>NW_026606697.1:3592500-4077500 GCF_029890125.1 Rhinichthys klamathensis goyatoka
TCACACTGGAGTTTTTGTGAGCAAAGTGCAAGCAATTCTGTTCTTAAAGCATGCGTGCAATTTACCTTGATATTGTTTATTTTGTTGTTTTGAAGAAAGCATTACAAAGCAAATCTGTATCAAAGAAAAATGTTGTGCAAATGAGAATAACCTTTGTATTCCTGCTGTTTAGTATAATTATACTCTCTGGTGTCAGGATTAGCTGTGGATTGTAAATACGCAGCACAGCGCTTAACTTAACCACGCATTTCTCAGCTGTTTTCAAAATAGTGTAGCTTTTCTAGCCTTTAACTCGCCACTTTTTCAATGAGTAGTGGTCTAGTATGGCAAAATGAAACATTTATGGTTTTAATATTTCCAATTGGAACCCTATGTATGTATGTGTGAATGTATGTTTCCACCAGCACACTAAAGCAAATATATAGCTAGCCAAGTAAAAAAAAAAATTCACAACTGTAAGAACAGACTGACCATTTCTAAACCATATTTCCAGGAGATTTCACAAAGCTTTTAAAAGGATAGTTATTCTGTCATCATTTACTCACCCTCAAGTTGTTCCAAACCTGTATGAATTTCTTTCCTCTGCTGAACACAGAAGATATTTTGAAGAATATGGGTGACCAACAGTTGATGTGCCCCATATAGCCTATTTTTTGGACGCCAATAGTTTGGTTACTCATATTCTTCAAAATATCTTTTTTTTGTGTTCAGCTGAAGAAAGAAATGTATACAGGTTTGGAACAACTTGAGGGTGAGTAAATGATGACAGAATTATCTATTTTTGGGTGAACTATCCCTTTAAGGCCTGTTCACACCAAGGACAAAAAAATATAATGATAACGATAAAATATAGTTATAAATATAAAAGAATAGCAGAGTCCACACCACAACTATAATGATAACGGCACAGAGAAACGCTATTGTTGGAATCACTTTCAGACCATTTTGTTTTCTCCAGCCAATCAGAATCCATCCTGCTCAAGTATTTAAGGCAGCAGAAGGCGTAACTTCAGCGCGCTTAGAATAAACTGAACACTATGTCCCGCTGGGGTGGACACTGAAATAGTTACTGTTATAGTTAACATTATAGTTATCATTCTTGGTGTGACACGCCCATCTAACAACACTATTGAGTTCTTCAGAAATGGTTCTGTAGACATTTACTTCACTGATACTATTATCTATAGGGAGATTTTCTCACCTTAATGTCTGTTACAGTTAATCTGTCAGCTTGTTTGTCTGTCTTTTCCCAATATGTTTCCTTTTTAAATTAAATATGATGGACCCCAAATGATGGTTTTTGTCATGTATGCTTTGCACTGGCCTCTCAAGAGCGAATAGTACACCATTGGTAAATTTTCCAAGCACAACATCAGAAAACCCTTAGTGTTTTGAATGCACCTTAAGAATTATTTGCATCTTTGATAATTAAGTTGAAAGATTATTGTATGCATAAATTATGGAAACATTTGTGATTGGAAAATAGTGAACCCTAAGTGTATTTTTGGCTATTGAGAGAAAAGCATATGCATGTTGTTTTTGTTTACATACAATGCAAGCCAGACCAAGAATAAAATATCTCTATTGAGTGGAAACTCATTGTTCATACATCAAACTCATTGCACTACAGCTTTAACCTCACGTCGTAGTTTGAATAATGTTCTACTACTTATCTTTCAGCTTTTAATCATGTTAATGGAGTGTCACCAACCGTCTGTGTGTAACGTGGGTCTTTTCAGGTCTGTTCATGATCTTTTGTTCACGACATCTGAGACCGCTGGAGAAGAGGTTTTGTTTTATCTGAATCATCTGATGTTTTTGGACGGTGCGCATGTTTACCTGGCAGTGCGAAAAATTGTGAGGACACAGTTGTTGACAAGAAAGGATACAACACAGGTTTCCATTGTCTGTGTTGATGTCAATGTATGAATATCTGACATCAACACTTTGAATGGAAACCAATTGTTATGTATGTGTATTGCAAACACAATATTTCATGTTGTTTGCATTGCATCTTGAATAGTAATGGATCAAGTAATGGAATGTATATTTAACCTGCAAGCTGCACTGAAAAATGTTTTGCCTTTAAAAGAGGTTTTACATGAATGCGACTTTCGACTCCATCGGGTACATGAATACCTTACAGTATATACACAGTTAGAAGAAATGTGGAAATAGTTTGTTTAGCTTGGCTCTGGGCTCTTAAAAGATACATTATTTTATTTTACTTAACACAAAAGGGTGCATATTACAACCTTAAAGGGTTAGTTAAATGTAGCGTACATACATTTTCAATGGAGGGACAGAAAACTCTCGGACTAAATCTAAAATATCTTAAACTGTGTTCCGAAGATGAACGGAGGTCTTACGGGCTTGGAACGGCATGAGGGTGAGTCATTAGTGACATAATTTTCATTTTTGGGTGAACTAACCCTTTAAAGGGACAATGTGTACTTTTTTAGGTATTTTATTATCTAAAATCAATATTTTTATTCATAAATATGTCCTCAATGGTGTACAAATACCTCTGCCAATTATCGGACTTATCCTTGTAAACAAAGAATTTATTATCTTTATATACATGGGACGGTTACGGAGGCTTCCATGTAGTTCCGCCATCTTGAAAAACTATTATAGCAAGAGCGGGACAAAAAGTACTAGGCCAACGCGTTTCCACAACGTTATTTTTAATGGCGAACCATACATAAAGTCCAAAATAGAACGTAAAAGGAAACATGACTGGAGATTACAAAAAAACAATGTCGGGATAGCCTTTTCCAGGTGGAAAGAGCTAACGTTAATGCAGGAGAAAGATTTCAAAAGAGACGCTGAAGTCCTGCTTTCTTCTCGACAGGTATGTCAATGTTACAGTCTTAATTACAAGCTTGTTCATTGCTTGTTTGTGTATTTTATCATATAGACAGTAGAACATTTATAGTTAAAAGTTAAACAGGCTATTTGATGAATAGCAGCTACGTAGAGAAGGCGCTAAAAACAAGGTTTGTAAGTTTACTTTTTGTAACCTAGAAATTCGATAAGAATATATTTTAATAGAGCATATGATTGTCCTTGCAACCTGTTCACCCGAAGGAACACTCGACGAAGTGCTATTAGAAGACATCCTGTCAGCTCTTTGGTACATAACGGCTACCGTAGATGCAACACGCATTTGAAAAAGTGAGGCGCTGGAGAGCACAATTCGTTTGAATGCAAAAAACAATTTCACCGCTAGATGGGAGAAATTCCTACACAATGTCCCTTTAAAGTGCTGGAGTAAAATACAAAGGTGTAACTTTATATTTGCTATGTAACGGATGTAGCGACAGATCTTTTCTTCCATATTCCAACATTCATCGGAGTGAAACATTGAAAAAGAAAATTAATTAAATGTATGCATGGGTGAAGTGTGAATACATGGATTATCTATCTGTCTGTCTGTCTGTTATCTATATATCTATCTGTATGTCTGTCTGTCTGTCTATCAACAGGGATAGGTAAGTTTAGAAAATATAGCCGAGCTGTGACTTTAGAGTACTCTCAAGCTGGACTGCATCATTCTAGAAGAGCTGCGGAGTTTGATTGCGTATTCTAGGAGACCAGCCAGGATTGAGTTGCAGGACCAGAATCTGAGTAGCTTCCCTGGCAAGAAAAGGTTGACTTGTTGTTTTACAGGAGGATTCTGCATGTTTAAACCCATGGTGTGCAAGTAGTGACCAAGGTACCTGGTCAGAATCAGGATTCAGGACAGATGACGGGATGCTTGTCCTGGCTTTGTTCAGTTTTTTCTTTACTCTAATTTTGACAGGAACAGATAGGAGAACTATTTTATAAGCAACATTCTGTCTCTGTGGGAGAGATTAAAAAGAACAAGGGAAACATTTTCCCACATTCTTTAAGTAATTGTCATCCTTCCTTTTATGTCGCAATGGATTAACTGCATGTTGCAGGTTTGTACTGTACAGTTCAATAATCAATCAATAGTGTTGATGGGTAGTGTAGTATTTCATATCTCATTAAAGGCACAATATGTAATATTTTTTGCCACAAGAGGGCGCAGTTTCCAACAATAACAAAGGCGTAGGTTGATGACGCAGTGATGAGCTGAATGATGGGACTTGCTGTCAAGCTGATGGATCTAATAATGTTTATGGATGAGTGCAAACATTCATGTTTTTTAACATTACAGTTTTTTGCCAAAGAGACAGATATCACACGTGAGTCCCGCGGATATAAAGGAATAAGGACATTTAATTCTACCGAACTACCCGCAAGTGCTGGATTACTCACACAGGTCAGTTTGTTAGACGAATTAAACTTGTGAGGTAACGCAGCGCTGCTTCACTTGGTCTAACGTTACACTATCACACTAAAGGGCATTTAAATGTGTGTTGAAAGTTATAATGTTATACTACGTGTTAGTTTGTTTGCTATACGAAACTAGCAGTAAGGTAGATCAACATTAGAATAACATATTG
Organism: Rhinichthys klamathensis goyatoka; assembly: GCF_029890125.1. Lineage (NCBI taxonomy): Eukaryota > Metazoa > Chordata > Actinopteri > Cypriniformes > Leuciscidae > Rhinichthys > Rhinichthys klamathensis. Next base: position 3,596,976 of record NW_026606697.1, read on the forward strand.
ACCATATTCTAACATTTCATCGTGTTGAGCTAATGTTATAACATTGATTTGTTTTATGTACATTTGCTCACCTGTCTAATAAAGCTGTCAAGTCGTGACTCGTGAAGCTCTGTCAAGTCCAAGTTAGTTGCTGACGTGGAGATCTCGGCATCTCAAAAACGCCACACTGAAATTGATCCTCATTTTAGTTCTCCTTGTTTGTCCCAAAGTCTGCTTGCCATGGTCTATGTTTGAAAGAAACAAGAACTGCGTGCCGCTAAACGTTACGCACTACGCAGTTGTCCACGTCTGTCGCCATGGTTACGTCATGGCTATGGCAGTATGAACGGAAACCGAGGATAGCGCGGATATTGCGTCATTGACAGGCGACATTTTTTTCCGGGACGGCCACTTATTTAAAATTGGAATTTCTCTGAAATAAAAAATCTTTAGAGACTTTTGGGATATTGTAAGTATACAACTGCAGGAAATATATCACACTGCAAGTGATTTTTCTTACATATTGTACCTTTAAAGTGTTGATCTGTTTTTGTGATTATGTTATCCACACAGAGCAGGAGATTTGGAGCAATTGATGAGGCGTCGCTGGCTTAGCAAGTATTTCAACTCCAATAACGTCACCTGTTGTAAACAGTGTAAGAACTTTGATTGTGCAATAAAAGTATTTTTTTTTTAACATTGGTCTACCTTTGTGAAAATAAGTGCACCTTAGCATTATACCTATATAATATATAACCTATAGTCATAATAAAAAATCCGTTTGAATGTCCGCTGCGATATCTTGTCCTTTTTTTACAGTCAAGGGGTTTTCTGTGACACGCTAGTCATTCGTCAGTTGCGTCTTCCTTTTCCGTGTTCACAGGTTCGAGTCCTTTCAATATAAAAGTCTTCTCTACTGACTGACTCACTCATAAAAACAGTATTTTCCACAATCTAATGGCGAAATAATGCATGTAACTTCTGTTGCGGTTTATGGTCAGGGACTACTTTTTCCAGTGGAAGGAATGCTTTTAGTGATTTTACTTCATGAAAGTTGCATAGATACATTTTTTTCGGCTTTAATATTTGTATTGTGTGGCAACTGTTTTATAAAAGCAATAAGGTACTCGAGGCTAGTGCTGTATCGTGAATAAGTCACTGCTGAAGGGGTTGCAGGCGCTTCAGGTATTAAGATGCGTTTTGTTCGATCGGATCACAAGTGAACGACCCTAAATACAGGTGTAAACAGGGTCTAAAACGTTTTGAGCTTGTCCACTTTCGACCACTTCCAGAGGTAGTCGAAAATGCATTTGTCCAGATTGATTTCGTAGTGTAGACGGCTGAAGACCCAAGTTAGGTTTGAAGACAAAAAACTTAGCAAACACAGTATTCTCTAACCATTCCTGATTTCTAATACTCACTCACTCCTGATTTCTAAAACTCTTGCGGCAATCAGAAACAAAAGCTGCTCTCTGTGTGTCTTTCCATCGGTTTATGTGCATTTATGTAAATTGTGTGAGCTTATTTCCTCCATTAGATCTGAAAAAGCTCATACATTTCCCACCCATAGACCCTCCCTTCGAAGAAATCAGGACAGAAGTGGACAAAAGAGACGGATTAAAACACCAGGTGTAAACGGGAATGTGTCTCCCTCGTCTACTTGTGATCCGATCGACCAAAATGCATCTTAATACCAGGTGTAAAAAAGGGCTTGGAGTACAAGCAGAAATAAAGGGATAGAGGATGAAGACCAGTGGAGGTGGAAGGGAACGACATATTTTGAAGTGTACCGAGATTGGGTTTCACCTCAGCTGAAACAATAGCACCATTCACCCGCAGTGGGAGCTGAGATCATTCACCCTCTCTGTATGAGATTCAAACTACTGACCTACAGGAACATCCAGCTGCTCCGGAGAACATCATCCATGTGACAAGATGACATGTTGTTTCATCCCAGGACCTCTCTGTTCCACAAAAATCAAATGTCTAGAGAAAAGGGCTATCTGAGGCTAGATGTAGGGGCGTCATGGGTCATTCCTGGAAGAATGTTGAACAGTAAACCCACAGTTTGCTTGGAAATATCAGGCATGTTTAAGTCTAGACATATAGTGGATAAGAATAAGTGTGCTGCTGTGAGTCCTAATTAGATTTTCAAGTTCTTTAGCCCAGTTTGTTTCCCTTGAGACTCGGTGCTTTGTTTGAACAGTTTTGATAAACTGGGAGAATGTTCTGGGAGTTTGAGTGCTTCATGTTCAGAGAAGCCGCCTGAGGTTGACAGTCAACACCTGTTTAAACTTCCACAACTTCACATTACTTATTTTTGTTTTGTTTTTAAGCTAAATATAATGGTATGTATGCCCCTGCTTCTGGTTTTAAATGTTGAAAATGATTGCAAACATTCACTGATATGGTGTTTATGCATTCACACAAGTTCTCTCATCCAAATAGATGTGGATAATTTTACACTGTGGTGTATTTTTAATGCATTAACCGCTGCAGAACGTACCACACTAGCAAATAATTAATTGGAAATGAGTTGCAGCCGGATAGCATAACACCACAAACACTTTTAATCTGTGGTGTTTTCATTTTGTTTGTCCTCCACCAAGAATCCATTAGTGCTCATGTGAAGTATAAGACATCTCTGGGGTCTCAGATGTTGACAAAAAAAAAGAAAAAAAAGTTGACTTTGAACCTCAAGGGACCACACTAGGCTATATGAGTAATATGGTGGGATCAATGGAGCTTCAATGAGGCTTTGAAATACCAGCCTCATGAGAGATAGTGATGGTGACTTTGGAGCTTTGATCTTCCTTGAGATGAACTGCATATTCATGAACGTTAAGAGGGACCACATTAATGAATGACTTGACATTTGCTAATCCTCGTAATGAAGGAAATTGGCAAGTGTATTTGTTCTCAAATGTAAAGAGTTTTTTAAAAGAAATGTTCAAAAGGTATAATTCAGCATGAAGTCCAGGCTCTTGGACTTTGCGAGGAAAACATATTTTAATTAGGGATTCTTTTAAAGATCAAGATTTCGAGATTTTAACAAATAGATTGAGGACTGAGTGAGTGCATGGATGTAGAATTCAATGTTTAATGAGAAGCAAAAGGGGTAGATCTTGAAATTGCAAATCCATGTACACTCTTAAGAAAAATGGTTCTTAACAGTACCAAATTAGGGGGTTTCGGCTTGTAACAATAGCAGAACCCTTTTTGGTGCTAAATATAACCCTTTTTATAAGGTTCCTTTGAAAGTGCTATATAGGACCTTAATGGTGTTATAAATAACCTTTTCAATGATATTTATTTTCATTAATATTAGTATATTAGTATCTTTATATTATTAATATTACTATTTTTACTATTATTTATTAATATTGTTTTTTTAGCCCTCTATCTGCCTGGTCTTATACCTTGTTGCCTCTTTTGGGGTTTTACATGTTGTGTGTCAATTAGATACTTTTGTTTTTTTTTATTGACATGGCAGATTTGTAGCAAAAATGACAGTGTTCTTACAACAGAGGTTAGCTGAATACATTAATAAATAACAATTGACATTGAACACGATATAGATGTAATGAAAACCAAGTTCCAATGACATATCTTCACAATTCCATGATGAAACTAAAAAGAGAAAAAGACATGATTGCTAGGAAATGATTGTTACAATTTTGAAAGTTATAATTTATAGACATTTTAAGAAAGAAATCATTTACCTGTTGAGAGTATGTTGACAGTCTAGTTGTATAGCTGAGCTCTAGAAAATCAGTAATGAGGAGGCTTTGACAGTTACAGATTTGAAAAACCAAAAAGGCGGGAATAAAGAACCCTTAACTCTAACACAAAGAACCATTTCAGCATATAAAGGGTTCTTCAGGATGATACGGTACTAAATAGAACTGTTACTACGTGTAAAGAACCTTTAAAGAACCATCTTTTTTTAGAGTGTAAAACCCCATAATTAGCAAACTCTGTGTCATGTATTTGAGTGCTGTCTTAGGCCCTGGTAAAGGTCCTTGCACACCGAGTCCGAAATTCTCGCACGTTAAAAAATAAATACGACCTCAAGTTGTGTCAATCATGTTTACAATACACACTGCCTCCAAAACTTTCACCCCGTCATAACAAAATTCTGATCGGTTCGATTTTTTGCGCATCCGTAGTAAGCATTTTGAGTGGTGTTTTGACTAATCAGTGCCACCGAATGACGAATACGAAAAAACGTATTTACACCTGGTGGTAAGATGCGTTTTGGTCGATCGGATCACAGGCAGCGCAATTACACTTTATAAATCAACGGCAATACACCCAGCAAGTGCACACTCAGGCCGTTTACAACACCGTTTTTTTTAACTATAAAAACGGAACACTTTATATGCGTTTTGGCAGTTCATTTACACAACAGCGGCTTTTTAGGGGCTTGAAAATGCAAACTTTAGAAAACGGGTTTCAAAGTGCAAGTTTTTGAAAATAAATACTGTTATCATCTCTGTGTAAACTACAAAAACGTGAATTTGTGTAAACGGTGACGTCATGCGTATGTGTATAATGTGTTCCCTTTCGAGAGGTTCCTCCTATTGCGTAATAGCTTACGCTATGGGAAAACTCCTTTTCTCGAGAAATATTGAAGTCTTTATGTAAAACGCATTGCAGCTGCACAGCATACAGCAATGAGCGAGGCAGCTCGGTCATTGGCTGTGCTGCGGCAACTACACGAACCTGTGACGGGGCGACTCTGAACCCGCTTCCAATGAGCGTGCTTCGCGCCCACGCGCGTCAGAGCCCGCCAAGATGGGCGTGGCCAAGGGCTATATATTGGGCGCCCCGTCGTCTGAGTTCTTTAGATTTAATCTCCTTCAGCAAAGAACCTTCTCTTCGCTGGATCCTCCGGATTTCTTGGAGTCTTTTCGCCGCCGACGTCGACAAGCCTACAGCAGGACTCCTTCGAGGACGCCGGCGCCTTCAGCCGCCTTCGATCGCCCTTCTGCTAAGCCATCCGGCGCGCATCATCTTATATCCTTTTCAAAAAGCTTTCAGTGTTCGCCCCCGCGACACTTTCTAAAAGAGCAAATTAACAAGGCGTTGTTTCAAATGCCTTCCTGCGCCTCGTGTCGAGCCCCTCTTCAGGACGGGGATCGTCACATCATTTGTGCCCGCTGCTTGGGACCGGACCACGCAGAGGCTGCCCTTACTCAGGGTGGATGTCCCGAGTGTGACGCCCTGGGCCTCACCGAGCTGCGCGCTCGCTTCGCCGTTTTCACCGCGAAAGAGCCCACCTCTTCCGTGCTGCCATCTCCTCTGGTCGAGCCGCGCAAGAAAAAGCGCCGCTCACAGAGGCCGCCGGAGCACGCGGTTTGCAGTGATGTCACGCTAGGCCAATCCCCGTGTGCTTCACCACCACCCGAAGACTCCCCGCCGCCAGTCCAGTTCACACAGGCGGACCAGCACCCCTCCAGCGGAGCGATGGGGCTCGTCTCGTTTGGCGCGTCAGGGGATGACGATGACAAGGATGACAGTTTTTCCGGTGATGCTGCATCCGACGACTGGCCGGGTTCGTCGTTCGACAACCGCGCCATCGACATTAGCGGGCACGAGCGCGGGCTCCAGCATGGACTCGGAGATCGTCCGCATCCTGTCTAAGGCCGTGGAAGACCTCGGGCTCGATTGGTCTTCCCCGGAAGAACCCGCCCGCAGCCGACTGGACGAGTGGTTCCTGCAGGGGCGCCGACAGGCCCCTCGACAAAGGCCCTCCCCCTTCTTCCCGGAAGTTCACGACGAACTCACGAAGTCGTGGAAAGCCCCGCACTCCGCTCGCCTGAAGCCTTCTTTTTCTTTGTCGCTCTCCTCTGTGGACGGCGCGAAAGAAAGAGGCTATGAGGTAGGGGTGTAAATCGGACAGTTCATCACGATACGATACGATATCGATTCTCTCAGCCAGTGATACGATTATTGCCGATACCTCAAAAAATTCCGCGATACGATTACGATTCGATTCGATTCAGGGTTATCAATCGATTTATCGATATTTAGATATTATGCCAAGTTTACACAACCAGTTACGTTTATTAACTCACAAATGCATCCAAAAATATATGAAAGTTTAATTAACTCTTTGAAAATTGCACACCCTCTCCAAATTGGGACATTTACAAGTTGTTTGTTACAAGTTACAAGTAAAAACAGAGTTATCTGTTTTTGCAAATGAACTAACAGAAGAGGTTGTTTTGATTAAGTAATAATAACAAAAAAAAATACAGGTTAATTATTAAATTAAAGTGCATTGAAAGTATTTTTTTATATATAGGCTATAGCTATATATTTTTTGTGTGTGGCAAAAGCAGATAACTCCACATTTCATGTTTCAGAGTTAAACAAAGCCTAGTAATTGCTATGATACTTAATAAAACACTTAATCTTTGTAATGTTAATCTCCTCAGCTGACATCTAGACGCCTGTCAAACTTTGTTGTTGTGAATAACGTACACGCGATACAGAGAGCTTTTCCCTCACCACTAACCTGCTGTTTTAGCAAGATTCCGTGAAAAAGTTTCAGATCTTATTTTCCTTTTACGCCCCGAAGAAGATATCACAGGTTCATCAAGTTCGTTGAAATCCATCCTCGATCACTTTTAATCAGCTTTGACGAAACTCCTCTCAGCTAGCGCGTCTTTTCAAAGTGACTAGCAGGCTTGTCACCTGACCTGAATACTGCGCACTGTTTCACAAACAAGGGTGCTTGTCGTTTCTGCTGTAAAAGATGAACTCGCGATGCCTTGACAGTGGAAAATACCGGCTTTTGTGACAAAGGGTTCAGTCAATCTTGTCAGGCGTCTATTTCAGCTGAGAAAAATTACGTGAGGATGTGGAGAGTGTCAAAATAAAGGTACCGTATAATTGATATTTTATGTGTTGCATCGATGCATCGTATCGTTAGACTTTTGATCGATGTATCGATCCATATCGATGTATTGTTACACCCCTACTATGAGGGGACTCCGCCCCTCGAGGAGGCTGTGGCCAATCATCTGTGTCCACCCTCCAACGCTGGATGGAAAGCTAAAGCTTCTCATCCCTCGAAGCCTTGCCGGTCTACTTCAGCTCTCGCCGGTCGCGCATACGCCGCCGCCGGCCAAGCTGCATCAGCGCTTCACTCTATGGCTGTCCTCCAGGTGTTTCAAGCTAAACTTCTCCGCAGTATGGACGAGTCTGGACCCGATCCTGAGGCATTCAAGGACCTGCGCAGCGCCACTGACATAGCGCTGCGAGCTACAAAAGCCACCGCCCAATCCATCGGCCGTGCTATGGCTAACCTGACTGTCCTTGAGCGCCATCTGTGGCTGACGCTAACAGAGATGGATGCAGATAAGGCGTCATTTCTCGACGCGCCTATCTCCCAAAGCGGCCTGTTTGGACCAGCGGTGAAGGAGTTCGCCGAGCGCTTCACCGAAGCCCGTAAGGACTATGCGTCACTTTCTGCCCAAGCGATCTAGCTCATCACAGAGCCGCCAAAGGCCACCTCAGCAGCAGCGAGCTAAGACGGCGCCTCCCGTCTCTCAGCCCAGACCTGAAACGGATTTTCGACGCCGCTCGCGCTCTGCCAACAGGAAGCAACCGCCCGAGCGACGGGGACCTCGGCCCAAGATTGTGCTGAACCCAGAGCCTCGTAAGTCCTCCTAGCTACAGGGAGAAAAAGGGAGAGCGCGTGTCTTGCAAGAGCCGGACCGTTCTCTCCAAAACGTTTAAAGCATTACCCAGTCCCCTTACAGGTGGCTGGAAATGTCTATACAGCAGCCAATGTGCCAGCCACACAGCTCGCCCACCTGCAAACAAACGCCGTTTTTACGGCGACACACAGAAATCACATAAAGAGCCATTTTCTGCCTGTGTCATTAAAGGGTCACGTGTCCACACCAAAGTGCGCATTCCCACATATCAAAACTGTCAACGCAGTGCCAAATGTTTTCCCAGCTCAAGCTGGACGCCCCATAAATGTAGATTGTGTGCCAACTGTCACGTATGCACCACTTCACATAAGCACTGTTCCCACAGTTATAAACACTTCCCCAGTAAAAGCGGGAAGTTTTATAAGAGTAGTGCGTGTGCCCGCTGTTATGCACGCACCCCAACTCACAAACACTGTTTATATGACCAAAAACCTCCCGCCACGAGCGGGAAGTTTTATGAAAGTGGCGCGCGTGCCTACCACAGTCTATGCACCCCCACCCATAAGCACTGCCCATACAGTGTTAAACATTTCCCCATCTCACTCTGTGAGCATTACGGCGAGCGTGCCTGTAATCTCACACGCACCCCTGCACTCGGCATTCAACAAAGCTGCTCAGCGCGCGCCCGCGCCGCTGAGAGCAGTAAGCTCGGTATTAGCACAGGGCGATTCGCTGACGGGAGCCATACGTCACTGCGACACGCCCCCAGCCAGCATTCAGCCCATATCTGTGCGAGCGAAAGCTTGAGAAAATATCCCCGACATGCCGAAATGGGTTTTGAACATAATAAAACACGGTTACTCGCTTCAATTCGCTCGCAGACCGCCCCGCTTCACAGCAGTGGTCGAGACAAAAGTGAGAAAAGATGTTTCACATGTTCTACGCACCGAGATGCTCAAACTGATAGAGAAAGGCGCTATAGAGACAGTCCCTCCCTCTATGAGCGAGGCAGGTTTTTACAGCCGCTATTTTCTCGTCCCGAAAAAGGATGGCGGTCTCCGCCCCATTCTAGATCTCAGACATCTGAACAAAGCTTTAATGATTCGCTCGTTCAGAATGTTAACAACCAAGCATATCCTCACGCAAGTTCGCCCAGGGGATTGGTTTCTATCAGTGGATCTGAAAGACGCTTACTTTCACATTCCGATAGCGCCTCATCACAGGCCTTTTCTGAGATTCGCTTTCGAGGGACAGTCATACCAGTACACAGTACTACCGTTCGGCCTGTCACTGGCACCCCGTACATTTACGAAATGTATGGATGCAGCACTTTCCCCCCTGAGGCAGCGGGGAGTGCGAATACTAAATTATCTCGACGATTGGCTAATCCTAGCACAATCAGAGAGCCAGTTAGTGACACACAGGTCTTGGATTATCAGTCATCTAGATTGCCTGGGTGTAAGAATCAATTTTGCAAAGAGCATGCTATCCCCCAGCCAGAATATTTCTTTTCTGGGAATAGTGCTAGACTCAGTGCAGATGACGGCGCGCCTTTCGTCAGAGCGCGCGCTCACTATCCGGCGCCTTGCAACATCGTTTAGAGCGGGTGCGCACGCCCCCGTCAAGCGATTCCAAAGGATGCTCGGTCTCATGGCCTCAGCATCATCTGTACTCCAGCTAGGATTGTTGCACATGCGTCCTCTCCAACGCTGGCTCAAAAGCCGTGTCCCCACTCACGCGTGGCGCTCGGGCCACTTTTTAATCAGAGCGAATCACGGCTGCATAAAAGCCCTGACGCCCTGGAAAGCTGTCGACTGGTATCAGTCTGGCGTGAGCTTGGGCGTGAACACAAGGAGAAAAATGATCACGACAGATGCCTCCAAAATAGGCTGGGGGGCCCTTTACGAGGGCAGGCCTGTCTCCGGCTTGTGGTCAAACCCGGAGAAGCGCCTACATATAAACTGTCTGGAATTGAAAGCGGTCGCTTTGGCTCTCAGAGCCCTGCTCCCGTACCTGAAGGACGAGCACGTCCTAGTCCGAACGGACAACATGACGGTGGTCTCGCATATAAATCGTCAGGGTGGACTCAGATCGAGCTCCCTGCACTCGATGGCCAGGGAGCTCCTCCTATGGTCCCAGCGCAACCTGCGCTCGCTGAGAGCAGCACATGTGCCAGGTGTTCTGAACCAGGGAGCGGAAATGCTGTCCAGAGACAAAGTTCTCCCAGGAGAATGGTCTCTCCAGCCCCTGACGATTCAGTGGTTATGGCAAACCTTTGGCAGAGCAGAGGTCGACCTCTTTGCCTCCAAGGAAAATGCGCACTGCCCTCTCTTCTTTTCAAAGAGCACAGACGCGCTCGCCCAAATCTGGCCGAGCCGCCCGCTGTATGCCTTTCCTCCGGTCGCGATGCTACCTCAGGTCATCAGTCGGATCAGGGAGGAGAAATGTGCAGTGCTCCTGGTAGCCCCACTCTGGAAGAACCAGACGTGGTTTCCAGAACTGATGCAGATGATGCAATCTGCCCCATGACCGATTCCACTGAGGCTAGACCTCCTCAGGCAGGCCAACGGGATGATCCTCCATCCCCGCCCCGATCTGTGGGCCCTCCATGCGTGGCCCCTCAACGGGTTCCCGGGAACCTCCCCAGTGGAGTGTTGAGAACCATCACTGAGGCGCGAGCGCCCTCTACGAGCCGCTTATATGCCCAGAAATGGAAGGTGTTCAGTGACTGGTGTAAATCCAGGAACCTGAACCCTGAGACATGCGAAGTGCCGAGTGTGCTCCTGTTGGAGGCAGGCCGCACCCCCTCCACGCTCAAAGTATATGTGGCTGCCATAGCGGCATCACACGACCCTGTAGAAGGACGCACACTAGGGAAAAACTACCTAGTTGTTCGTTTCCTGAGGGGCGCCAGGAGGATAAATCCCCCACGCCCCCCTCGGTGCCGATCTGGGACCTGGCCACGGTCCTGGACGCACTCAAGCGTGCCCCGTTCGAACCCCTCCGAACTGTGCACCTTAAACAGCTCTCGCTCAAAACTGCTCTCTTGCTGGCTCTCGCCTCGGTCAAGAGAGTGGGCGACCTGCACGCGCTGTCATCAAGCGCTGCCTGCCTGGAGTTTGGACCTAACGACAGCAGGGTTGTCCTCAGGCCAAAACACGGGTATATTCCTAAGGTGCTCTCTACACCTTTCAGAGCACAGGTGATATCTTTGGCCGCGCTATCGTCTCCAGCAGACGAAAGCGACGCTAATTTACTCTGCCCGGTCAGGGCGCTCAGAGTATATTTGGAACGTTCTGCCCTGTTCAGACAGACAGAGCAATTGTTCGTATGCTTTGGCGGCCGCACTAAAGGTCTCGCTGTTTCAAAGCAAAGAATATCGCGCTGGATAGTTGATGCTATAGCGCTGGCTTATGAAGCCAAGGGCCTTCAGTGCCCCTTGGGCATCAGAGCTCACTCTACGAGAGGCATGGCCTCCTCGTGGGCGTGGTCGAGTGGGATACCCATTCAAGATATTTGTGCGGCAGCAGGCTGGGCCTCACCGTCAACATTTATCAGGTTTTATAACCTACAGGTCCCCTCATTGCACTCTAACATACTGTCGGTCTAACTATGCATAGGCTGGGGTGTTTACATGCTGAGCATTGTCTCCTCCCTCATAGAATCCGTCTCTGACTGATGTAGAGGATTTTTCATGCATGACAGTACATAAAAATGTGCTTGTGTGTTCTCTGGACGCCCATTGGGCCATTCCACGTTGTCCTTTATAAAGCCCGCCTTTGGCTGGCTCGTTGGATAATTACTTTGCTTGAAGGCTCAGGCATCTGCCTCCGGCTTAATAGAGCGAAGTCAGCACGCACGGCGTTTTACATGGCGTTCCCATAGCGTAAGCTATTACGCAATAGGAGGAACCTCTCGAAAGGGAACAAGTATTGCGTAATCTGCCGTGCTTGTGCTTGGTCAGTTTGCTTCAGTCGATTGAACCTAAAGAACTCAGACGACGGGGCGCCCAATATATAGCCCTTGGCCACGCCCATCTTGGCGGGCTCTGACGCACGTGGGCGCGAAGCACGCTCATTGGAAGCGGGTTCAGAGTCGCCCCGTCATAGGTTCGTGCAGTTGCCGCAGCACAGCCAATGACCGAGCTGCCTCGCTCATTGCTATGCTGTGCAGCTGCAATGCGTTTTACATAAAGACTTCAATATTTCTCGAGAAAAGGAGTTTTCCCATAGCGTAAGCTATTACGCAATACTCGTTCCCTTCTCTCAGGGAACCGAGGTTACGTTAGTAACCGAGTCGTTTTCAGTCGGCGGATCAGTGTGAACGGGTATCGTTTTGACAAAGATGTCGTTTGTACGCAAGAAAAATGCGAAGGAAAAATCCGTTGTCATGTAAACGTACCCTCTATCTTTTAGATTGCACAACCAAATGGATATTTTAATTTCCTTACTTTATAATTTATTCAGGATCTTAGTACATCTTAAAAATAGAATAGAATAGAACCATTTATAAATTAGCATTTTTAGATTAGAAATTTAGAAATTGCAAATCTCTAAAACTGTATTATATATTTAGTTAGTTAGTTAGTTAGTATATTTTGATTGCTGAATGGACATAAAACATTTTCAGTCACTTTGACCCAGACACATGTTTAAAGATTAAAGGTTTAAGGACTACGTCTTTCTAATGCTTGAATGACAGCTTTCCTCTTATTTTCTGATGCTGTTTTTTTTTCATTGTTAGATTGACAGATTTATCCTTGATCTGGCTTAAAACAATATGTGACATATTCCATCATTTTAAATCATTTTGACCTAGAAGTCCCTCTTAGTTGTATCCATTTTGTACACAAATTTCATCTTTCTAATGATATTATAATTATTTTTCTACTCCAAACTGTTTCCGAAATATAATCATATAATTTTGGCCGAGACGTTAGTGTATATTTCCTTTAGTGTATCCAACTCAAACTCTGTTTCTGGGTCAAGGTGACTCAAACTGATGGAGCAGATCACATACTCTACAGTATGAATAACTATATAAAAACAACACTGTCTAAATTAAGAGCTAAGCTTTTGTCTGTCAATTTAAGGGCTTGAATAAAATCAGAAACGCAATTAAATCTAAAATGTTTCAGCAACAGAAAAAAGCTAAAAATAAACATACACTCCCATACACAAATAAGTCACGTTTCAACTCAAGCAACAACACTTTCTCAGTGGCTGACTAAAAGCCTTCAGCAAATTACAGAAAGGCAATCATAACAGAACCCTGGGAGGCCATTGTGGCTTTGACACGTGACAGCGGTTTAACTGGTCTCCGCTCTGCTGTTTGGTTCCCACACTCTGGTAAAGTGGACTGGTCAGTGTCAGTTCAGCTGTAACGGCTTTACAGTTCTCACCCACTGGTCTGTGAAGAGCATTGAAAGATGTTTATGCCTTTCATACCCTCCCTGTTTGCTTAGTGTTTGTACTGTCTTTAAGTAATGCTGTTGTGTGGTCTGCCATATTTTCAGAGGTGCTCCTACACTTCTAATGGGTGTGCCTGATAAAAACCGGTCTTTGGTTTGAATGCTAAAAGCAAAGAGGTTTAAGAGGTCACCACGGTTATGGGAAAAATGGGAGGCAGGAGTTAATTTATCTCTGTTTGTATGTCGTTATGGAAATTAAGCTCAGTTTAGTTTTATCTTGAAAATGCAAACATTATTCCAAGTTCTCATTCTAATTCGTCTGAACAAGCTCCTTAAATCTTGAGTAATAAACCTGAATATATTTTGAATCACTTAACCTTTTTGTGTAAAAGTGTGCTATACTGTGCACTTGTTTTATACTTCAAATCTTATGTATATATATATATTTTAAATAAATATACTTGCAGATTTACATATATTAATTAAATGCTATTTTAAAGGCTCCTAATTTTGTTTTGGAGATCTCCTGCATCAAAGCAAAGGTTTTCTCATAATACACATTGCACATCACCACATTTTTCAGTGATTCTCAAACGACTCGTCTGAAGATTCAGTCTCTCTAAACCCCTCCTTTCCGCGAGCTACTCTGCTCTGATTGGCCAGATGGCCCAGTCTGTTGTGATTACAGCACCTGTCGAAAGCTACACACCCATAACCATAAACTTCAGCTCCATCCAGAGGCTTGTGGAGTATGTCAGAAACTGAACTGAATCTGTAAACTATCCAGTGTAGACAGCGTCAGTGATTATAATGGATTCTATTTGCTTTTGAAGTGACTCTCACATCCAGTGTTGGGAAATGTCCGCCTATAAGCAACTGAGCGCCAGTGGGCGGGGCCTATGGTGTGATGTAGAACTGTTCGGCAATATCTTACTCTGGAGGCAGTCATATGCAAATATATTTGCCAGTGTGACGTCACAGATCCCGCAATATCAAAACAAGTCATTTTTGGAGCTTGATTAAATAAATGATTTGTGAGGAAGTTTTAAGCTATGAAATTTACAATAACGATGCAATTAATGGTACAAAGACCTATTTAAAGATCGAGGCAAATTTGATTTCTAAGAATATTATTTTAAAGTATATTGTCTGTAATAAAAGTATGCTAAAGTGTACTTATTTTTTGACGGAAAAATAAGGAGCGTGTCCCTGTTTCCCAGAGCTCTGCCTCAGCTGTTTGGTTTAGCCAGCTGACCGTCTGACAGTCAGATCAAAACAACATTTAAATAGGGATTTGAATGTAAGCACAGCGAGCATGACTCTTATAAAGTGTGTCAGGGCTGGTTATTTTTTCTTTGATCATTTTATGTGCACTAGGAATACGAAACCTTTTTGGCCATGTTATGAGGTAAATAGATGTTACTGTAGTTACCATGAAGTTCAAAAAGAAACAATGGGACAATATGAAAGCGATCAGACCAATCTGACATTGGACAAATTGTATTCTGGCACAGGATATCCATAAATTACCAGGTTTAACCCATATATACGTGCTGTATCCGTCTAAATAATGAACAAAAGTCATATGGTTTATGGTGGCTGCTTTTCAAAGCCTCCACCCACTGTCTCCAAACGGTAACATATTGTGTTATAGAAATACATTAAAAAAGTCTCATTCCAGGGAAGAACTCCATCACCTTTCCTTCTCCTTCTTTTTCTCCCGCGAGAGAGTGAGAAGCAAAGGTATGCGTGGCTTGAACAAGAGCCAGAAACGGATCTATTGTTATTCCATGAGCAGGTTCTGATGGTCATAAGCGTTTCTGGATCTGCCGTCTTTTGGGAATTGCAGACACATGCGCTTTCTCCATCAGAACCTGTAAGGGAGGACAGTGGAAGAGAGGTCACAAAGAAGGATATCTTCTGTCTCTGTCTCTTTCTCGCTTTCTCTCTCTTCTGGGCTGTAGATAAGGAGGGGTTAACTGCTGTAGACACACAGAGCCTGCTGATCTGAAAGCCAGACGTAGGTTTAGAGAAGAAGAAGAAGAAGAAGAAGAAAAAGAGTGTGTGTATGAGAGAGAGAGAGACAGAGAGAGAGAGAGAGAGAGAGAGAGAGAGAGAGAGAGAGAGAGAGAGAGAGAGAGAGAGAGAGAGAGAGAGAGAGAGAGAGAGAGAGAGAGAGAGAGAGAGAGAGAGAGAGAGAGAGAGAGACAGAGAGACAGACAGTGGGACAGCAAACATGTAAATGAAACAATATTGCTTTGGTCATTTTTAAAACATGAGGTTTAAAACCCCCAAAACACACCAAACAAACATTATTACTCTTCTAATAATGTTTGTTTGGTGTGTGTGCGGGTGTATAGGTTTGGCTGCACTTTTAAAAAAGTATTACAGTTTTTGGCCATATTTTTTTCAAATATGACTGACTTATGATGACATTTGATGTGGTCCTATTTATTTGAAACATTTATAAATTGGCTACAGTAAAAACATCGTCAAATATTATCATAATTTGAAAAACTGTTTTCTATTTAATATATTTATTCCTGTGATGCAAAGCTGAATTTTCAGGATCATTACTCCAGTCTTCAGTGTCACATGATCCTTCAGAAATCATTCTGATCGCTGGTTTGCTGATCAAGAAACATTTCTCATTATTATCTCTTTTGAAAACTGTTGTGCTGGTCAATATAATGCATCCTTGCTGAATACCTTTATTAATTTTTGAAAAAGAAAAAAAAATAGGTTACACTTTAGTAATATTAATTAACAACATGCACTTACTATAGGGATAGGGTAAGGTTAGTTGCATGTAATTATGCATAATTTACTGTTGTTGTTGTTGTTATTATTATTACGTATGTTACATGTGTAACAAGGACGCTGTAAAACAAAGTTTAACAAAAAAATCTTGCTGACCCCAAACTTTTGAACAGTATAGTGTACTGTTGAGCTTTTGTTATCATAAACTTAAGCTGGGTTTAGGGTCTGTCTGTTTCCATGCATGCAAATCGTTTTGTCTCAAACACAAACTACTGCACAGCACAGATTCAGTGCTTTCTGTTCAGTGAATGAAACTGCATTCTGTATGAATTACATGTTCCACCAGCCGGCTGTGCCCCAGAAAATGAATCCACCCAGCGCCTTAAGTCCGAATCAGAAACCTGCTCAATGTTGCATCATGGAACTCTGTGGGTAAGAGGGAATGTAAAGAAGTCTGTGGCGAAAGGTCTGCTGGAAAGAGAAAAAGCTTTATTCTCTGATCTCTTTTTGTCGTGCTCCGCATTCATTCAAGTTCTCTCTCTCTCTCTTCTTAGTGTCTGATATTTATTTTATAGTCCCTCTCTTCTATCTGGCTCTTAAAAGCTCTTGCAGGAGCAGAAAATCTCCTGTGTCCAGCTTTTAAAGATATTTGCTTAAGCTGGAAATCCATCGCTTTGTATTGCTGTTTAAATTTATTCCATTTCTCTTCATGAAGTACCTAAAAACCAACGTGATCTCATGAGAATACGTGTGTATTTTTACGTAAAGTGTAGTTCTATCACACGTACATTTATGTACGTTTTATACACGCAGAAACGTATAATACTGACGTATTTACAGCACTAAAACGTAAAATATTTACGTATTGACAGCACAAAAACGTAATGTATTTACGTATGAACAAATCTACCGACGTAGAAATTTGTACGTATCACTATTTATGCATAATCGTGGCATTAATGTTTTGACTCTATTGCATTCAACTATCTTATCAATTAAGTGTTCAGTCCCATTTATTAATATAATAACTTAGGCCTAACGTTACTCATAGCTAAGTTACATTTTAACATTTCGCTCTGTTCGTGCCTTCTGCAGCAAACTAGTTTCGGGGGGTTAGCCTGCGTGGTGTTAAACAAGAATAACGTTACACTTTTATTAATAATACCTTGTTTAATCGTTTAACCATTTTTTTTAGTTTATTTAAGTTACACAAGTTTTCGCCAATAAAACACAACATACTGATACATTCACAAAAGACATACATTTTATTAGCTTGATGTAATCCAAATCCGAGAATCCATACGTTGTTTGCAAGAAACGGATCCAAATTCAGCCTTTTATCCAGATCTTCATCTTCATTTCTCAGCAGCGACCGCAAACGTCAAATCCCGCGCTTGTGATGAATTCAAATTCAAAAAATGCGCCTGCAAGAAGCGTTACGACATGTTTTACGGCCGTGATATCAAACGCTCATTGGCTCTCGCCTGCTTCGTCACAGATTGCGACTTGCCGTTTTTCAATCGGTGTAGTACATTTGAAATAGAGAAGAGCGCGCGCCTTCACAGAGCGAACCGAAATCGGATTAACATTTTCATGGATTAACGTTAATAACTTAAATTCTGATCTGTACCTCTTACACAACTAGTATAATACTGCCAGAGATGACTGCGACTGCAACGCATCATCATGTGAACGACTTTTGGTAATGTTAACGTTACCGGTTTTGACATTTTCGCAATAAATAAATGATTGTGAAAATGTATACTTGTCTGTCTGTTATGTTGTTTTAGCCTAGCTGCTACGTTGTTTTAAGGAATGGTTATGGGCATAGCTGTCAACATTGAACATTGAATATAAGGGAGATTTCCCGGAATCCATCCCCAAAATAAGGGAATTTTTTTACACGATTCTTACCCACCACAAACTTTAAAAATAAAGCACTAATCATTAAAAGTCTAAAGAGTTTATAACTACAAATGAGTGAGAGAGAAAGAGACAGTGTGTGTGTGTATTAGAGAAAGTGTGTCATTTTTTAAACATTTTTTATCAGAGAATGTTTAAATACTAATATCAGCTTACGAGGGAAACGGTACGTGGCGCTTCGGGGGCTGCTGGAGATGATTAGGGAGAGGTCTGTGCTCCTTTACCGATCAAAGCGCGCGCTGACACGGAGTATAATTGTTTATACTTGACGCGTCCGCACGAGCGCGGCAAAGATTACGCGTTGGGCGCGCAAGACCGGCAAGACCCCATTTCGCTTGGCTGTGTGCACAGCTTTTTTTGTAACAGCGCGCGCGGCGCCGCATCCGAGGATGAACGACTTCAAGCCGAATCTGCCCGAGCATGTACGGCTCACACAATCAGAGCGTAAAAATACGGGATATTTTACGGGAAAATAATAAAACGGGAAGACAGCGGGAAAAGAGCTAAAATACGTGAGAAACCCGGAAAAAACGGGAGGGTTGACAGCTATGGTTATGGGTAGGTTTAGGGGTATGAGTAGGATTAGTGGCTCAAAATATATTTTAATGCTATAGTGAATAAAACTGTCATTGATTTAACCTCTGTCCATTACATTTTATCCTTTTTTTATTCTGTATAAAATGGATATGTTAAGGTTTTGGGAGTAGGATTAAGGGATCTTAATTACATTTATCTTTAAAATTAAAGTATACAGATATCTTTGTGATATGAAATATACGTAAATAGTTTACGTTTTGTAGCTGTAAAAACGTAATAATGTTACGTTTAAATGTTACAAATACGTCCATATTATACGTTTCAGCATCCATCCAAACGTACAAAAACGTACGTTTTCTATCTTTGAAAATAACGTATAATACCTACGTATTAACAATGAGACCAGGCTGAAACATATATTATAGCCCTTTATAAATGGGGCCTTATGTACCAGATCCCACGTATATTTATTGTTTTATCTGATATCTTGAGTGAATGATGAATGTTTAAGTACATTTAGGGTGACAGCCTCTTAACCAAAATATGCAAAACTGAACAGACCATATACAGGAAGTTCATGTTCTGCTGAGTGATTGTGTGTGCGTGCGTGTGTGTGTGTGTGTTGAGGTCACAGTTAGAATATACAGGGATAGAATATACAGTTTGTACAGTATAAAACCCAATATGTCTATGGAGAGTCGCCACAAAGATAGTGAACCAGA
The DNA here is from genome assembly GCF_029890125.1 of Rhinichthys klamathensis goyatoka. NCBI lineage: Eukaryota > Metazoa > Chordata > Actinopteri > Cypriniformes > Leuciscidae > Rhinichthys > Rhinichthys klamathensis. The sequence goes on from NW_026606697.1 coordinate 3,615,977, forward strand.
CGTGCGTGTGTAAAGTGTAATGTGCCTTGAATACGCTGAAGCTGAATAATCGATGTGTGTTGTGTAGCCTGAAGGGTTTTGAAGAGGTTGTTGAAGGATTTGCAGCCTTAGCGCTTTCTGAAGAGAATAATCAAGAGAGAGAGAGCAAGACAGAGAGATAGATAGTTTTGAAAATATGCTTCGGCATGGTTCCACATTATAGAAATAGTTTGCATCCTGCTCTGAATTAAGACTCAAGAGTTTTGGCTGTGCTCTCGAATGCAGCGATGGAAACCCCCTCTCTGAGATTAATGGCGTAAGTGTTTGTGCAATCACATATAGCAAGTCGTTAGTGAGGGTCGTTGCTATTAGCTTCATTAAAAGTAATGATGTACAGAAATGATGGCATGGGAAAATCCATTTTCCCACTCTCTTGGTGGCTAAACACTGACCTCAAGAACAGAAATGCATGAGAAACCCATTTAAGAGCATTTAGAGTAGCTGACTAAATTATATAAAAACGGCATTGATTAAAATGTTTTAGGAGTTTAAAACTCTTCTCTTGTTTTGAGGCTGTATGTCAGATCTTAATTCTGCTATTCTTCATTTTGATTCTGCTATTTTGTTTAGTCATTTCTTCTTTCACTTAGTAAATAGATATTTACTAGTCGAAAGAACATGAAAGGAATCTGTAACAAGATTAAATATAAAGGGCCCTATTTTAACGGTCTAAGCACATGGTGTAAAGTGCAGGGTGCAAGTGCACTAGGGCGCAAGTGCACTTAGGGTGTGTCCGAATCCACTTTTGCTAGTTTAGAGATGGGAAAAATGGTGGTCTAAGAGGGTTGTCCCTATTCTCTTCTCTTAATGAGTAATGGGTGTGTTTTGGGGCGTAACGTGCAATAAACCGGCGGATTCGCTATTTGCATGGCGCAATTTGCTAGCGGAAAGACTGAACGCTTCTCCAGAGTGCAAATGGATCTGCTCGTGCGCGAGGTTAAAGCGCGTAAGCAGAACATCTACGGGACAAGCCGGATTCCACCATATCTTTATGTTCACAATATTAATATTTTACATTGTAATCCTTTTATTTTTATTTGGCATGTTTGTGTGCTGCTACGCGTCCCTGTGTGTGTACGCGCGTTGTGGATCCGCCTAATAGGCGCATATTACTATTGCACTTTTTAAATAACAAAAAAAAATATTGCTCCATTGACTTTAGACCAGGTTCAGTTGGTCAATGGCGCAGTCTATTTCAGTTGCCTCAAAATAGCAACGCGCCAACAACACACCTCTTTTTCAGACCAGCACGCCAATGGGCGCACAAATTGGCGCAAATGCATTTGCTATTTAAACAACGTGGCGCAGGACGTGAAAATGATAACTGTGTTAGGCTGAAACTAGCAAAAAACACATGCATTGCACCGGGTGTATGATAGGGCACAACAGCAATAGCCAAAAATAAATCCGCACAATCTCATTTGTAATTATAGGATCCACATTAAAGTATTGACAGCATCAACGAAACCTATAGCATTTTGTGTATTAACAACTTTAGAGAAGTACAAATGCCTACACTGTAAAAAAAATCTGTAGAAATTACAGTATTACTGGCAGCTGCTTGCCAGTAATTTACTGTAGTTTTAAATTGATGTTATTTACTGGCAACAGTTTGTTCAAAGTTAAATGAACATTAAACATTAACAAGTCTTTATCTTTACAGAATAAAACTAAAATAACAGCCTTAATGCAAAGCATTCTGGGAAACAAAATCTGAAGGAAAAAAAAAACAGAAAAAGGTTGATGAAGATTTCTGGTTCCCAGAATGCTTTGCATTAGATTGTTATTTTATAATTTTATTCTGTAAAGACAAAGACTTGTTAATGTTTAATGTTCATTTAACTTTGAACAAACTGTTGCCAGTAAATATACATCAATTTAAATCTACAGTAAGTTACTGGCAAACAGCTGCATAACTACAGCAATTTTTTTACAGTGTATGAATACTTTTAGGTTCATAGAATATTGAATTCATTGGTTTAATAGGTTGATTTTATTGCATTTAATCAGTGGCATTAAATAAAAATGTTTAATGCCATCATATTTATTTAACATACCTAATTTAACATGATAGCCGTTTCATTCTGTTCTGTGATTTTTGTTTCAAAGATGTTTTGATGGATCCATCACTTAAACCAGTTTTCATTTTTTTTCTTTTGGTCTTTAATAGTACTCTAGCCTGGTAAAACCCAGACAACTTCCGGGAAATTTAGATTTGCTGTGAAAGTTAGTCTGGCAAAGAGCTCATACAAGCCCATTTCCAATCCGTCGAAATCGAGGCACCAATCAGAAACGTTGGGGCGGGCTTTACACGATGACGACAGAGCTGGGATTTTGAAGCAGATTTTGTAGCCTATTACAAAGATGGATGCCGCCGTCGAACATCACTCGTTCGAATCAGCTATCGCGTCTGTTTTAAGCGATTTGAACGTTTCCTTTTAGTTAAAAACCGAGCAAAGAACAACATTCGGAGATGTTTCTCCCCCGCTCTGCATACGTCATCTCCTTCATCGCTCTGATTGGTTTTAGGTCTCCGCGACGTCCGTTGGTGACGCCCCTCTGGAAATGATTTGTCTATGACGCTTTGCCAGACCATAACTCAGTTACAACTGAGAATGGTCTGGTTTTAACCAGGCTAATAGTACTCTTATTGTAACAAAAAATATTGTCACCAAATTTTTTTCTGAATATGTTTAATTGTTGAGAAGTGGGTGGTTTAGAGTAGGGGTGAGGTTAGGATCTCAAATATCTGTATAATAGTAAAATATAATTGTAATACAGTACTTACTATGTACTTATTATAATAATTATAATTACTGGGTAATAACTAGGTACTAACCCTCAACCTACCCCTAAACCTACCCCTAACCCATGTACTTACCTTACATTAGCCAGTACTTTCTAGGTAAGTACACTGTAAGTACACGTAAGTACTGTACTGTAAAAGGAAGCGTTACCAAGATTTGTACATTCCTCAAGCTGTGCGTAAGTAAATACCTTTATGTTTTAGATGCAGTCAGTACATCCATATGGTATGTTTCAGTGTACTGTAAATCCAAATGTATGTGCAAACATTATGAATGCCAATGAGATCAGACTGAATGAACAGCACACAAACACATAAATCCAAAATATGTTATGTTATATATAACGTATGTATAATTTTCTTCTTACACAATTCAAAATAGCTTTCCAACCTGAATACGGCTCTTGACTCTTGAGTCAATACATCCATTATTTTACACAGTGGGACTTGTGAAGTAGAGGGGGTTGTTTTTAAGATTGCTTTCCTGGTCCGGCCCTGAGGGGTGTATAGGGGAGGGTACACAAATACTCTGACATTTCACTCACCCCAGTGTTAATCAGACTTTCTCCTCACTCTCTTAACCGGGGCCAGACTTACTACGGCATCTTGCTTCAAAGCCACTCTGCTTCTTCGTGTGTGTTCTGTTAGGAATAGGGCTCATATAGACTCATAGTTGTTGTTTTTTACTACGAACAAGAGCCTGTTTTGTGCCTTAACATCTAAGGACTGGTTTCCCAGACAAATGGTCTTCTGCTCTAGAGTTTACTACTGTATGTAACCGTGTACAAGCATTTTGGACAAAGTAAAATTGTTTGGCAGAGATTATTACTCCAAGTGTGTTGTATTTGATGAGAATTCAAGACTTGAAAATGGCTTGAATAGTACATTAGGAAAAAAGGATTGAGGTGTCATAATCCCAATCTTGGATACAAGTTGATATCAATATAGAGGACAGTGTTTATATCTGTGCGAATTTGTTGTCTGTTCCTTTCTAGCATTCAGATTGAGTCAGCTTTTCGTCTGAATCAAAAGATCTCCAGATGCTGTAATATTTAAACAGATGTAATGCACAGCAGTGGCGGAGCCAGGATTTTTTCATAGGGGTGGCCAGGCAGGGGCCAGCAAACAGTCTGGGGTGGCACATAAATCTTAATTATTTAAATAATGTATTGGACTGTTCCTACACAACTGAATACAGTTCATTTGTATTCAATTGTAATTGAGAGAGTAGTGAATTAGGAATCATGGAATACTGAGTGAATTTGATATTTCTTTATTATTATTAGCTACTCACCACCTCCAGGCATATTAATAAAGGGGACACACACTACAGCTAAAGTTCTTTAGTCATATAGTAAACTTGCTCAGTTAGCATGGTGTTCTCAAAACCCCCAACATTGTTGCACCTTCATGGATGAGACATGCACATAACTACTGTAGTTCAAAGATTATTTAACCCTCATTGAATTTTATATAATCAATTAACTCTTCTACTTTCTATATTAGTTGACAAAATAAAGAATCTAAACCGTTCTATCATACCTAATTAAAAAGGGGGGAAACATCTCTTTTGATTCGCTATGTGCAAGAATGTGAACAAGGCGGAAGTCAACATGCACATAAATGGCAGAATGTAAAATTTTATGGATTTAAAAATTATGCATTTTATTTTTGTCCTTTACAAATTAACGCAAAATTAACGCCTATCTTCTAGTACAAATGCACAGTGCTCACATTTATTTGTACATTAAAAAACCACATAGCCTATCAGTTTGTGCCTTAAACATGGCAGAATATTTTAGTCTAGACATATGTGACGCATATATAACAAATACATACATGTATGCCGTTTTGACACAGATTTGATCGCCTTTTTGATTATTTCAGTCAATTGACGACAGAACTACGGCTACACCACGCCACATTTGCGCGTGATGTGCAAGTACAGTACAACGTCTGACAGGACAGTAAAAAGTTAATTTTACTGACATTTGTTGACCTTGCAACATCTCATCTTACAGCAGATAGCCAACTGATTCAGGACAACGCGCTTTTCTCCGCATCTGACAGAAGTGTCACAAGCTTTCACACAGATCTTTCAAAATAAAAGTAGAATCAGAAAAAAAGAGAATTACGTTGTTGTTTCTTTGACTGGACATATGCGACTCACTCAAAACGATCTTGCAACCCACCAGTTGAGGAACATCGAATCTATATTTACTATGCTCCGGTCACTGCTGAAGCTTATTCGGCACCTGTACATTTCCGCACTCGTTTGACTTGCGCCTGACGCTGAGGTGAAGTTGGAGTGCGCGTCTGAAAAGTCTCACGTTTTTTGTGGTCGTAAGATACGGTTCTGTGTTTTAAAAACGCAATTCTTGTAAAAAAAAAAAAAGAGAGAGAGAGAGACTGAAACGGCAGTTGTGAGACGGGTGGCCAAAGGGGTGGCCAAGCTTAAGCCAAGGGTGGCCATGGCCACCCCTGGCCACCCCCTGGCTCCGCCACTGATGCACAGTGTCTGAACATGATATATGTGTGATCCATGCAGTGTCTGTATGCTTGTACAGTCAAGTAGTTCCTGACCCAGAAATGTATCTTTGGGATGAGCGCTTCAACTGAATTGGATTTGAGACTTATGGTTCAGGGAGAGTACTTTCCGTAAGTGCTCTCAAAGACTGAATTATGAATTTTATATATGTCAAACACAGACTATACATCCTGCACCAAGATCCTTGTTTCCAAACACAGCTGGGAATGTTGACCGGTAACATATAACAATAATGTTTCTCTTTTTTTTTTTGTGGAATACTGTTTTCAAGACTATGGAATGATGTGTGTTTAGAGTTTGTAGTGTTCTCTGTATGAGGCTTACATTCGCATCAGTATCTCAGAACTAATAGCATTAAGGGTGTGTTCACACTTGTAGTTCAGTTCTTTCAGTCCGGACCAAAAAAGAAAATGATACATTTAGTCCTGGTTCACAGTGTCATTTTTAACACCCAACATAAAGATACAAAAAAAAAGGCTTTTATGTAGTATATTTAGTGCAGGAACTTGTCGAACATCCAAACCAATGCTGTGTGTGCTGGACTAAATGTGCTCGCTGTATGTGTGTAGCCTGCATATGATGGAGCTGACAACTCGTGCAGAGCTTATAAAATGGGTAAAGGAGTCAAAACAGCGGCAGGAATCCCTCCGTCACTCACACACATTTCTGCTGCGAGGAGACGCGGTTCTGATGCCTGTCCCGAACTGTGATGGGCAACATCGCGACTATGATGAGCATTCTGTCCTTTTTATGGTCGCATCTTGTGACATTGTGTCCTATTTTTGGTTAATTTGTGACTTTGGTCTGTGTTGTGTTCATATTTCAGTCGAATCACACCAGAGTTTGTTTCAAAGTGGACCGAGACCCATCTTTTCAGTGGTCTCAGTCCGCTTGTTTGGTGGCACCAGGGTTAGGATGGCAGCGTTCACACTTATTCAAATGAACGGCACAAACAGAGCTATCGCACCAGAGTTCGTTTTAATCGAACCAAACCTAACAAGTGTGAACTAAGTCTGCTTTTACTTTCCAGAGGCCCCAAACGAACAATTCTGACTCCTGCCAAGTTACAAACAGCATGAGAGCATAATAGCAAGCTTAATGCTTGAAGACATGAATGTCTGTTACATGTTTAACAGTTCATTATTCTCTTCTCGGTCCTAATCACAGCTCTAATTCATATAATTATCACATGCAAGAATTAGAGACACTGTTTACAGAGCAGCTAGTGGGCGAAAGACTCAGTTCTGCATGATATGACGGGGAGAAGCTCGAGACCTGAGAACAATATTAAGATATTGGGGATCTTGAGGGTGGAAAAGAGCAAATGTGGTTTACAGGTGGTGGGTGGACTGTTCCAGGAAAAAAAAATAAAGGCAAATAAATGAGAGAGAGAAAAATACCCTGAGGATCTTCTGTGCTGTCCTGCAGATTTGACCTTGCTTTACCTCAGTGTACCTGAGAAATGTTGAGTTGTGAGATCAAAGTTGTGTACATTAATACTGATGGTGAGATATAAAGAAAATAGACTGAAGTAAATTTAGAGGTCAAAATAAAGTCAAATTAAATTGTTTAAAACACATTCCTAGAAATCGAATCTTCAGTTTGGTTTTATGTATTGAAAAAAAAAATCCCTTTGATTCTTAGATTTTAATTCATGTTTCATTTTGCTCAAGACTGTAGCTATTACACAGATCCAGGGTTGTATTTTTCACATTGAGTGTTTCCATGGTAATGAATGATATGTTCTTGTAGAACATTTGCAATGTATGAACAAGCTCTTGGGATAGTCACAAGTATCTTTTCTCTGTTTACTAACAGTGAATTTTGCATTGTAAATGTATCATTGTGCATGTGCACTGAAAAACAAATCCACAGATTACAAATCATTTAACCTTTTGAGACCTCGCCAAAAAGTTATTATGTGAAATATTTGCTTTTAATGATCACCACAACATGAGACAAATTGCTTGGTTTACGATTGTCAAGTTTTATGAGTCCTTGTCCATAGTAATAGACAATAAAATAAACTCTTAGAAACACTGATACACACCACCCACTTTAGTGCATGAAGTAGGTATCTGATATTATCAGTTGTGTTAGACGTGTGCTTCATCTGTATTTCATTCACAAGGGTGAATTTTTTTTAATGATCTTTTAGAAATCCACCCATTTCCTCCTCAGGCTGCTCCTGTGTAACCCCCCACAGAACTGTATCCCCATTACAACTATATACAGACCGAGACCCAGCTCAGTTTTCCCCCTTCTCTGTTTTCTTTACAAAACTAGATCTGCTTTTGTTCCTTACCATTGTGGATACTTTAACCTCTAGTATAACTAGGTCTGTTATCATTCCGGTGCACAGTGATTGTTGATGTTGCAGAGTTTTCACAGGCAGACTTCAGGTCATTTGAGTTTTTCTACGCTCAGTCAGGTATGAACAATACTTGTTTCATTCATCAAGGTTTCTGAAAACTGGACATTTGCACATTTACATTCATTGACATATTTTGAAACATATAAATAAACACTTATTTTTCATTCCAACATAAAATATTTAATTGCTATAATAATTTCTTGAGTAATTCATTCATCTAATATTAGTACAATAAAGTTACATACTTTATTTGGATATTAACATTTTTCTTAATTTTGTCTTTTGTCTTTATATTTGGTCTTTCATTTTTTTATAGGCCTGGTTTTAGAGAGGAGGGGGACATTTGGGGAAAAAAGAAAAAAATGCTTAAGAGCACAATAGCTTTTACAGGGCATGATAACACATTACCCACAGCTCCAGTAGAACCAAGGAGAGACCCAGAAAGACATCAGAAAACAATATGAAAAAGTGGAAAGATCAGAGAAAAGCTGGAATAAGAAAGTCCTGAGAGACGTGAGTGGGACTGTTAGAGAAGACTTGGTCTTTGTTAAAAATTCTCTAGTTTTTGTCTGCTTTTTATGTGGGTAAAATATAAGCATTACAGTTTGTTCTAACTTATCCTGCATTCAGAGTTTGGTGGGGGTGGAGAGTCACATGGAGTTGCGGGGGGTGGTGCAGCAGGGCCAGAGTCCCAAACCATTTCCATACACGCTCTTATGAGAAACATACGTTACGTTCTGGTGAAAAAGCACAGAGACTGCTGCACTTCCCCCCAATCCCCCCAAAATACACACACACATTGGTCCTGCCTGTGCCAAAAACATCTTTTTCGTCTCCCCCCTTTTCTTCAGTCACTCCTACCCTTCTTCCATCTCTCCAACCCTCCCTCCCTTTCTCTCTCTCTCTCTCTCTCTCTCTCTCTCTCTCTCTCTCTCTCTCTCTCTCTCTCTCTCTCTCTCTCTCTCTCTCTCTCTTGCTGGAACGTCAAGGGTGAGATTGTAAGTTCTCAACTTAGGCACAGATCTCCACTGGACAGGAGAGAGAAAGGAGGGTGGTGAGAGATGAGATGAAATGAAAGAAGGGGAAAGTTTAATATAGCTACAAGTATAAGAAAAATGGGCATCTAGGGCACTGAAGAGTATTTTAGCATATTGAAAGCCACCTAAAAAAGGGAAAAAGAATACAAAGGAAAAAAGAATAGGTGTGAGGTATGGGCTGTCCGATCCTGTGTGTTATTCTGCTGTCCTCACTACTTTGCATCTACGGCGTGCAGACTCTGGACTTGAGAGAACGGGATGCGCTCTGCAGCGAGGATGGGTGCTATGTGCTCTACTTTCAGCGCAAGATCTTCCTGGACGCCTGGCGGAGCTGCAAGGAACAAGGTGGGAACCTGGCCACCATCAGGCATCCAAAGGAAGCAGAAATGGTGAAGGAGCTCTTCTCCAATGTGGAACTGAGACCACACCACAGAGGCAAGGCAAACATCTGGATTGGCCTTCAGAGACAACCCCGACAATGTTCTCCAACCCGGCCCCTGCGTGGCTTCTCGTGGATCACTGGAGATCAGGACACCCAGTACACAAACTGGCTAAAAGAGGATTCGGTTAGTACCTGCTCTTCCCCACGATGTGTGGGGATGCCCTACAGCACTGCAGCCCATGAGCAAGGGGATAATCTAAAATGGAAGGACGGACCTTGTTCGATTTCAGTAGATGGCTACCTGTGCAGGTACAACTTCCAAGGCATGTGTACAGCTATTGCTAGTGAGGGAGGTGGGAATACACTTTATAGTACCCCTTTTAACCTGCTGAGTACCCTCTTAATGCATGTCCCATTTGGATCAGTGGCAACTGTACCATGTCCTACTATGGATGACCAGTCAGTTCTGTGCACATTAAAGGATGATGGAACTGTAGGTTGGAACAGGGATCCACCTTTTTGCTCTGATTTGACTAAGACAAGCTGGTGTGATAAGGACAACGGAGGTTGCCATCACTTCTGCATTGAGGGTGACTCGCACAACTACTGCGATTGCACTGAGGGTTTTCTCCTGGCTGAGGATGGGGTAAGCTGCTTTCCGTCTGACCCTTGCAATGGGGCTCCATGTGAGTTTGAGTGCTTGCCTGTAATGGACGGCTACCGCTGTGCATGTCCTGATGGCTACATGCTGGCACCTGATGAACGTGGCTGTGTAGATGTCGATGAATGCCTGCAGAGTCCCTGCGAGCAAATCTGTGTAAATGCACCTGGTACCTTCGAATGTCGCTGCCGGGATGGATACCGACAAGATGAAGAGGGTGCCTGTGAAGATGTGGATGAGTGTGTGGATGACCTGTGTGAACATGCTTGTGAAAACACATTGGGTTCCCATATTTGCCACTGCCATCTTGGTTTTGCCCCATTGCAAGAGGACCAGAGTCGCTGTCATGATGTTGACGAATGCCAAATTGAGGAAACATGCGAACAGATGTGTATCAATTTTGAAGGAGGCTTTGAGTGCTACTGTGAAGAAGGTCATATTCTTCAACCAGACCACTATTCCTGCAGACCCATCGAGGAGGACCTGGAGACTTCCACAACTACTGTGTCTAACCCATTTACTTTTAACCCCATTTTGGAACCAGAGGATCCTGTCTACCCATGGCACCCTCCATCTAAGTCTGATTGGGGAATACCTCTGAACTGGCAGACTGAGCTGCCCAACGTGGAGACTGTTCCGACAGACCTGATTTGGACAACTGAAGTGGAGCCTGAAACAACTACACCGACTGAAAACTCCCCTGAGGTCATTAATGTTGAGGGTGACCATCATCCAGAACAACCGGTTCAAAATGCCTTTTTTACATCAACCATTCCGACGCCCACACCACCAGACTATTATGAGGATGAGAGCACAACGGTTCCCACAGACCACCCTTCCACCACAGCTTTAGGTGGGGCCTGGAATTGGCTCTGGTTCAGCTCAACTCAATCAAAACCTGAGACACAGGAAACTGCTAAGAACCCTTTACACTTCCATGAAGATTATGAAGAGTCTTATGACCAAGGCCATGATAATGATAGGTATAATTATGATTCAACCACCTTTGGTCCAGGGCAGCAAACTTCCACCCTGTTCCCAATGCAGTCACGGGGAATAGAGGAGGTCATCCTTGAGGATGACAACAACAGTGAGAAGAGCCAAGGGACCAGCTGGTTGCTAGTTGGATTGCTAGTGCCGCTTTGCATCTTCATTGTGGTGATGGTGGTCCTTGGCATTATCTATTGTACTCGCTACACAGTTAAACCACAGAACAAGAACGCAAGCGATTGCTATCACTGGATTGCCGGTGGTGGTGATAAAGCGGCTGCTGACATATCTGGTAGCGGAACTAAGTCCCATGTTTAAGCAAGTAGGACTGTGACTGAACAGTGTGAAAATGTAAATAAACTTGGTTTTGTAACTTTACAGTAGTGGGACTTCCAAGAGGAATTCGATGGATTGAGGATAAGCACCCCATCTATTCCCTTTGACATTTTTTATCCATAATTATTTATGGATGTTTATCTGGACAGTTTGCTATGCGAGAAAAGGGGGGTGGGGGGCAAAGAGGAATGACTATAAAACCACTAAGCCTCATTCTCTGCTGACCTCCAAGAGGCAATAAAAATTGTTCTACTGTTGCTCACACTGATCTCTTGGTTTGCGAAACAGTTGCTTAAGTCACATGGCAAATAAGAGAGCATGCTTAATAGATGAGGATACTTTCTTGAGTAATGTGGGTTATTTATTTTTAATTTGAAAGAACTTCCCATCAGAATAGCTGTGCCTGTGTCATTCAAGTGAGTCATGTCTTAAGAGATTTGTTCTGTAAAGAGCCATAACTTCAGTCCATTTTGACAATGTTAAGATTTGTATTCCCTGTGGTGATCTAGGCCACGAAAAAGGCTTTCTATCATATGTGTTAAATGTTTTGCCACAAAACTGTGCCTAACAAGCCTAACTTTCTAAGCATTTTATGTCTAATGACACAGTAAACAGTCCTTTGGAGCAGTGGTTTTAAATCCTGGTCCTGGGGACCAACGGTCTCCCTTATTTAACACACCTCATTCAGATCATCAGCTCATTAGGAAAGAACTTCAGCAACTGAAGTGTGTCTATAACCTACAAAATGTGCAGAGTGGTGGGTCCCCAGGATCAGGATTGAAAACCACTGCTTTAGAGGTTAGTCTGGTCATAATGCCACATTATGAGAGTGAGGTTGGTCATACTTTACAAGCAGTTAAAAATGTCAGGACAAGCAGCCAGACAATTGTGTACCAATGACTTTTCTTTGATCAGTTTGTAGTGTTATGTTTTGATATGCTAAGTGAAAGTGCGGATAAACTTGTTCAAACAACCAAATTTCCCACTTTAACTACTTCGTTTTTTTTTTTTTTTTCAACTGTTTATTAAAGTACTCAACAAGGCTTAAATGTTGGTGTCTTTATTTTCTGGGACATGCAATACTTGGCTTTTGATGTCATGGCTTATACATGCCTATAACATCAATAGACCATGTTGCTGTTTAATGTGTAGAATTGGCTTTTTCTATGGTTAGGAAAACTATATGATAAACTCTGTTACATAAAAGTAACTATGCCTCCATCCTATTATTTTCTGTCTTGTTCCATGTGGATACTGAAGAGATTTTCAGTGACTGACAGAGGTACTATGAAGGTACAGAACCGTACCAGCTGATTATCCAATCAGATAAATCTGGACAGACATCAGAGAGCTCCTTACTGTCATGCTGTGTTGTGGATAATTGGCGTGTTCAGCCTTCACATCATCACAGGAAAAGCACTCCAGTGTAATCGCTCAAAAACCGACAGCTTCCTACATGTTTTACTGTTGTGGTTACAGTTCTGTGCGAGGTAACTTTAGATTCATCTTGGTTCAAAACTGAGTTCAGTAAGATTTTAAAGAAATGAATTCTACTGAGCAAGGATGCAATAATTGTATGAATTATAAGTGACAGTAAAGAGTTCAACATTGTTGTTTGAAAATCTATTTCAAATAAATGCTGTTCTTTTGAACTTTCTGTTCATCAGAGAAAAAAGAATGTGTCATGGTTTCCACAAAAATATTAAGTAGCACAACTGGTTTCAACACTTACAATCAAAGAATAGTATTTAAATAAATGCAGCCTTCTTTTAAAATATTTTTTGACTTAAGTGTTCAGATGTTGTAAAGAATGAACAAAAAAAGCATTGTGGCTGAATATCTGATATAGCCTAATTGTCTTTATGCAAATTAAGAGCATAATTATATTATTTCTTAGGAAATCTATATAGCCACATATAGTAAACATTATATACTTCCTTAAAGGCATTAACTAATTATTCAAATAATCCCTTTAAATACTGCAATCAAACTTCCACAATAATTACTAATGTCAGTTTAACAAATGCTTGCAGTAATGAGTTTTATTTCAAAGGCTTGCTGATTGTTTGTGTTTGCTTCGTGCCCACAGGCACTCTCACTTTCAGCCCAGTGATAAGCAGCTGGGGAAAGATTTCAGCAACACTCTTCAAAGGAACATTTTTGAGTATTTCATGGCCATTCCACATTCCACAGACGCCTCTTTTAAATTGAACAGTGCATTAGGAGGGGGAATGGACCGATTTCTGTTATGTATTCCAAAGTGTGTTCGGGATTACTGGCTCAGCTGTGTGTCTGTGTGTGTTTGATTGCATGCACTACCAGTCTCCTTCTCTCCTGCCTTTCCTGATAAACAACCTGTCAGCTTTATTAATTAAGGAAGAATTATTACTGGAGCACCGTTCCTACATTCCACGCAACATATAGAATCCGAAGTCAATTGCTCGTTTCCAGCACCTATGGAGGATGATATGGCTCATTAAAAACACCCGTGATTTCAGTCTGACATTCCATATCCCATCCGACATGGAATATTGGCAAATGTGTTTAGCATGCCTTAGTGTATTGGGATGGACGGAGAATACCAAAGTTGTATTTATTTTATTTTCTCAGTATAGAGAAACCTTGCAAGCTTTTCTGCCTAAATGGCCTAAATTCCAGTATTACCATGAAATAACTTTAAAGGGATAGTTCACTTTGAAATTAATTTTTGGTATGTTTTAGCTTACCTCAACGGCATCCAAGATGTAGGTGTCTTTGTTTCCGCAGTAGTTTCAATTTTGATATTTTTAGGTCAAACCGTTCTTGTCTGTCAGTCATATAATGCAGGTCTACGGTCATTTCCTCAAAGAGCCTGCACAGAGAAGTCCAAATTAAACATGATTTAATGACTCGTAAATGTAAGTACACATTGATGGCCTAAGACAGGAAACGAGCGGTTTGTGTGAGAAAACGAACAGTATTTATATCGTTTTTACCTCTTGTAAACACAGCCACGTCCAAGTGATCTGAGATCGCCGCGCTTCGGTCTTTTCCGGCAAGCGCCGTAAGTGATCTCTCGCGCGTGTATGTCACTCATACAATTTTTTTTTTATTTTTTTATTTTTTATTTTTTTACGACGGTTTAAACATCCCGGATAAGCGCAAATTAGTACCATTTTAATTAGTCGTCTTACCTACAATCTCTGTTCTGTGTAAACAATGAGTGACGTACCCGCGCGAGAGATCACTTCCGGCGCTTTCCGGAAAAGACCGAAGCGCGGCGACCTCAGATCACTTGGACGTGGCTGTGTTTACAAGAGGTAAAAACGATTTAAATACTGTTCGTTTTCTCACACAAACCGCTCGTTTCGTGTCTTAGGCCATCAATGTGTACTTACATTTACGAGTCATTAAATCATGTTTAATTTGGACTTCTCTGTGCAGGCTCTTTGAGGTGGTGACCATTATAGACCTGCATTATATGACTGACAGACAAGAACAGTTTGACCTAAACATATCAAAATTGAAACTACTGCGGAAACAAAGACACCTACATCTTGGATGCCCTTGAGGTAAGCTAAAACATACCAAAAAATTAATTTCAAAGTGAACTATCCCTTTAATGCGGTATTCATTTGATGTCGAGGTGTTTTCCTTTATTCTGTTCATTTTCATCATTCAAGTTCTTATTGGTTAATATGCAAATGTTCAGTCCAGTTAAAGGACTTTATGTAAACTTGCTGGCAATTTGAATGAATCACGTACAGGCCGGTCTCAGCTATGCTGTATATGTGGCCAATAAATCTTCGCATGTAGTCTTATGGACTCCCTTGGCTGCCTGCTGTAATGCTTGTCCTATGGTCAGTCATGTGTGAAAGTGCAATGTGTCAGAAATTTGAGGAGGCAAAGTGCGAAGAGAAAGGAAGATCTGGGGAATCGAAGAGAATATTCAGAGATGGGTGCTGGGAAATGTGTATTTTGCTCTTCTAATCCTAGTTACTGTAATATGAAGCCAGGCTGAATATCTATGCTTGACACCAAACTGGGCTTCTCGTATACTAGTTTCCAAAATTTGTTTTATAGCTTTTAGTAAACTATTCAGAATTCACATTTTGGCAGATACTTTCTTAACCAAAGGACTTTTAACATAATGCATTATTGTATGTGAGTAAATGGAGCTAAAAGGACATGTAGGAATAAGATGAGATGCACAAAAAAAAAAAGAAGAGAGATGTAGCTCTCTGTGAATGTGTATGATTTGTGCATTCATAATAGCATGAAATGTGAGATAAGACTTAACTGGAGATTACGGTTGATCTATGATGCTCTTTGGTGTTCAGGTTTTATGTGTTGTAACAATAAAAGACAACTAGACCTATTGGACATGTCTGCAAGATCTACATATTTATTTATCAAAATGATTTGTATTTACAAGCAGGCATTATGACTTAAAATGCCACTGAGTGTATTGAGTGTCTTTCAGCAAAGATCTGTTGGAATGTAAATGTGTGGGTATGTGTGTGTGTGTGTGTGTGTGCACTATCCATCACTGACTTCCTAAATTAAGTTAAAATTGCTCAATATGGTGAAATTTTATGAGTCAACTTCATAATCTGCTCTCAAGTGAATCTTTTCTAAATCTCCCAAAAAGGCAGACCATGTTTCTGGTGTAAAATACATTATTCACGTGCAGTTAAACTATATGAATATCTTCCATCCCCCAAAACATCATCAGTGAGTTGTAGGTTGTCTGAAACATTGCATGCTTTTACAATTTTCCTTTCAGAATAAAGCAGATCAGACTAAATGCAGTCATGCCCTATTTTTCTAAAGCGCTTGGATAACGCGCCAAGATCATGAAATTCCTTATGAGTAGCTTTGCTTTGATCCGACACGAGCATCACTTTCTCTTTCCAAGTCACTTCAGCGAGGACTGCCATTCTCAAAGCTTTTTGTTTTCAGGAAAGTCAACCGATACCCCTATCCCACATTCTTTACTTCGGTTCTGTTCTGGCTTCTTAAAGTGCTAATAACACGCCTCGTGATGCCTTGTGTTTATGGGACAGAGGGATTAAAGATCTACAATTAGAGATTTTTTGAAGATATGGTTCCTGCCATTTAAGCCAAGGTCTCTCTGTTTTCACAAGCTGCTGAGCAGATGTGTAGATCATGGGGTTTCCCAAGCAGTCTGTCAATTTTTTCCCCTTTGATCTGTCAATCAACCTTAAAATCAGATTCATTTTCCATGGCACACTGTATAGCAGCAGCAACTTTACAAACAAATAGAACATGTCCAATTTAGTGTGTGCATATAAAGCAGCATCTACAGTATGTGCAGTTGGTTTTAGTATTTTTGCTTCAGGATATGAATATCATTGTTGTTAAATATTAATATCAACTATTCAGGCAGCAATCATGTTCCTATATTGCATTTTAAGACCGTTATCTTAATTGCTTTGACATATAACAAAGTTTAGTAACTTGGAAATGCTCCGATTTTTTCTTCTAAGCCTAAAAATAGTTTACCCAAAAATGTAAATTCTGACATCATTTTCTCACCCTCATGTTGTTTAATTACTTTTAATTGTATGGGTAAAAACAGCTAAAGCATTGTTTGAAATATCTTCTTTTGTGTTCCACAGAAGACAGAAAAATGCAGGTTTGGAACAACATAAGGGTGAGTAATATGAAAAAAAGTGCATTTCTTATTGGACTTGCCCTTTAAGAAGCATGGCAGTAGATTTTCTGATACAGGTGTTCATAGAAACTCGAGTGTTGGATTCAAAGGCTAAAAGTAAAGTGACCAAATGACCCTACTCTCAAACACAGTAGAGAGAGTGAGATCGTAAGATTGTCTGCTCTTGTGTTTCTGTATGTATCCTGGATCTGTCTGCCTGTCTAACATGACCTTAGACCAGACTTAACCCCTCAGCATAATGTAAAATCAATGAGTCTGAAAATAGAAAACAAGAGATTAGAAACGCATGTGTGATGATGCGAATGTGCTAGTGTTTAAAAATAGCAAGAAATATGCATTTAACATTCTGCACCATGACCTTTTCTCCAATAAACCCCAGTCCGGAGCAATTGTGAATGAATTCTATTGTAATTCTAGAATCTTCTCTTTGTGCATGAGACCCAGGGGATCCTCTTCTATCCTGCAGTTATCAATCCATAGTCATTGCTTTCCCAGATATCTGATTAAATGCTAGTCTGGGGCTTTTTGAATGCTTTTGGTTTATGAAATTTTTATTAAGATTTTTTGGTAACACTTTATTTTGATGGTTTAGACATTCTGTTGACTATAAGTAACTTTGCTGCTACATGTCAACTAGCAGTTATTAGAGTATTAGTGGACCGTCTGCTTAATATCTGTAGTGCTAACACTTTATTTTGATGGTTTAGACATTCTGTTGACTATAAGTAACTTTGCTGCTACATGTCAACTAGCAGTTATTAGAGTATTAGTGGACCGTCTGCTTAATATCTGTAGTGCTAACACTTTATTTTGATGCTCCCAATACAGACATTCTGTTGACTATAAGTAACTTTGCAACTACATGTCAACTTATTCTACTAATCTAAAAGTCTACTAATACTCTACTAATACTCTAATGAGAGTTCGTTGACATGTAGGTGCAACGTTACTTATAGTATAGTATTTTTTTAATAATTTATAGCGCAGATTGTTAAAGTGAAGCAACATCTGTGGTGTAATCTAATATTTCCTGTGCAGATTTTCCCCCTTTAATTCCTGTCTAGACAATCACATAAATGTAGCTGAGGTGAATCCTTAAGAGTTTTTGTCTGACTCTGAGCTACAATATTTTCTATTTATTAATAACAAACCCAGATGGGTTTTTTTTCATTCTCAATTGAAGTCTTTCGAAAATGCAATATTTATATCCTTATGAATAAGGAAGGATACAAGATGCAGCACACTGATGTATGAATACCCTCTCAGCGATTTCTTTTTTTAACCCAAGCTGCTGTTCTTAGAAAGAATTTGAAAATTCATTTCCTTCGGAGGCCTGTGCTTTAAATAAAAAAAGATGGCATACAAGAGAGAAAAATGAGGATGTGATAAATAATTGAAGTTCAAATTGAGACTAAACAGTAATTGCGCTGACACAAATGGATACAGTACATTTTGTTCAAATCCTTCCTTCCGAAAATAATCAGAAGAGTAATTTCCAATCAACATGAATGTATTATATAAATATATTTAGCAACATTCATCAGTTAAATTTAGAATTAATTGTCATAATAAACATTTCTTCCTCCAAGTAATACTTCATATGTGCAACTGTAGGCTGTTTACAGTTTCCAGGCAACAACTTGGCACGTTCAAATTGAATGTGCAGTCATGTGTGTGCGTTTATATTTATTTATAGTCACTAAAGCTTTGAATGTGACTTGTCCAAGTTGTAACCAACTGTTTCATAAATATATGAGGATATATGGATTCAAGGTCAGCTGCTAAAATGGTAATGTGGGTCAGCAGCCAAAAATAAGTGTATTGCGCTCGGTTGTTAGTACTAGTAGTGGGTCAAAAGATTTCCTCAGGTGTCTTTGTGTGTTTGTAAATTCCATGCGTCTCATCAGAAATTTCTGGTTGATTCTGTTGATTAAATAAATAGCTCGGGACAAATGTTCATTCAGCTGTGAACGAGCTATGAACAATAAACAGTATCTAAACTATGGAATTATGTAGTAAACCAATCATGAGGAATCATTTGATTGTCTGTGTCGTTTATGCTTGGAATGTTTATTGGTGGAAATATGACTATACGTAAAGCGAGTGGTTTCTAACAGAGATCGCCTGACTGGGACTATCTTACTTAGGAAAGAATGTTTAAATCATATCATCCCTCTACAATTCTATCATCCGAGATTTAAACACAATACATTATCCATGTGTCTCCTAATTGGCTCCACCGAGGCTGAAAATTAGGAATCATTCTCTTTAATTTATATTTAAGGCAGGCATTTGGATTCACTCCTTTTGGTGGAGGTCCCCAGTTTGTCTTACTAATTCCTGCTAAATGACTCTCTGGAAACTTCACTGGAACATAATGGAAGGTTATTAGTGCTTTAGGTGAAACCAGATGTGGGAGGGTCATAAAATCAGCATTTCTTTAAACGGTCTTCTCCTGCGTGCTTTGACCTCTCTTTCCAAGATAATGCTTTAAACGGGAGGTCTGTCTATATCCTAACATTTACGAAAAATATTGGAAAATTGATGTGAGCTCCTCTGTAATCTTGGTCCTGTTTACAGTACTGGAGGGCCTGTCTGAAATTGAGGTTGTTGCCCTCATTTCGGTGAACCGTTTTATTTTTAGCCTTTTCTATCAATCACAATGTCATAATCTGCCACTTTCCCTATGATCGATTTCTCAAGCACCTCAGGGGTCTCATCGAGGTCTGCAATGCAGCATTTTCCCAATGGACCGAAGCCAGATGAGGCAGCTTTTCTTGCCCGCATACCTCTGACAGAATGATAAGGACATGTAGACAGTACAAGAGTTCCCACTTGACCTTTATTCTAATAATATTACTGGGTAAGGTGATTTTGTTCTCGCTCTGTTTTAGACGGTGTCATGCTGACAGTTTGGAAGAAGGGTCAAAATGTAGCATGGGAAAATATGATTGCGCCCCGGGGTTTTAGAAATTGCTGTCGTATTTAATAATTTGTGCTGATGATAATTCTTGCCACTAGCACTACAAAGCATTTTTGGACAGTCTTTTCAGAATACGCACAATAGACATCAGCAGTATGACAGATGTTTAATGGTAATGTTATACTCATGCTGAAGACCATTGAGGAAATGTCACTGTGATTGAGTCCAATGTTTCCTCCATGTGGCCCCTTGGGGTTGTGCACATGTTCAGTCAGCATTCATCCACGCTTCTGCTTCATTCTTGGCCAATTAACAAAAACTGGCTGAAAAGGACAAGGAGAAGAATGGTCTCACATTTGAGCAATATTATTATAAAAGAAAAAATCTGGCCTAACATTTAAACGTCATTACCATAATAAAGGCAGAAGAAGATTAGTGGACAGTGTTAAATGACTGCCTCAGTTGTGATATCACAGATCGGTTGTTTTTATTGAGTCATTAAAACTGAAGCCATTATCAATATAATTGCACATCATGAACATGAAAAGTGGGTATAAACAAGTGATTTTCTGGTTACACTTTAGATTAGGGTCCAATTCTCACTATTAACTAACTGTTAACTGAATTTTGCCTCAGTAAACTCCTAATTACACTGCTTATTAATAGTTACATATCCTCCTTTTTTTTAATTATTAATCTTTCTGCAAAATCAATTACTTTTAGCTATTAAAGGACACACCAGCCATCTCCGAACTCTCATAATAAAAGCAGGTTGGTCTTTTAGCAGTCACCTAAAAATATGAATTATTTTAACATCAGCTGTGTCTTGTTTTTTTTTTGCAGTGCATATGATGATTCTGCAGTCCTATTCAGTTTCTTTTATATAAGGAAATAATGTTGTCCACTTTTATTTCATGCTTGCAAATGGCCCATTAGTTGCTTTCACAACACACAACTCATTTGACATTGAGAGACAATATTTGCTAGCCTATAGAAAAGTATACTTTGCGATTTCCAGCGCTGTTCTCGTTGTGTCCATGTTGTGTTCTCTCTTCCACAGTAGCGGCCTTTTCTACGTTTCACCCATTTCACTTGAAACGGGCCTCGCAACAGAAGCGGCCTCGGCTTGCGCTCTAGAAAGTGCCCCGTTCCCCAGCCAGCACGACAACCGGACGCCAGGGTCTCTGTGTGAGTTCGTTTTTAATATTTATAAAGAATATAAAGAGCCCCGTCCCCTGCCATCACACCGTGCATACACCCTCTGTGTGAGTTCGCTTTTAATCTTTATAAAGAGTATAGCTAGTTAAGCAATATCATACGAGCAACAGTGCTGTTTTTCCGAATATCAGAACGTTTGCAGTTGTCATATTGATTTTATACAACAGTTCAATAAACAAGAAGTTAATATTTGGTGACTTAGGCCTTCATTTTAGACAAATCCACCACAACAGAGCTATTGCGCGTCTCCGAGCAACACAGCGATGTTTTGTTATTGAATCCGCGTTTTTGAACAAACAATACCTGAATGAATCAGCAGTTTTGAACGAATCCTTTGACTAAATGATTCAATGACTCGCTCGTTAAAGGGGTCGTCGGATGCAAAATTCACTTTATGGTGTTTGTGTCTTTGCACCATATAATGAAAAATATCCATTCACTCCTTTTTTTTTATCCTCAAAAAGTCTAAACACTCTGGGACTCTAAACACAAATTGAGGAATATTAACCAAAGTAATGTATAGACCAATTTCCAGCCGACGTCACAGTTACGTCACAGCGCTAGCTGGTGGCAGAACAAAGGGAAAACTGGAGGCGGTGAATACAAACCAGCACAGATTCGGCTACAAAATAAGGATCTTAAATTATTCTTATTATTATTAAATGTCATCTTGTTGTGTTGTTGGGTGCAAGAATCAATGAAACATTAATGTGCTTTATCTGCAATTTTTTATTTCTAGAAAATATTCACCTCATTAAAATTGCACCGTAATGTCACTCTTTACATTGTCGTCTTCATGGCGCTGGCTAGGCAGAACTGCGGATCGTACACACACGTCTTGCACATCACCATTCAGCACATAGTTATAGGCATCTAAAGATGTATATGCCCTCCGTTTCTCTATCAGGTTGGTGTAGATGTCAGGCCACTCAACCGGAGGTAGCGGTTAGGTAGGTCGTTTTTGGTCTAAAAAACTTTTTCCCAAATTTGTTTAAACTTTCTATATATATCAATGCATAATTAAAATGTAAGTACTCTGATAAAAAGAGTATAAAAATCGAGTGACTCTAGACCGTTTAATCTGCACTAAACACAGCTCATTATTTCCTTCCGGGACGAAACAAAGGATTGGCTTAGGCGACTGTCACTCTCTCGCAACCATGGCAACACCCCCGCTGCTACATGCGCTGCCCACATGCGCGCACTCGTTTGACTCGAGGAGGGTAAGAGACTAGTAAGAGACACAATTACATGCAAAACACGGCGTATATGTTATGAATCTTACACGAAATTCACCTTCATCACAGTGTAACTGATTGTAATGGGAAAACGTGTATCAATGCAACCTGTTTTTAGCTTTGCTTTATGTTACTAGCTCGTTAACGAATCAAACTCAATATATTTTAAACTTTACCAGTATCGATATGCTAGCTTGATAGTGAGTACTAACAGCCATGTTAGTTGTTTATATTCATAATGATAAAGTTAGGTATTTTATTACATGTGACTGTGAGTCTGACATGATGTCACTACATGCACTGCTCCTCTCCGCTCGGCGCTGGTAAGCGCGTCCTCCAGCTGTGAGCTGTCGGCATCGCGCGTTCATGTGTTTTGGGGGCGTGGTTTTGGAAGGCGCCCAGAATGGAGGGGGTGGAAGTGAATGGAGATAAGTAGCTGTGTTTATTACAGCCCTGAGAGGACTACAGACACTCGATTTTTATACTCTCTTTTCCAGAGTACTTACATTTTAATTATGCATTGATATATATAGAAAGTTTAAACAAATTTGGCAAAAAGTTTTAAAAAAAAATCCTACCTACAATACCTTTAACGTTAATCCTGTCAGATCCTCAATGAGTGTACGGGTCAGCCAATCTGGTTCCGTCCGTTAAAATTAACTTTTGCAAATAACAATCGCGGTCCTGGACAGTGAGTGACCTTGCACATTAAGATAAAATCGGATTTTCTCCAGTCATTG
Source organism: Rhinichthys klamathensis goyatoka (assembly GCF_029890125.1). Classification (NCBI taxonomy): domain Eukaryota; kingdom Metazoa; phylum Chordata; class Actinopteri; order Cypriniformes; family Leuciscidae; genus Rhinichthys; species Rhinichthys klamathensis. Next base: position 3,638,946 of record NW_026606697.1, read on the forward strand.
TTAAAAACAAGCTAACAAAACTTGCAGACTTTACGTTAGTGAAGCGGCCAGAGGGATCGTTCTGCCACCACCTAAGCTCCGCCCACATAAAAACGTCACCATGTTTACCAACTGAAAATTGGTCTATAGGCTATGTTACAAACTGTACATGAAGGGCCTAAAGATTCATACCAACTTGTGGAAAATGGGCATCCGATGATCCGATGAATTTAAAATGATAATTTCATTATGGTTAAAGAGATAGCATGCGTAGATAGTGGTTGATAGAATGCATTTATAAATAGACTATTACGAGTGAAATGAGATAACGTTGTTGAATATAACAGAGATAATAAAGGATTTTTATGCATGAAATGCTTGTCTGTCTTTTTTTCTTACATGTGGACCTCCAACTGTTTCCCTGAAACAGGCCTCCGAATTGCAAAGGACGCCTTTGGTCTTCCTGTTTGTATTCCCACAGCATGAAGGTAAGATCTTCCAGATTTATGAATGAACCGCTCATTGTAAAATCTTCCCGGTCTAATGACATTTGTAATGACATCCGCTTCAAATATTACAATGCTCATGATAACTTTCCTTAACTCTACAATTAAAGGGTTATTTCACTCAAAAATGAAAATTCTGTCAGTAATTACTCACCCTCATGTTGTTCCAACCCCGTAAGACTTTCGTTCATCTTCGGAGCACAAATTAAGATATTTTTTATTAAATCTGAGAGCTGGATCACTCCTCCATAGGCTTCTTGAAGGTGCCCTAGAATGTTTTTTTTTTTGTGTTTTTATAATGTTTTCTGGGTTACCCTTATAATGTTAGTATGTTTTTTAGATAAAAAATAATCATAATTTAGAAATAAATGGCATTTTTCCTAGCCTGCTTTTAGCCTCTGATTTGAACGCTCTGTTTGAAGGGGCGTGTCTGCTGTGGGATTCAGTGTAACCGCGGCCACTGCTGTGATTGGCTGACATGCTTGCATATGAAATAGCAACGCATTACATGTGAAACTCTCTCCCGAATACTTTTACTACTGCTATTATACGTTTTTACTATAACAGCTATCGAGATTAACGAATCGTGAGATATTTTTAAAGTATTTAGATCTATTCCCATCACATAAAATGTTGCCGTGATGAGCATTGAGCAGATGACAGTGTGTTGATCGCGAGAATGAAGATCTTATCATTGCAAAGCAGTTTCTGCACTCTCTCTGCTTTCACCAATGCAAACACGATGATGTAAATACAGTAAGAGCTTCGTTGTGCAGTAACGTGCGTCATTGATTTCACAACGAGTTTGGCAAGTGTCCAGATAAACTCGCGCTGTGTGGAAAGATTGTTCTTTGATCGCTTTCTGTATATAATTTGTTCACAATTTAAATACGATTATTTTCATCCTACTAAAAGAAACGATGTGAAGCTGATATTTTAGTCACTGGCTTGACTTACTGATGCATAAACAGTATTGAACGATTTTGAGAGAAAGATTACCTGTCTGAACTTGAACAATTACACATCAGAAAGTGTTGCTAGCTCGATCCGAGGCCAGCTCTGTATTGGCCCAAGTTGAGGAAACAGTCGTCGGTGAAATGTTTGGAAATTTCCAGAGAAAATAAAATTAACCCATTGTTTCTTCAGAGGCTCAGATGAAGGAACTAAAAAATACTTTTGTGTTCATGTGTACATCCACACTGAGCAACTGCCATGCTTCGGCTGCGCAGTTCCGCCTGGCATTGAGGGCTGGCATTATGCAAATATTTGGAGGCGTACATATTAATGATCCCGACTATTGCGTCACAGTCGGTATTGTGTGGAGAACCGACCGTTTTTCAGGGGTGTTTTTCATAAACGTGAATTAAATGAGAACGCGAAAACAGTCCAGTTTGAGATTCACTCTATGTCATGTCCATGCACTGAACTCTTATTATGTGACTATACCAAGGTAAATTCAATTTTGAATTATAGGTCACCTTTAAGGGATCGAAACTGACCGGCCCAAAAGTTATGAAAGACATCGTTAAAATAGTCCGAGGGACTACAGTGGCTCAATCTTAAGTTTATCAAGCGACGAGAATACTTTTTGTGCGGAAAAAACAAACAAAAATAACGACTTTATTCAACTAATCATTTCCTTCTCTGTGGGCCGTGATATTTCACGTAGTGAAACTACGCAAAGCTTCTAGGTTGTACGTCACGCATCACACACATGACCAGCGTCGGCCAATAGTGAGCCTATGTGTGACGTGCAACCTAGAAGCTTTGCGCTATATCACGGCCGTACAGAGAAGGAAATGATTAGTTGAATAAAGTCGTTATTTTTGTTTGTTTTTTCCGCACAAAAAGTATTCTCGTCGCTTGATAAACTTAAGATTGAGCCACTGTAGTCACTCGGACTATTTTAACGATGTCTTTCATAACTTTTGGACCGGTCAGTTTCGATCCCTTAAGAAGCCTATGGAGGAGTGATCCAGCTCTCAGATTTAATCAAAAATATCTTTATTTGTGTTCCGAAGATGAACGAAAGTCTTACGGGGTTGGAACAACATGAGGGAGAGTAATTACTGACAGAATTTTCATTTTTGGGTGAACTAACCCTTTAAGTAAATCCACTTCACCAGCTATTTACTCTTCGACAGCGATGACAGAAATATGCAGAGCGAGCGCAAAAACTAAAGTTCAAAGACAAAATTCGAAAGATGGCTGTGCGCTTGTTTCTCTGACGCATATGGTCTATAAATACACGTTTTCCATTAAGATTGCAGAAATCATGCTCAGGAAAACTTTGCATGCTCCTGAACGTTTATAAAACGCTAATGCATTACAAAATGAATTTTAATGTCTGTTATTAATATTCAGAACAAATAGTGTTAAGGAGCCCGCTGGCTCATTTGTTTCCATTAAGTCTGTATTTCTCCAATTACAGTTAAGCTTTAGAGAGATTCTGTTGCCTTGGGACTGAGCATCTACATGCTAGCAGATACATTCACTGTCTCAAGCTGCCTTCATTTTTTGCCTCGAAGACAGAAGAGTTTAAGTGTTGCTGTGAGATTGGCTTGGTAATGGGCTTTGGCATTGATTCAAAAATTCACTCGGATACTGTGGAGACCTTATTTAGTTCCACTGCATGCTTTTCACATCCATACACTAAAACTTGTCCAGGTGTTCTGTAATTGGTCTAAAGTTAAAAGGTTTTAGCAACCTGCCCTTTCTGTGATTGAGGGCGATACGTTGTTGGTCAAAATATATGCTCGGCACCGTGGGTATTACTTTGACAATCCGGTCACCAGTGTAGGTTCTTCGGGGGATTCAGTGTGATTAGTTCTGTCCATCTTGATCAACAGTAAAAGGTTTCAGTAGCAGGACTGAATATATAAATAGCACCGTCTTGTTGCGTTCAGCCTCATACAGTTGTGCTAATGTATGCCTGTTTCTTTTCTCGTTTATGTACCTCCTGCCGCATCAGTCAAATATTTAGCACGTAAATATTAATTTCTGTCATTTACTCACCCTCATGTCAATCTAAACCTGTATGACTTGCGTTCTTCCGTTGAACACAATAGGAGGATTTCTGGAGAATTCTCACAATGTATGGAGTGGAAGATTACAGTAAATAATGATTAAAATTTCTGGTCTCTTCACACAGAAACACAATAGACATCAAACAAGAAGGGCTAATTTAATTAACTAAACGCACCTGAACAGAACTAAACCAATCCGTAACCATGGAGACATACAGGCAGGGGACGGAGGAAGACTGAACTAATTAACAACCTAGAAAAATCAACCTAGAAACACATGAACAGAACATAACAGATCAAAAACAAATTCTAAACATGAACAAATAAACTCAAACAGTGACAGGTATAAGCCATGAACCAAACCAATGCTGCGAGGTGAATCATAACATTACAAACTTGAAAAATCGGACGAAAATACAAAGGTGCGAGACTGTGTACTTCACGGCTTTAGTGAGGGAAAGGACTACAATCCCATGAAGCATTGTGAACCGCAAAATCAAATTAAAAACGATGGAGAAATATCAAACTACTTATTTAAAAATGTCGATTATGTATATTAAAACAACATATTTTAAGTTAATTGAAAAATATCCATATATATTCAAATCTTTAAATATTTTGAGAGTGTAAGGAGACCGACTTGATTATGTCATTTGCAGTGCTTCATGCGAGTGGGCGGGGCTAAAGAGATCGTGTTTTGCTTGTTTCAGCTCTCTGATTGGTGGAATTTTCTGTACAGCGTCATGAGTAATGTAGTTTTTCACCACAAATTCTGCTATTAAACACGATTATTTTAAAACTAAGTTAAAATAATGTGGCTTCGACAGAGTTAAATAATAAGTTATCATTAAAAATAAATTTGAATTTCTCTATAGAGAAAATGAATGGAGGTTTAACTATTCTATTCCTTTATATTCCAAAATAATAACTTAATTTACTCTTTTGAATGCTTATACATAATATTTCAAATAAAATCTTTGACCATCAGTGACTAAAGTACAACATTGTGTGATACAAACTGGGAAGATTTCAAATGTGCAGTGCAAGGAAACTGAAGAAATCAATTCAAGTCAAGAAACAGTTAGCAGCTTTAATAAGGCAAACCAGACATATGTATATCACAAAAGTCTATAACAGTCATGGATGCACAAAGAGGCAGCGCATTATATTAGCTAAGGGTGTGTAAACTTCAACAGGATAATTTGTGTAAATATTCAGGCATTTTGTCTAATATGTAAATATCTGCTATGTTCAAGTTTCATGAGCATCCAAACTAAACGTAAATGTCTTGCAGTTTCTGTAACTGAACTGTAATACCCAGAATTTCTACCCAACACATTTTACATGTGGAAAAGAAGGCTGCGCATTTGAAAAATGAATCACAGTTTGCTGTTTCACTACATTAATCATTTATGTCGATTTTATTAATTCCCCTTAATAAAAGTAGTTCAGCTATGTGATTTTCCCAGAATCAAAGAAACTTTTATTTGAAGCAAAGTTTTGTAAAAGTGAACTCCTTGTTAAAGTTTGATAGAGGTGGCTCAGAGGTTGGTCTCAGCGATTCCACTGGCATAGAAATTGAATGAGAAAAACTTCGACAGTGGCAGTGAACTACAATCAGAGCACTGTGTGGAAAGATGTTTAATGCACATTTCGAGTATTTTAATGGCTAATGCCATACTACTCTTACTATATCTGCAGTATTATATTCTGTGCACAGTATACAAGTTTTATGTATGTAGAATCAAAGTTTTTATATGAATTAGTACTTTTATTCAGCTAAAGGATGCATCAAATTGATCAAAAGTGATTGTTTAAAAAAAACTATTTCAAATAAACACTGTTCTTTTGAACTTTCATCAAAGAATCCTGAAAAAATTCATGGTTTTCACAAAAATAGTAAGCAGGACAACTGTTTTCAACATTGATAGTAATAAGAAATTGAGTTTATTGAGTATTGAGAGTTTATTGAGCATCAACTCAGCATATTTGAATGGTTTCTGAAGGTTCGTGTGACACTGGAGTAATGATGCTGAAAATTCAGCTTTGATCACAGGTATAAATTACATTTTAAAATAGAAAAGAGTTGTAATAATTGTAATAATATTTCGATACTGGATTATTGTAAATGAAGTCTTTGTGAGCATAAGAGCCTTCTTTAAAAAACAATGTATGTTAGATACTTACTGAAATGTTTAGTGTTTTGTCAGTTTCACATATTATTCTATCAGTATTCTGGTAACACTTTACAATAATGTTTTTTATTAAGAACATTTATTAATACATTTTTTTTAAATCAAAAGTTGTTTTTGTTAACATTAGTAGTTGAACTGTGAACTAACATGAACAACTCTATTTATTAACTAACACTAATGGAGGTTGTGAGAAATGCATTGCTCACTGTTTGTTGATGTTAGTTATATTATACAGGGCTGTTGAATGCTTGAATCTGATTGGTTTACGAACATTCTAAACTGTGCAATTATTTTCAGGGAAACGCAGGACTTGAACACAATACATATCCATATCACCTTGCCAAATGATTTCAGTATTTTCAAAGGTTCTTCCAGCCTACAAAAGCAGAAGAACCAAAACCCACAATGACACTGACCAAGCAAATAAATACAGTAAACAATAAGATAAAAACTACACATTTTTTGGCACAAAAAAATGTTTTTTTTATGTACGGACAGAACATACTCTTTTTTTTTTTTTCTGCTCTCTCTCCACTCAAACGCACACACATACAATACGGACACACACTCGCACAGAAACACACTCGCACAGAAACGTGTTGTCAGCACTACTCTGGCGATTTTATCTGTAAAATAGTTTAACAACTTCAAAGTTACAAGACATGTCTTACTAGCGATGTAATAACAACGCTGTTCTTGAATCAGATAAACTTACAGTTTTGCCATTAGAGACACTGCTGCCAAACACTGTTGAGAGACGCACAGATTCAGGTATTTCATACACACTTGATAACTCTCTCTCTCTCTCTCTCTCTCTCTCTCTCTCTCTCTCTCTCTCTCTCTCTCTCTCTCTCTCTCTCTCTCTCTCTCTCTCTCTCTCTCTCTCTCTCTCTCATAACTGCATTATTAACTGCGTTAGTCTGCTATCAACAGCTCAAGTCTCTGTTATAGCTCTAAAATGACGTTTTGGAATAAGCAACGGAGGCCAAAAACCTGACAAATGTCTTGAAATACAACATCTAAACAATGTCTTGAGGTGTGGTAACCTTAGTATAAGTGGAATAATTGACTCTGGGCCGTTGAATTATTGAAATATAATGCAAACCGAGGTGGTAATGCAATTCAACGACCTGTCATCAATTATTCCTTACTTAATACATTAACTAATATTAACAAATGAGACTTATTGTAAAGTGTTACCAGTATTCTGTTTGTAGATTATAGCGATTATTGACCAATGACCAGTAGACCATGTTTGAACGGAGGGGAAGAAACTCAGCTATGGTAAGCTGTTCGCATCTGGTCATTGTCATGATAGTAACATCACCTTGAATGAACTGATTTTTTTTTAATAATGCAGAATCCACAATGCAGACTTATATTTAAGTCTGTGTCCTATCATTCACTCGCTATTGTTTTCATTCCATTGCTCTCTCTCTCTCTCTCTCTCTCTTCCCCTTCTCCCTTCCTCTCTCTCTCTCTCTCTCTCACTCATCTCCACTAATGTATTCACTTATGTGGCCATGTGTCCTTATTACTGGCTTAGCAGATGCTGACATTAGTATTAACACTGTGATTTGAGTCAGCTGCAGTGGATGATTATAAATGTGGGCCTAATCTTGCGACTGAAGGTCAACTCAGTGTTTACAAAGAGCATTAAAAAGAGTGACATTGTGCTTGTGAAACATAATTGCTACATGAGGGAGGAAGCATGCGTGTGTTTCTGCTCATACAGGGTCATTCGGGAGTACTAGGTCTTTTCTGTTTTGATGCTATAGTGAACTGCTCACAGTTAGTTGACTACTATTTTAAGAATTCTACTTGAATGTTTCATGCATGCTTTAGTGCACAGATAGCTTGTTTGCGGTTATGAAATGCTAGCATTCAAACTTCTGGAACTCAATACATTTGTATGGCTGCATTACCAAGCATGCTAATGAAAAAACTAGTCACTAACTGCAACTTGATTGGACTCAAAATTCAAATACACATCCTTTGTAGATGAAAAACATATCATGCAGACAAAAAAAAAAAATAATAGATGCTTCATCCGACTTCTCATCATCATTGGAACAATGCATGTTCTGGCATGTGTTTTTTATTTGTGTATTCTACTTTCCTGTGATTTATTCATTTGTTTGTATCTGGCCTGATTTATTAGCTGAACACATGGAAAAGTTTCCAATAAACCTGCATATCCACTTCTACATTGAGTCTCTTTAGGATGTGTTTGCTTTGACCATGAAATGTTCTTATGGTGAAACATGACGTAACTACTCCTGTGTCTGTTTCTTCCTAGTTAAAGGCAGTTTTAACTGTCAGGAGATAAAAATGAATCATGTCGCTAAACAAAAACCAGCTGTTTTTGCTGGATTTACAGTGTATCTGTTTTTGTGTGAGGCAGCAACTTTCTAAAAGAAGACTTAATGCATTGCGCAAACTTATGTCATAAGGTTTAGGGAAAGGAATGGGCAAACTTACAAACCCCATTAGATTGAAACCAATCCCTGGCTTTCTTATTTGAGGGGTAATGAATTGCTTGAGCAGACGAAGGGGCTCAAAATGATTGAAAATGATGCAAGAAGCAAAGATAAGCAGGCTTAAAAGTGGGTAGACTTGGAACTTGAGCATCTGTCTGTGTCGAGTTCAAGTGAATTAAAGTAGCATTCTAGCGAGCACCTTGTTCATCGTGCTTCTGCAACCGAAATAATTCTTCACTATGTTTTGCAATAGTGCTTCTCTAGACAATCAGCAGACGCCTGACTAGATTCAGTCAACTTTTTTATTCACTTTAAAATATCAACAATTTGGACCCACAACACAATTTTAAAGCAGGGTGACCTGAATAAAATTTGGCCATTTGCCTCACAAAATATAACAAAGAAAACCATTTAAGCAAGAACTAATGAATTATTTTGGTTTGGTGATATTGTGCGTTTAGGTATGCATTCAAGAGTAGAATCCACAAAGTAACTATTTTAACATATGTTTCATATAACATTGATCTACAATTAATCGACAATTAACATTATTACATAAAGATCACAGATGTAAGAGTATGGGGGATAATTGTTGTTCATTATAACATTTTCAGGGCAATCTTCACCAGTTTTTGATGGAAATTCTGTAGTATTTTTAAGGCAAACTGAGATATAACACGTCCACATTCCCTTATGACTTCATCTTGAGAACCAAATATTCTGACCTTGCTCTCCATTTGGGTGACCCTGCACTTACTACAAGGATGCGGTCACATAAGCAGCATTTCTGCAAAAGTTCTCAGGCAAAAAAATTAATAGTGTAGTAGGGAATCAAAAGCATCACTCACACAGAGGTCGCTTTCAAACCAAGCAGTTTCTGATGGTCAACACAGCAAATTTGTGTAACCAACTTGAATCTGAATGAAGTCTGCATGGGGAAACGTGTGTGGGTTTTGAATGTGAAGTCTTGCAGAGCAACGGTTAATGTGACCGCACTTTGATAAGGGGTAAATTATGGAGCCTCATGTTTATGTTGTCAACTAATCCCTTAAGCTCATTTGAATTAAAACAATGTCTACACATCAATTAGAAATGAACGATATTTAAAGATTCAACAAATATTTGGTTTATCTATACAGATGCACTGGACTGTCTCCTCTCTTTAGAAACAGAGAAGAAGAAATGTATGAACAATGCATGAATTACCATTTTCTGGGACTTTATCTTATGGATTATTTTTTTGATTATTGTAGACTAAAGGCTGGAATACACTACACAGATTTTTGCCCTGAACAAGTCAACGCTAGTTGCCCAAAGCCAGAGAAAGTCTGCAGATATTTGGCAATTGATCGATTTCACAGAAAATTGTATCTTGATCTTTAAGCTTATGATTCAGTCCAGTCGGAGGATATCAGACATGTTTGATATTTTGAGCCGTTTTCAGAACAGATTGGTTTAATTTGTCATATACCTCATTTGCAATGAGGCGAAGGTTTCTTTGTGAGTTGGTTGTGTTCGGAACGATTTGAAAGTGTGTGATCCTCAGTTGTTTAGTGTATGATACCTAATTTTAATCTGTTACCACTCAAAAAGTTGTTTTACCAATTACAAAAAGCCTGATTTCCGTGTAATGTATTCCAGCCAAGGAAATATTGGGGTAAAGTAGCAATGTAAGCAATTATTATTATTGTATTAATTTGACCTTGTAATTGTGCTTACAATTGCTCAGAATGTTCTTTCTCAGAATGAATCTTTGTTTATTTCCCTTAAAGGAATAGTTCACCCAAAAATTAAAATTATCCCGTAATTTACTGACCCTCAATCCATCCTATATGACGTTCTTCTTTCAGACGAACACAATCAGAGTTATATCAAATAACATCCTGGCTCTTCCCAGCTTTGTAATGGCATTGAATACAGCCTGAGTTTTTGAAGCTCCTAAAAGTGTATCCATCATCAAAGTAATCCATACGAATCCAGTGGGTTAATAAAGGCCTTTTGAAGCACATCAATGGGTTTTTGTAAGAAAAATATCCATATTTAAAACTTTATAAACTATAATCGCTGGCTTCCGGCAATGGCCGTATACGGGCCATTCCACCGAATGGGTGACATTTGCTTGTTGTAACTCTTCAAAATTAAACTTTATTTTTTATCTTTTTCAACATTGAATCTAATACTACACATATTTAACTATTCAAAATGTGTATTGGTCAATCTCAGGCAACTTTATTTATTTTTTTACAAGGTTTAAGCAGAAGATAGGCGCATGTTTTCTCAATCCTGTTACCGAAAATCATGTGCCATTTAAAAAGCAAGTTTAAAAGCATGTCAATTAATTCCTTTGTTTTCTCCACAAGAAAGGGTTTATTTAAAGAAATTGTTGGTTATATGTTCAAAAAATTGATATTTGTGACAATAAAATCACTATTAAGGCAAGGTGTATTTAAAAAAAAAACACACAAAGCCATTTTTTCATTTTAAAGAAGACCGAAGCCTCAAGTTTACAATTTTTTTTAGAATTTAATTTATTAAATATTTGTATAAATTATGGGCCAAACAAAACTGATAAAAATAGTGGTTTAATTTTATTTTTTTAGAAAAAGAAAAAAATAGTAACAGGACTGAAAGTAACAGGATTGAGTTTTTAAGCAAAAAGTTATCAAATACATGGCATATGGCCACATAGCTAGATGCTAATAGCATGAGGACACTGAGCCATTTCTAGTGCCTTACCAAAAGTTAATATTTTTAAAATAAACAAATTAAATCTAAGAAAAAGTTTAGGTAACAGGACCGTATGTTGAGATTGACCTTCTCAATCATAGTTACAATTTCATCAAATATACAGAAATTGAAATGAGAGGACTTACTTATGGTCGCCCCATTGCCTTCAGAAGATCCAGATGATGCAACTTCCTGTTGAAAATGTGTCTTGTGGAATATTCTACGTTTTTCAGAGGGGGGATGTAATAGGGTAACAGGACTGAGTGAAAACCCGGGGACATGACTAAAATGTGTATTTTATCTAAAATATTAGATCAAATGTTTTTTTCTTTTTTCCTTTTAAAGCAGATTGGATATAAAGTCACACAACAATGCAAAAAAAATCTGATTTCTGAAGGATTTTAATCATTATATTTCATGGTAAAGTTTAGAGATAGAGAGTGGGGACATGCAGAAAATGCTATTTTTTTGTGTTCTATGTAGTTTTTATTAATGTTTTTAATTATACATTTTAAATTTGTAGTTAGCTTAATGTGCATGACATTTTGCTTAATAATAAAATGTATTTTAGAGTTAATTTTCATGCAATTTTATACATATAATGTCCTGGGGACAGAAATGTCACCCTTTCGGTGGAATGGCTCATACGCATTCGAGTCGAGTTCAGTTGGAACCCGACGTAGGATTTATTACGTAGCATAAAGTTAGGCGATAATTGACAAAGGCAGAAGTGCCGAGGTTAGAGCAAAACAAAACGCTGGTCATGAATGAGAAGTCTAAAACAAGAAGTTATAAAGAACATTTTCGGAGGATTTCGATATAATAGAAGAGGAGCTACATCCTACGTTATACGTCGGGTCAGAGCTCACGGTTCTACCAGAACTCAACTCTCTCATGAACACCAGTACAGCCGCTGCTGGAAGCCAGGGATTATAGTTTATAAAGTTTTAAATATGGACACTTTTCTTACAAAAACCCATCGCTGCACTTCGCAAGGCATTTATTAACCCTCTGGATTCATATGGATTACTTTTATGATGGATGGATGGATGTGGTTTATTCAATGCCATTACAAAGCTGGGAAGAGCAAGGATATTATTTAATATGACTCCGATTGTGTTCGGCTGAAAAAAGAAAGTCATATGGATTGAGGGTGAGGGAATGAGCTCTCAGCCAGTGTAATTAGTGAAGTAATGAAGGTATAGTTCACCCCAAAAATGAAAAATTCTGTCTTCTTTTCTCACCCTCATATCGTTTTAAACATTACTTACTTTCCTCTGTGGAACATAAAATACTTCTTTCTTTTTTTTTTTTTGTCCAAGCAATGGAAGTCAATTGTAACTAAAAGGTTATTCAAAGCACCTTCTTTTCTGTTCCACAAAAGAAAGAAAGTCATACAGGTTTGCATCGACATGAAAGTAAGTGTGGTGAACAATCCCTTTAAACTCGAACACTCTGACTGAATAGCCTCTCACAGAGTTGTTGTACGGGACGTGCAGGTTCCATTGCGAAACACCATGTCGGAGGCTAAGCACTCCTTTGGAAAGTCCTTTGGGCCACATGTGGTCTGACGCCGTAGGGCGACAGCGCAATAGTCCACCTGCTCGGCATCCAGCCCGTTCTCCAGCCAGCGGAAGCAGATGATACGCTGGAACGAGCGGCGGAAGTTGTCAGACACAAATCCGTAGAGAATGGGGTTGGCGCCGCTGTTAGCGTAGCTCAGAATGACAAATAGCTGAGTCACCATGGGGTCCGGCGGCTTGCAAAACACACTGATCAGCTGCACAATGTAAAACGGCATCCAGCAGACCACGAAAACGGCGACCACCAGCAGCACCATGCGTGTGATCTTCTTTTCAGAGCGCCGGCGCTGCAGCCAGCCCGCTTTGAGGCCCACGGCTCGCATGCGGACCACGATCAAACAGTAGCACATGCAAATGGCTGCCACTGGGACCAAAAAACCCAGTAGGAATGTGTAGACCACAAACGCTTCAGACCACAAGGCCTGAGGCCATAGAAAGTTGCAGTCCACTCCACCGTCCTGTGCCGGGACCGTGTCTGCAAATATAATGATGGGCAGAATCACAAGCAGCGAAAGCACCCACACGCAAACGTTGACCACTTTTGCGACGGTCGGGCGACGGTAGCGAGCCGCTTTGATGGGGTGCACCACGGCGATGTAGCGGTCCACGCTCAGCACGGTCAGGCAGAAGATGCTCGTGAACATGTTGATGCCGTCCACGCTGAGAACCAAACGACACATGAGCGAGCCGAACGGCCAGTGGTGCACCGCGGCCGAGGTCGCCAGGAACGGGACGCTCAACATGAAGAGTTCGTCCGCGATGGCAAGATTGAGAATGTAGATGTTGGTGGCCGTCTTCATCTTGGCGTACTTGAGGATGACGTAGATGACCATGGCGTTCCCTGTGACACCGACACAGCACACCAGTGCATAGATGGAGGGGATGATGATCTTGCTAGCATCAGGTTCAGAATCATAATAGTCATAGTCACCAGTCGAGTTGAAAGGCAGACCGGTTGAGAGCATGAAGCTCTCGCTGCCATTGTATCCAGCAAGCTCCGCCATTTTATATTGTATTGTATTGTGTTTGATATGTTTACCCAAATTGGGCCTCTCAGTTTGAGATTTCCAGTCAATGTCTTAATGGTGTTGTGAAGTCCGACATTCTCAAAATGTCACCAATAAAACAAACGGAATATCTCCAAGAATTGTTTTTTTTTAACCTTCAAGTGTCCTTGAATTTTTTTGTGTGCCAAACCAATAATCAGGTCCTTATGTCGACCCAGCAGTCTCATCTCCAGCTTCTAAGGGATTCATCTTCAGAACTCAAAAAATCTGAAGTACTAAGCAGACAAATTGAAATCGGAAGGCGAAATTGTTGCATCTGCAAAATTCTATGTAGGAGCATTCTTCTTCAAATCCCAAGCAAACTTGTGCTCGTCTCTGAGAGTGTGCAGGTGTTGAAGGGCACGGCTCACTGAGCATCTTTCAATTTCTCATTCTTGGCAGGGGAAAGGCATTCCAGCTCATTAAAAAGAAATTGAGTCTGTGAATCAAAGTATTACGATGTTACTCTCCACGTGCTCTTGCCTCAAGAACAACCTCCCAGTGGAGAATTGATCCACAGCATATTGTTGAATCAAGATTAGTTCATCTAGAGTTGAAGTTGTTCCATCGTACCATCATATAATAGATGAGTTTTAGAGGTCTATCACAGTTGGCTTTCTCTCGTTGATGTTTCTTGCTCCAGGCGTCATTAAGACCTATAAAAAGAAAAACCTTGTTAGTTAAAGGTACTGATGGCAATCCTAAGGGACATCTGCTCACTCAAAAAGGTGAAAATATCAATAGATAAGTCAAAAAATGTAGACTTTAAGTTGATTATTCTTCCCACATTTGCTAATAGCTTTTTTTAACCATAAATCGAATAACATTTGGTGAGGTTTATGCTCAGAACTAAAATAATTATTTGCCAGATATTCACCAGAATTATTAGAAATTTTGGTCCACTTGGTAATTTTAAGCAATGGGATATTTTAGAGATTTAGATAGAAGCAATATTGAGATATTCATAGTAATTGTAATAGAATTGTAGTAGATGTAGAGGCAGTGTTCATACTAATAATAATAATTATAACAAAGATAAAAATAGTGGCGATAGTGGCGGTAGTACTTGGCAACAAACAGCATTCATGAAAATAAAAGTAGGAGTGGTAGTAGTGGTAGCACTGTATTTTTAATAATAATAATAGTAATTATAATAATACTTTTAGATCAGTAAATAAAATTATTGTGAATATACACTATTCTCTGGTCCACTTTAGACATTCTGCTAGCTATAAGTAACTTTACATCTACATGTCAACTAGCAGTCATTAGAGTATTAGTAAGACTGTCTGATTAATATCTGCTACCATCTACACTTTATTTTGAGACATTCTACTGACTATAAGTTACTTTGCAACATGTAGTCTAAGCCGAACCCTAACCTAACAGTCTACTAATACTCTAATGAGAGTGGTTTTGAGACACCAGTTCATCCATGTCTGACTGTGTGTGTCTACATTTATTTGCTGTGGTTATAAAATGGATTCAGAGATTAGAAGTGAGATATTCTTGTCATCCTTGTGATTGTGAATGCATGAGTATGTGTGAAGGCTCTCTCAGCCCTGTTCAATTACAAGACATGAAGATGCCGAGACACCTTTGACATCAGTCTGTTTGCTCACAAAGAGCAAACATCCTGCGGTAGGACTCGGCCATGGTGGTGCCAACCAAATGAGAAAGTAATGAAAAGGAGAGGAGAGACGGCACAAACCCCTGCTCCTCCTCACAGCTCAAGCTGTGCAGCTCGTGCCCCTGATCATCCACAAGGCAAATGCAGTGTTAAGCACAAATCTGGCAAGCTAATAATACGAATGGCTGGAATACAAATGGCTTTATAATGTATAAAAACAGCTAATGCTGAAGAAAACAACCGAAACTGCATGCGAGCAGAATTTTGAGCAGATAATAAATAAAGCTTGTCTTCTCCCCTGGCATTCGATTTTACAGTTTCAAACTGAGAGATAAAGATCCATTCAGAAAGATGGAAGGTTTTGCTAAATCTGGATAATTCCAAGCGCCCTGTTGTGTTATACAATCCATGCCGTGGTGTGTTTTTATCCTGGGGGCATTTTTCAGTCATTTTAAGCCATTTCTATGCCAAAATAGGTCTAAATTGCACCCGAACATTTTTTTTTTCTTTTAGGAAAATGATCACCCAGGTAATTTCCTCAAAGAAAAAATGCCCTCATTCTTTGCTTACAATATTTTTCTGTTTTCAATATCAAAAAAAAAAAAAAATTGCATGTATACATGCACAGACTTTGTGACATTGACACATAGCCTACCAAACTGAAATGAACAGATTTGACTTGAGCTGAATAATAATTTGAGCTGAAGTGAATGTTTCATTATTGATGAATTTTGCAACATTAACACTGTTTTTTCCCCCCTCCTGTTTATTAAAGTGAAGCTGCTTTGTATTGTAAGTGCTATTGGATATATTAACAAATGTGACATGACTTAATGTGTTTTTCAATTGAAAGGACTCCAAAGGCTTAATGCGCATATTTTTATGCATCATAATAGCGGCTTCTTGTTTACAGAGAATTGTATGGGTCACCATACAGATATAATACTATAAGCACAAAAAAAAAAAAAAAAGATTCTGTGCTTTAATGATACATACTTAACCGTTATTTATCAAATGCAGGAGAAAGAGAAATTACATTATTTACAAACCATTTCAGAGCTCTATAGCCTGGTATGTAGTGCATTCCCTGCGGTAATATCCATAAGGACACTCATGCCAAAGCAAAAGCCTTTTCAAGAAGCAGTGGACATTTCATGTCTGTCATGTGATGTCTTCTTTTGGTCATATAGGTGTGAAGTAATGCTAGAAGGCTTAAAGAAGCATGGGGTGGAATAGAAATGAGGATGACACTAAAGCGAGGAGGAACAAAGCACAGTTGAAAAGGAAATTGTGATGGGGAAATGGACCTTGAGCAGATACAGATACACAAACAGTGAGAAGCAGGAGCAGAGAGCATGGTGAAATAAAAAAGGACTGCGAAAGAGGAGCAGGTCACAGGTGGACCGTCTCACACTTACAACCGAGTGTGAGTTAAGACATGCTGGAGGAGCTCATGATGAAAGATAGAGAGGAAGATCATGGGAGAGTGAAAAAGAGGGAAAGGGAACAAGTGAGAATGGGTTCACAGTGGAGAGGGAAACTCCATCACTGTTCGCTGACATTTCCCTCAAGCTACAGAGTGTCTCTCTCTCTCTCTCTCTCTCTCTCTCTCTCTCTCTCTCTCTCTCTCTCTCTCTCTCTCTCTCTCTCTCTCTCTCTCTCTCTCTCTGAGGTCACAGGATGACTTGTAACACAGTAATGATCAAATCTAGTTTAAAAGTGCAAAGTTCTTAGAAATATATCATTTTAAACGTTTATACCATTTTCACCAAACTTTGCGATTTAATGTCAAGTGATGCATCCATCAGGTACATTTTGTTTTTGCCATAACCTAGCTTCACTTTTTTTCTGCAGCTTTGATTCATTTTTAAATATATCCTAAGTTATTATGAGCATAATTTACCTTTTGTCCATACATTTTCAATTTTCAAAACTGTCCCAATATCTTGAAGGTCTCTTTCTTTATAAGCAATATCCTTTAGATTAAATCACAGCAATGGGCCATGATTTGTTACTTTCTAATTCTTGCATGCTTTGCATAGGACTTGAATGAATATTGAAATGAAGTGATACTTTATTTGTTTGTTTGTTTGTTTTTTACTGAAGGGAAAGGCTTGTTAGTGTTTAACGCTGTTATGTTTGACATATGTAATCTTGAAATGTTTGTGGTAATCATTGTGCTGAAGAGTTTGACAACATGAAGGTAAACTCTACGTTGACTCATAAGCAATGACTGTGTGCAGTGACAACAAGTAATATCTTTTTTCATTAAAATCCATGCCAAATTAGTTACACGTCGTAGCATGTGCTATTATAGCTGTGAAACAGATAAGAATTACTGGTTCCTAAAATCATAGTGACTTAATATTTTTGAAAAATCAACTTAAATATTTGTGTATATGTTATAAATGAAGTACCTCTAACTCAATGTAGTTTGTTGGTTGAAAACAATTTGTTTCGAAGTTGTCATAACTCAAAAAAATTGATGCAAACGGTTACAACGAGTGTGCATAGAGGCGTTGTTTGAAAAGCCAATCATTATTGTGCCTACTCAAAGTAATAAACGCTTTAAAAGAGTAGAAATATCTGAGTTTGAAAAAATGCACTGAAGATCAGCTAATGTTATTTTGCAAACCAGTCTGTATAAAATTAGATTTCGCAGTGAATATAAAGTGAAAATTATATGGCAAGCAATGCAAATTGGTTTCAAGGGTTGTTATTGCAATTAATATTTTAAAAGCCTAATTTACAAATGCATCCTATTTGTGTCACCCTCCCACAAATGCACCGTGTTTTGCAAGAATGTGACATTAGTTGAAACACTAATATGGATGTAATAAAGGGTCTGAATATATACAATTGAGAGTACAAAACACAGGAGTCATTTTTAGACAAATGTGACATGATGCTTTTAGCACCTCTTACTGGACTCAAAGCATTTGGGTAAAACAAGAGCGAGTGGCTGTAGTGTGAACAGGCTACACACTCTTAAAGTACAGGTAAAAGGGTGGTGACGTGTATTTTTCTGGTGTGTCTGTTTCATTTTATACTAAAAGGGCCATAAACAAAGACAGTGCTTCAGACCTTCACGATTGGCTCCCGTTAATCCAACTTGTGTGTGTGTGTGTGTGTGTGTGTGTGTGTGTGTGTGTGTGTGTGTGTGTGTGTGTGTGTGTGTGTGTGTGTGTGTGCGCGCGTGCACACATTTTCTATAAAAACATGTTTATATGTGATTTTTTTAACCTGTTTTATCATATGAAGAAAAACAAAAACCTAGGCCTGCATTGGATTGCTTATAAAATTATTAGCAGATGATTTGACATGTGCATATTTATAAATGATGCTGGAAGCCAACATTTTGCCACAGCCCTTTTTTTCCCCTGTTAAAGTCTGCGTCTTTTCTTCTCTGAGGTCTTGTGTTGTGATGTTAAGCTATTACTTTTTTTTGTCTTTTGAAATTTGAATGCAATTTCCACACTCTCCTAATTATTATTACCATAATAGAACAATTTTGGGGCAATTTGTGGCGCAAATGAGTGAGTGTGGAAAAGAGGAACAAAAGGAGAGCATTGGCTGTCACGTGTTATTGTGTTGCTTATTTGCACCATTTGACCATGAATGAGTCTGGAACCACGAGCTGCATCGAGGAATATTAAAAGCCCATCTCTGTGTTTGTACCCCTGTCACGTCTGTGTTGTACAGTGCTTCATGCTGAAACACCGCACCGAGTGTATTTGATTAATTTAGTGTACAGCTACAAGAGAAAATGAGAGTGATCGATGAAACCACATTCTGATGCGCATTTAAAACATTTATTAAGAAAACTCACAGTCTCCACCTTGTGGCAACATCAGGAGGTCAATTGCTGTGTTGTGTACATTGCTGTTTATACCGACATAACGTGAAATTATCAATATATTGTTTTTAATAATGTAGGGTCAGTGAAGGTCAGGATACTTGTTACTTTCAAATTATATCTTCACTGTACATTGAACTACAGTATATGTGATTTAACATCTGTATTGCTGGTTGACTTATTGTACATTGATATAGGCCTACACACACACAGGAACACACACACTGACGTTCAAAAATGTGGGATCTGTAAGATTTTCAATGTTTTTAAAATAAGTCTCTTCTGCTCTCCAAAGCTGCATTTATTTGATTTTTTTTTTTTTTTAAACAGTAATATTGTGAAATATTATGACAATTAAAAATAACTGTTTTCTATTTGAATATATTTTAACATGTAATTTATTCCTGTGAATTATTCCTATTTCCAGCATCATTACTCCAGTCTTCAGGGTCACATGATCCTTCAGAAATCATTCTGATACGCTGGTTTGATGCTCAAAACACATTCATTATTATTATCAATCTTGAAAACAGTTGTGTACAATTAGTTTTTCCGGATTCTTTGATGAATAGTAAGATCTATTTCATTTATTTGAAATAAAACTTCTTCTGTAACATTATAAATGTCTTAACTGTAACTTTTGATCAATTTAATGCAATTTAATGCCGAAAATTTTTTTTACTGACCCCAAACTTATATATATATATATATATATATATATTTGCTTTATTTAATATTATAGCTATTATATATATATAACATTAATTGTAATCATATAAATTGACCATTGTAAATGTAACCTCACAACAACAAAAATAATAATAATAATTGTATTTATGTATGTATGTATGTATGGATGTATGGATGGATGGATGGATGGATGAATGGATGGATACACGTTTAATCAGGTTGTTGTCCTCCTTGGAACAGACGATTAATGTGATTCACGGACACCAGATAAATAGATCAGGAACTTCACTGCTTTGTTTTACTGCTTGTATTAAAACGTCTGATTTGATCTGTGCGGTGAGTTTTTACAGACACGATAGATTTCCATTTTCACCTTATCGTTCCTTGTCTGTTTGTTTTAAAAGATCTGCTCTAGTTCAGCGTAACAGCAGAAGAGGTCGATGTGCGCCAGTAGTTTGTACACAGTTATTCAGTGTAATGAGACCTTCAGTTCATCAGGTCAGCCAGAACTCCTGCGGTTCATTCATTGGACACACACATTTCTACTTTCATGCTTCCTTTAAGCAGCAGCAGATATTTATTTGTCAGCTTTCAAGTACACACTAACAATTATATGCAACACTTTATTGCAAACTTGTTCCTAAACTACCAACTGTGTAAAATGAGCTCAAGTGAAGTTTGAGCATGTCTGTCAGTTAAGCGAAATCACTCGACATTAATATTCTAAATGAACCACTTAAATTGACACAAGAACTGATTTCAAAATTAAAAAAGTCACAGGCAAAAAAAAAATGTTTTTTTATTTTAAATGTACTGATTTATGGTTGAATTTACACTAATAGCGTTGGGAATATTCAAACTTTGAAAGAGTCTTCATATTTAAAGTGAGTGTCTCTACTCATAATAGTAATATAACATGTTTCAATCTCCTTTAAAGTCTTCCAGAAAAGTATTTACAGGAGGTCAGCAATATCACCTGTCCCTTTATCTGCAGCTGGAGCATCTGATCAGGCTTTAAACACATTATTACTACTATAATACACACTTAGAAATAAAGAATCAAAAGACTGATGAAAAGGTTCCATGGATATTAAAGATTCTTTATGGACCATCAATGCCAATAAAGGAGCATTATTATTTTTTTACACAGATCTTGGTGATTCACAACCAGGGCTATGCAAGAGGGTTTGACAGAAATGATGACTTCAGATAAAAACCCAGGACTGTATAAGCAGATTAAAATAATCTTGAATAATATCTCTCTCATCTTCACAATGACAAAGTGTCAAACAGTTCCCCCGCAGAACTGTCAAAACGTGTCACAAGTGAGTCAGTCTACAAGTGAATCCGTGTAATAATGGACACTTTAATAATAATGCTATAGCCTAGATCCAGTATATGAGTTAAGAGAAACATTTCTGATACCATTTGGTATTAAAGAGGTACTGATGAAGACAATAAAGGTTAGGAAACAGAAATAAACATATAGTGTTTTTAGAAAATATACATTGTGTTTCCAGTGTGCACCTGTTTCTGATGCTTTCGCATGAATAAATTAAACTGCTTGCTCTCTCTTCCCTCCTCATACACACGTCTAAAACATTGTGTCCTCTTATATTGTTCTCAGATCAGTCCATAGACATAAAAATCAGCATTGTTCAAGTGTTTTTTCCCTTAGATGTAAGTCGTTGAATGATAAAATCAATACTAAATTGTGTAAATTATAGATAGTAACTAAGCTATAACTCAATCTCCATTTAAAGTAGATGTATAGAGTTTAGTATAGAGATGCAGTAGTTTCTTTACCTGTTGTGATCGCGATGAGTGGAGTTCTGCTGGTGAGCTGCTGATGTGTCAGTGGTTGTTCAGTATCGTCCTCATGATGCTGGAGACACTGATAAAGCTGAAGCATCTTCTCGTCTCCAGCTCTTTCATCCTTCCAACCCTTTCTGTCTCTCTCATTCTGTCTCTAATTCTCTCCCTGTCTCCTTCTGTCTGTCTCTCTCTCTCTCGTTCATGCGATGCCTTCACATATTCTCCTTGATTCCAGTGGTTGTGCTCTCATATGAGCTCTCTCTCTCTCTCTCTCTCTCTCTCTCTCTCTCTATCTCTCTCCGTCTGTGTGTTCTCTCTCTCTCTCCCCCCTCCCTCTAATCTTTCTGTCTCGTTACATACACATTTATTCTATTTTCAGGACAAACAGCAAACTTTCTTTTTGCTCTATCTGTATCTGTCTGATTGATCGTCTACCTTCACCTGAAACCTATTGTGCCAAGGCGCATTAAAACCCATTTATTTGAAAGCTTCAAACTATCCTTTTATTAATGATTGTTAAATGTTCTTTTGGTTGTCTTCGGGATGTAAGAAAAGCGATCAAGATAATGACAGTGGGCGGCTGTGGACAGTTGGATACTGAACTGTGAAAATAGTTTTTTCTGTCAAAATTATATTCTTAGGTGCCAGGGTTTCTTGTCAAATTTTTTTTTTTTCATTTGCAAGTTTACTCTTACAGTAACAAACACTAAAAGTGGTCATATGATAGCGAAACAAACAGACTTATTCACATTTTGTGCATCATATTTGCATGTGAGAACCAATGGAATTTGTGTTGTTGTTGAGTGAATCATATCTTATTTGAAATATTTGAAGAAAATAATCGAAATAAAGTATACAAGTTTTATCTACTTGCAGGTCCGTTGCTTTGATTCGGAATCTAATGTTCATAAAACATTAAACAGAATTTTAATTAAATCATAATGTGGAGGTTATTCCATTTTTGTTTATGAAGCACTAAGTGCTTCAAAGATCTTTTTGTCCACATTTAGAGCATTTAAGTTTTTACACATCTATTGCTTCGAGTGTAAATGAAAAGCAACTTGAGAAAAAACGAACTTACCTTCCACTGTCTGAATTTACAGAAGAAGAAAAAACTCAAGCCTTTCAGATCCATTTAAAATGATTGAACGCCATGTGATGTTGCATTAAAAATGAATGACTGATGTAATGCACAGGTTTAATGGGGTATATTGTCATAACTAATTAAGTTATGTTTTTAATAGCTACAATTCATCAATAATTCTTGGCATATTTGTACATATTTTTCTTGACACACGTTAATGTCTTAGAGACTCAGGCTTATAGCATTATCAGAGCAGCGCCCAGAGAACACGAAGCATGTTTGGACTTACTGAAATAATAAAAGCAAATACATTAGATTATGCTCTGCGGTAACCTTTCAGAATTCCTAGAAATGCCTGAAAATGTGTAGGATTTATGATTGTGCCTAGATACTTTAACCAAAGCTGCATTAGACCAGTAGAGAGACAGAGTGGTACAAATACAAATATTAATTCAGGAGATTTTCTCAGATGAATTTTCATGTTGTGCCGTTGAAGATTATATTTTTGGACGCACTCTTATTGTTGTTGTTTTTTTACAAATGTATTCTGCTGTCATCAGTATGTTTAACATCAGTCAGCTCTTGTGCTCAGTCCCCTTCAGTCGAATGAATCTGTTATAGGCTATAATTGAAGAATGCCATTTCTGTCTTTCTCATGACGCCAATACCCTTGTGGCTGATTGGATTTTATTACCAATTTCAGATAAACCCTTGTCATCCATTCAGTATTCATCATATAACTTAGTAATCAGCCTCAATTAATTCATATTTCTACAAATGTGTATCATACTGGAAATGCCATGAGCAAGTAAATAAAATGCTTGTCTGTGGAAAACTGGGAGAAAGGATTGGTATTGCTTTACATGTTTATTGACAAAAAACTGGACAAACTCAACTGTTGGTTTAAATTTTTTTTAAACCTACGGATTGGTTTGTCCATATTTGACCCAAACAGTGAGATTGTGTAGAAAGACACCATTGCCTTTTTAAATCGGCACCACTACATTATATAGTAGCCTAAGTGAAAAGAAGCAGCCTACTGATACTTCAATTAGTACATGGCATAATGGGATTTTGAAGTCGGTGCACGTGTTCTACTGTTTGACTTAGAGAAAATTTTCATCATATCATTATTATTAACAAGTATTACTTTTAATTAGCTAATATATATATATATATACTCTTTTTTTCAGATCACATTCACTGTCTAAATAGCCTAAATAAATAAAGTTATTACTTTCATTAGCCGCTTTTCCACTACAGATTTGCGTAAAACTTTTAGCGAATTTTTCTAAATGTCGCAAAAAAATTTTGCGAAATGACAGCGTTTCCATTAACCGATGTTATGCAACTAAAACGTTATTTTTTCCTCTCGCGATAAGTCGTTAAAAAAAATCATGGCAACGGAGGTTGGTTGGTTTACGTAAATCCCATTATTTTAAAGATGAGATGCGTTATCTAAGCATTATGAGGTGTTTCTGGGTGTTTCATCTGCTTCAAGGCCTTGATAAATTGTGACATTTCTTTGTAAGAAACCAGTATTCCCGTAATACTTTTGTCTTTAATGAGTTTAATAAAGACATCTTGTCTTCTGTCCAAACATACCGCGTCATTTTTAAAGAATGATCGACATTTACGTACGCCAGGTGACCTGTAAATAGGGGGGAAAAGCAGTTTCCATTGCAGTTTTGCGAAATATTCCTTTTCCGAATTTCCCCCTCATGCGAATGTAAACTTTTTTGCGATTTATGGGAGTTTCTATTGGGCGTATTTTCAATTCGCAGTTTCAATTTGCGCAATATGAAGGGTAATGGAAATGCAGTTATTGTTTTTTTAGCTATGTAACCATCCGATACCAACATTTAAAACAAAAATCGATTCCAATTTACGATCACAGCAAAAAACGAATAACCTAACTAATATAAAGTTCAAGTAAACGGTCAATAATAAGAACAAATAAGTAACAAGCACAAATAAATACAAGAGAACAAAGATACAAACATCAACATGTACTTTCCAGTGCATACTTGTGGAAACTGTATTACTGTATGAAGTAAATATACACAGACACTTATTAAAGCTTGAAGTAAGTGGTTGTCTCTTTTTTGTTGTTGTTTGATTAACATCATAAACATAGGAAACAGAAGGTAAGAATATGAGGCTGCTGTCACTTTAAGACCTAAATGCACGGATCTGTTATATTGACAGATTCTTAAATGTTTACGTTCCTTTAAGACATGGACAAGTTTATGTCACTTAAGACCTAACCATCTGTGTTTACGTGGATACTCGTCAAGATGGGAATTTTTCACACAATAATTTTGTGTGTGTATATTTTCTCAAGAAGAATTGCTGAAAATCACTTGAATGTTTAAACTGAAAAGACTTAAAAACACATGGAAATTAGAAACCATCCATTAGATAGGCAATTATAGTTTTAAGAGTGCTGAGACAAACAAAAAAGGGACGGCCCCTGGTTGAGCGCATGTGTTTTATGTGCATTTTTAGAATTTATTTTTCATCCACCGTTTAAGCTATTTTTCCCCTTCACTAAATAATAATAATAATGAAGTCTTTGTGTGGTAGTTATAAGTATAACAGTCAAAACCATTTCTGGATATGTGTGCGGCAAAATTGTAATTCCTGTGTGCTTGTGGATCACAGGGGAGAGAGAGAATCATAAATGTGACAAAACTTAAACATTTTTATTTTTTACTTCATGGTTCTCTGGAATGATTCTGATTAGTCAACAGGCATATTTTAATATAAAACATGACTTGATGGAAAGCCACCATCTTTGTATGTCCTACAGGGAAGAAAAGGCATTCATTCCCAGTGTAGTTTATTGTATTCATGCAACACATTGCAATGGATTTCATCAGATAAATGCAACATTTTTGAAGTCTAGAAAGCAACCATAAATGATTGCCTTGGCGATGTGGCACGTTTTATGCATCACTGAGGATTTTGTATCAGTTAATGGAGTGTAACTGCAGTCGGGTGTAGAAAATTATGGTTTTTAACAGGCGTGCAGATGTCCTTTAATACTGAGTGTAAAGTAGTTGATGTTGTATTGGTGTATTTTTAGCTGAATATGTCCATGTAGTTGAACCATAAGTGCACTGATGTGCTAGCATTCATACCTGCATCAATACGTAAAGCAGTCACGCTTTTTAATTGATCTCGGCCCTGTCATTGTGTCAGTGTGTAGGTGAGCGTTCAATACTGAATAGAAGTATGCATTCCAATAATTCATGCCTTCAGTACACTCAGGTAAAATGTTCTTGCCTTATAAAAGTATGAAGAAATGCTCGTACATGCACAAAAAATCTCTTCACCTTTATCTGAAGAACAGAACCTTTTAAATGTGCTAACATCAAGGTTATACAACAATTAACTTGTCTAAGTATGATGCATCATAAATGCAAACTTTTAAAAATATGCAGTTCTTGGGTCATTTTGATTCATTACATACAGTTGTTAACTGCTGACGTGTTTTTGTCTGATGAATGTCTGATGCGTATGGCACACAAAATTGTAAAGACTTCAGGAGTTTTGAAGTAGTCACCTGATTGGTTGAATTCTACAGGATTTCCAGGAGACACGTGGGTCGCGTTTTTTACGGTCCGCCTGGAAACAAGCCATTGTGACGCCAAACGCTCTCATGTTATACACTGTAAAAAATGATCATGATTTTAACGGTAAAAGACACGGTAAAAAATGCTACAGTGAAAAACTGTTAATTGGTTAACAGAAAGTTTCCGTACTATATACGGTAAATAACTGTGATAGATCTAATGGTACATTTAATGTCATTTTACTGTAAAATACCGTTAAATTTACAGTTTTTGAAAGTGAAAAAGAGCAACTCATTGTATAATTTACAGTGAAAAACCGTAAATTGACATTCCCACAATTCCCTGCATGACACTTCACATTTGATGTATTTTTGTTAAAATAACTTTCTTTATAGTTTTATTTTTTCTAATCAGTTATGTACATTAGGGTTTCATGTTATATTTAATGTTGTTAAATTAATGTTTACTGCATTTTTAAACTTTCAACATGTTACCATAATGGTGTTTAGTGTTAGTGTGAATGACACTGTGCAGCTTCTATAATAGTATTAATTCTCTTGTGGAAGAGCTGCTTGTGATGAGCTTTTATTGATCATGTGACTCTCATCTCTGCTGGGATTGGTGGTTGTCAGTGTATTACAATGGTATAAAACAGATATTAATACTTCAATAGGACGGTAAATTAACATTATATCAGATAATAAAATACAGTTTATTACTGTAAAATTTAAGTTAAGTCTGTAAAACCAATAACGTTGCTACCGTATTTTTGACGGTAAAGTTCTGGCAACCATAGTTGCCAGTTTTTTACCGTAAAAATCACGGTTTATTTTTTACAGTGTAAGAAAGCTGTTGTGTTTATATCTGTGACAATGAGCGCTTATCAGGAACTAAACGCTGTTTTTTCAAAAGTATGTGAGGTTAAGATGACCTCTGCACTATTTAAAGGGACTGACACTTGTAGTGGTGTCTGAAACCACAGTGGATGTTATCCAGTGCACTCATTCAATCCCATAATGCACCGCAATAACGGTGTTTACACTCAACTGATGTACACTCAATGGTTAGAGAATAAACCCATAATAGACGGTGAGGGTAGCGCTGAATGAATGCCCACTCCTTCAAGTGGACTATATTAGTGGAGAAAAACTTGGTTTAATACTCAAAAAGTATGAAAAGTCCATTTATGTATCTGTTTTGTTTCCGTTCTATAGCCGTCACCGACTGTGTTGGAAAGTGGCTGCAGCAGGTAAGTGAGGTTTTGTTGAGCATTGCTACAATTAGTTAATAAATGTGTCTGTTCACTCTTTGTGTTGACAGCAAACACCCACATGTGTGGTCTTATCAGGATTGATCAAATTTGATCTTCTTCACATCAGGTGTCTAAATGCTCGGCAGTTCAATAATAAGAGTCCAGGTGTTTACATTGTGTCTGTAATGCAGCTCAAGGCCGCTAAGTGCACATTACCTGAACTAATGGAAATGTGTTGGGGGTTTCATTGCAAGTATTCAATGCTTTCCATAGAGTCTTCAGAATGAAAAACAATATCCTTTGGCTCCCTTTTCCGAGCAAATTATTACAAAATATTAACGTTACTTGCATTATTTTTCAGTCTTATAGTTTGGACATACTTGACTAAAATGGACCCTTTAGGGAGCTTGATTGACAGGTGATCTGACCAATCATACTTCGCCATCCGCCATTTTGTCCGACAAAGCAGTCAGGAGAGTTAGTAGATTAACATGGGAGGATTTGAACTTGAAAAACGGAATGTACTGATGCCTTTCTGCGGTTAAAACAATATTCCTTCTTATGTTCATTCATGTTTATTTGATCCTATAAATGAACTAGAAGGAAGAGATGATCGGATCACGAGCAGCTTTAACTGATGCTCTACAGCGATCTGTCACGACACATGATGTACACTCAATGAGCCACAAAACAGTATTTATTGTTTAAATTTCTTTTTTTTAAATGACCAAATTTGAAAGGTGAGACTTTGTTTAATATGTTTAATATCAAAAGTAACCGAAAAGTAACCGGGTCTGTCCTGTCTGTCAGCGTGTTGTCAGTCCGCGATGTATTTTTCACTGCGTGAGAACATGGTGTGTGTGTGTGTGCGTGTGTGTGTGTGTGTGTGTGAGAGCAGCGTAGCTTGTCGGACATAGTGACAGTAACTAAGGGGGGTGGGTCTTTGCGAACGATCAATTGTTTCTCATGATCTGAAAAAATGATAGGCCTATCTATGGAAGCTTAATTGTTTCCACCTCAGAATAAAACAAGATAATTGTGACTTTATATCTCACAATTGTGAGTTTACATCTCGCAATTCAGAGAAAAAAAGTCAGAATTGCGAGATGTAAACTCGCAATTGTGATATATAAAGTCGCAATTATCATGTTTTATTCTGCGGTGGAAACAATTAAGCTTCTAAAATCAGAATTGTGAGATATCACAATTGCGAGAAATAGCCTAAACGTGCGATTCTGACTTTTTTTCCTCGTAATTGAGAGTTTATATCTCGCAATTCTGATCTTGAATTGTAAGATATAAACTTGCAATTGCCAGTTATAAAGTCCTATTCGAAGGGAAAAAAAGACTGACTTTTTCCTCAGAATTGCGAGTTATATCAGAAATTTGACTTTATCTATATAAATTACAGGAACGTCTGTCTGTCTGTTAATCGAATATCTCTCGAACCTTTAGTCCGATGGATTTCAAACTTGACAGGTGTCTTGCTACAGGCATGAGTAAGTGCAGTGCTGCGTTTGACATGGTTTGGATTAGAAATGCAAAAGATATCGTTAAATATATCTGTAAAAGAAGCACACATTGAAGTTGTGGTTTAAAAATAAACATTCTGACATTAGAGAGGGTTGTGATTAAAAATTGTGGTTTAAAAATAAACATTCTGTCAGCTAACATTAAGTCAGCTACACTGTTTACTTCTGAAGTAAAAAAGTAGCGATTCTTTTTGAGAAATGTAGCGATTCTTTTCAAGGTTGTTACACGTTTATTACAATATAATTGTACGTTTATTACAATGTAATTATACATTTATTACAGTATTAATATACATTTATTACAATGTAATTATACATTTATTACAATGTAATTATACATTTATTACAGTGTTAATATACATTTATTACAATGTAATTATACATTTATTACAATGTAATTATACATTTATTACAATGTAATTATACATTTATTACAATGTAATTATACATTTATTACAGTGTTGTTATACATTTATTACAATGTAACTATACATTTATTACAGTGTTATTACACATTTGTTACGTTATTATTATTATACATTTGTTACATTATTATTTTGTTACATTATTCTTTTAAAAAAGTAGCGATTTTCTGAGAAAGTAGCATTTCTTTTTGAAAAAAGTAGCGATTCTTTTTGAAGTAGTGTAAAAAACGTAATTATACATTTAATACAATGAAATTATACGTTATTACAATGTAATTATACGTTTATTACAATGTATCTATACAGTTTAAAAACTGTGTAAAACTATGAAAAACTATGTATAGACGGTTTCATCGAACGCACGCGCGTTGCCGGGGTTACGCGCTGACCCGAAGTTAACTTCCGGTCTGTGTTTGTTAACCGGTAATATCATAATATCATTCTCTGGTAATATGGCGCCGACTACAAACGCAGTGAAAATTAAGGTGATGAGTAGACTGAAGATGGGCTCAGGTTGTTGTGTTGTGGGATGCAACCTGAGCAGGGATGTAGTGGAGGCTAAACGCACGTAAACGCCGTTTACGCACCTCCCAATATTCGGAAATAGCGTTTACCCACCTCCAAAGTGCGTTTATCCACCTCTAAATTGCGTTTATCCTCCTCTAAATAGCTATAAATTAAGCTTATGTCGTTTTAGTTTTATATTGTTCATTACTAGTTTCATAGGTTGTTAAACCTAAGACGAACTCTTTCATATTGCGCTGCATTACTGTCAGTGTTGTTGACTTTTACTGACGGTAAGGTTGCGCTGTTGACGCTCGCGCAGCCTCTCGAGGAGACATCTACACAAATGAGCGCACACACACACACTCAGTTAACAACATACTGCCTATAAAAAATCTAAATGTGGAGTTTTTATATTTTTTACATATGTTAAGCAACCTCAATTATTTTTCCTGAACACCATCACGATTGAAAATGTGACATTGATTTCCTACAACAGTTCAATAAACAGTTAAAATTAAGTCACTTACATTTTAGATGCAATATTGGCTGTTTTTGTTCTATTTCAGCAGCGAAAATAGTTCCAAACAAAAATCACAGCAGAACCACGGCGCATCTCACAGGAACACTCGACCTGTTTTCATTACTGAATGATTCAGCATTTTGAAGGAATCGATTGAGTCAAAGATTCAATGACCCATTCGTTAACATCTGTCTCATTCTTGAATGAATCAACCGTTTGAACAAATCGTTTGAATGAATGAATCAATGACTCGCTCATTAAGACGGTCGCCTGCCGCCACCTACTGGCGGTTTCGTGTTATGTTTAAAAGTAGATCATTCTGTCCAACGTTTCTTATTTGTAAATTTAAATCAATTTCATAATATTATTTTATGCAATTGGAATTTTTCAGTGTAAATGATTTAATTTGATCAGCCCTATAGTGTCTTATTAATCGAAATAATTGAATTTATTGATCAAATTTAGGAATTTAAAATGAAAGATGAAGCATAAATTTAATAAGATTGGGGGAGGGGATGCCCTTTAAAGGTGCAGATATTATAATATGCCGATTTAAATATCAAAGGTGATTGAACACTGATGAGAATATATTGTTTCAGAATAAAAAAAATAATAATAAAAAATCCGGACGAGAAACTTTTTTACTCGGACAAGTGAATGACAGATTAAGCGTATGAAAAGGCTTAATGTCGAGCCCTCCCTATATAGCAATGTCATCAGGATACACATACACCGGTAGGCAGTGGCCCACCTTACCGGGTGACCACGTCGTGGTCCACCAGAATTTATAGTTTACCCACCTCTTTTTTTACCACTACACCTCTGAACCTGAGGCTCTGGGACAAATACCTTATCAAAAAAAAAAAATGTCGGTTTCCTAAAAACGAAGGGAGACGGCGAGCGTGGATCACCGCTGTGCGATGAGAGGCTTGGCAGCCAGGCAAGAATTCAAGGATCTGTAGCACTCACTTCGTTACAGGTAACAAACTCATGATAAGCAACAGATAATTATGGAAGCTTGTTTCCGCCACTGAAGAAATAATAATAATAATTGCGACTTTTTATCTCACAATTGCGAGATAAGAAGTCAGAATTGTGAGAAATAAAGTTGCAATTCTGAGAAATAAAGTCGCAATTGCGAGGAAAAAAAGACAGAATTAACTTTTTATCTCACAATTCTGACTTTTTTCTCACAAAAAGTCTATGATGAACTCTGTTGTTATTGACTCTACCGGAAGTTAAGTTTGGGCCACAAAAGCGCGCATGCGCAGTAACGTTTGTTTATGTTGTTGCCGTTGAAACCGTCTATAGAACTATGAAAAAGTAGCGATTCTTTTTGAAAAAAGTAGCGATTCACAACATTCTGTCAGCTAACATTAAGTCAGCTACACTGTTTACTTCTGAAGTAAAAAAGTAGCGATTCTTTCGAGAAATGTAGCGATTCTTTTTGAGAAATGTAGCGTTCTTTTTTCGAGAAATGTAGCAATTCTTTTCAAGTTGTTATACATTTATTACAATGTAATTATACATTTATTACAATGTAATTAGATGTTTATTACAATGTAATTATACGTTTATTACAATGTAATTATACGTTTATTACAGTGTTATTATACGTTTATTACAATGTAATTATACGTTTATTACAATGTAATTATACATTACAGTGTTATTATGTTTATTATGTAATTATACATTTTTTACAGTGTTTGTTATTATTTATTTGTTACATTATTATTATACATTTGTTACATTATTCTTTTTGAAAAAAGTAGCGATTCTTTTTTAAAAAGTAGCGAATCTTTTTTTTAAAGTAACGATTCTTTTCTGAAAAAGTAGCGATTCTTTTTTTAAAAAGTAGCGATTCTTTTTTTAAAAAGTAGTGTAAAAATGTAATTATACATTTATTACAATGTGATTATACATTTAATACAATGTAACTATACAGTTTAAAAACTGTAAAACTATGAAAAACTATGTATAGAACTATGAAAAAGTAGCGATTCATTTTTGAAAAAGTAGCGATTCTTTTTTGAAAAAGTATCGATTCTTTTTGAAAAAGTATCGATTCACAATATTCTGTCAGCTAACATTAAGTCAGCTACACTGTTTACTTCTGAAGTAAAAAAGTAGCGATTCTTTTCGAGAAATGTAGCGATTCTTTTCAAGGTTGTTATACATTTATTACACTGTAATTATACATTTATTACAATGTAATTATACGTTTATTACAATGTGATTATACGTTTATTACAATATACTTATACATTTATTACAGTGTTATTATACATTTATTACAATGTAATTATACGTTTATTACAATGTACTCATACATTTATTACAGTGTTATTATACATTTATTACAATGTGATTATACGTTTATTACAATGTGATTATACATTGCAGTGTTATTATACGTTCATTACAATGTAATTATACATTTATTACAGTGTTATTATTTGTTACATTATTATTTTTACATTCTTTTTGAAAAAGTATCGATTCACTTTTGAAAAAGTAGCGATTCTTTTTGAAAAAAGTAGCGATTCCTTTTGAAAAAAGTAGTGTAAAAAATGTAATTATACATTTGTTAGTCTAAGTATACATTTATTACAATGTAATTATACGTTTATTACAATGTAATTATACGTTTATTACAATGTAATTATACATTGCAGTGTTATTATACGTTTATTACAATGTAATTATATATTTATTACAGTGTTATTATACATTTGTTACATTATTATTATTATACATTTGTTACGTTATTTTTACATTATTCTTTTTGAAAAAAGTAGCGATTCTTTTTGAAAAAGTAGCGATTTTTTTTTTTAAAGTAGCGATTCTTTTTGGGAAAGGATCGGTTCACTTTTGAAAAAGTAGCGATTCATTTTTGAAAAAGTATCAATACATTTTTGAAAAAGTATCGATTCTTTTTTGAAAAGTATCGATTCACTTTTGAAAAAGTAGCGATTCATTTTTGAAAAAGTATCGATTCACTTTTGAAAAAGTTGCGATACATTTTTGAAAAAGTATCTATTCTTTTTTGAAAAGTATCGATTCACTTTTGAAAAAGTAGCGATTCATTTTTGAAAAAGTAGCGATTCATTTTTGAAAAAGTATCGATTCTTTTTTCAAAAGTATCAAATCACTTTTGAAAAAGTAGCGATTCATTTTTTAAAAAGTAGCGATTCACTTTTGAAAAAAGTAGCGATTCTTTTTTTAAAAAGTAGCTATTTATTTTTGAAAATGTAGCGATTCATTTTTGAAAATGTAGCGATTCATTTTTGAAAAAGTATCGATTCATTTTTGAAAAAGTATCTATTCTTTTTTGAAAAGTATCGATTCATTTTTGAAAAAGTAGCGATTCACTTTTGAAAAAGTAGCAATTCTTTTTTGAAATTTATCGATTCACTTTTGAAAGTATCGATTCTTTGTGGAAAAGTAGCGATTCTTTTTGAAAAAAGTAGCGATTATTTTTGAAAAAGTATAGGTTCATTTTTGAAAAAGTAACGATTTAACTGAATCTGTAAATCAGCTAAACTGTTTAATTCTGAATATTATATTTTTTTCTGGTGCATTAAACGTTATAGTTTTCTCAGAGTTTAGGCTCCTGTGTAATATTAGCCTCGGCTATTCAGCAACCAGTGGCGGTTCTAGCCCATTTCAACTGGGGGGGCCAAGCTGGGGCCAGTTGTACTGTTAGAGGGGCCAGTTACATTTAGACCTTATTGTTGTCATATCATTTTCTGCACTGCTGCAGGCATTAACAGGCAAAATACCGTGTTTATAATCATTTAACAATGTATTTGCATTTCCATTATATTTTTACATTTGCATTACATATTCAGTATTAGTCACAGTAACTGTAATAGACATGATGTCCTTCTTTCTCTTCATTTTGAGAACTATAGAGCAAAAGCAATGGGGACCAAGAAGCTTATTAATTCATTTACTGAAAATAACTGACTTGATATGTCTAACCGTTTACAGGGTTCCTGCACACTTTTTAAAGTCAAATTTAAGGCTTTTTAAGACCTAAAGAAATCAAAATTAATACCGTACATTAGGGGTGTGCAATATTGACAAAAATATATTTCAATATTTTCAACATTTTGTTAATAATTAGATAATATTTTACTGATTGTGTTTTTGTGCTGGTGCCATGGCTGGTTTAGGCCTGTTGTTGACAGCTGACTCACGAAGATAATAATATTTTTCATATTCTATGCAGTGGTCAGTTCACAGCAGTGACAGAAATACATTTTTTAATTAAGAGGCAATATTTGCCACCTTAAATTGATTTCCAGGGGCATTTTCACCTATATATGGACATTTTTTCTAAACTTATTTAGAGTTATGCATCACCTTTTATGTCAAATACTAACATTCAAATTATACAGTAATTATACTTATTTATACAATAATACTTAATTATGCAATAATTATACAGTACCACTGTTACCAGTCAAATTAATTAATTCAATCAAAATCCATCTTTGCAGTGCAGAGGTGACACAGAAGTGGCATTAATATATTTACACTCCATTTACAATTGCATAAATAAAGCTATGAGATTTTTTTTAAATCAATATTTAAAAATGAAATTATTTCTAATTTTAACGTTTTAATTAAAGGATACTTTAAATATGAAACTAAAACCGCCAGTAGGCGGCGGCAAGTACCTGTAAGAGGGATTCATTCATTCAAACGATTTGTTCAAACGGCTGATTCATTCGGGAAAGAAGCAAGTGATTCGTTCAAAACACGGATTTCAGTCAATAAATCATCGCTGTGTTGCATTGAGACTCACTACGGTTTCATTATGAAATTCTAGTCGGCGAAATAAAGGGAAAACAAACAATATTGACAATATTGTGTCTAAAAAGTAACTCCCAATGTTAACTTATTGTTAATTTAACTGTTGTATAACATAAATATCACAGTTGCAATTGTGCACGGGAAAACGGCACTCTTGCTGATGTGATATTCTAATATAAGAACATAATATGATATAAATATAAGACAAAAACTAATTTGGGGACATAGCCTACTACTGAACTGCACACAGCAGTGAAAGGACGATAGACAAATACTATGTTAGCTCACAGTGCCTCGTACATAGTTAAAACAATGATTACAATATCATAATAGACAATACACATCGCACACCCCATACGCATTACGCACATAAAGAATGAACTTACAACTGAACTGACATTTACCAACTTTCTTCTCTCCTCTCTCGCGTGCAGGAGACAGGCGTTATTCTGCCGCGATTCCCGCGAATGTGATGCGAATTGTCACGTGAAAACGCAAATCCACAAAGATAGAAAAATAAAAAAATAATACGCATACAACGATAACAAAAAAACAGTTTTGTAAAAATTATTTCAAACTCCACATTTAGGGGGGCCACAAGGGGGGCCAAGCTTTTTGTCACAGGGGCACGGGCCCCCCTGGCCCCCCTCTAGAACCGCCACTGTCAGCAACTCAAACATACCAAACCAACAATTACTAAAAACACAAAAAAACTGATTTTGCACGTGCATTGCACTAGTAACACGCAATTGTGACATATATCACACAATTCTGACGTTATAACAGGCAATTGTGACTTATATCACACAATTTTGAGTTTATAACATGCAATTGTGATTTATATCACACAATTTTGAGTTTATAACAGGCAATTCACCACTTGCACTTAACTTTGTGACGCACTTCCGTTTGGAAACAATACATATCACTTATTTCCGGTTATATTTACTTTCATTTGTACTGTGTTTAATGAGTTGAACAAACGCCAACTAAAAAAAGTGTCTATAATAATATTTTATATTTTGGACTTTTTTATTGACAGAAGAAGGGATGATCTGATGTTTACTGTGTGCATAATTTTCAAAACTCATCGGAACATGAAGTTTAATCCAATCCAAGCCAATCTGAGAAAGCTGCGGCTGTTAAAAATACGCCATTATTTCACCACAGGGTGTCAGTGTTCGTCTAAACTAGTGACCGCGGCGCTGAAATGTGTGAGAACAGATGAATAACATCAGTACGAACCACGAACATTTATTTATTTGGATTAAATATTGTAA
This sequence comes from Rhinichthys klamathensis goyatoka, assembly GCF_029890125.1. Lineage (NCBI taxonomy): Eukaryota > Metazoa > Chordata > Actinopteri > Cypriniformes > Leuciscidae > Rhinichthys > Rhinichthys klamathensis. The sequence goes on from NW_026606697.1 coordinate 3,675,481, forward strand.
TCATTCAGTGTCATTTTTCAATGTCAATCGTTTTATTATTTACATGTTCATGCCCAAAATGCTTAATTAATATGCAAAGAATTTGACTGTCATTCTCCTCTACGCTGCGTGCGGTTCTGATCTAGGCACCTCGCGAGTATTCATTCATTCAACAACTATTTGACAGGAATAAAGCACCAATGCACACAATAAATACTTTTTATTAGTCAAATTCATTAAAAAATGTGAACTCAACAGGTATAGAATATAAGTAGGCTAAGAGAAAAATACTGTTAATGAGTGAGAAGACATAGGACTGCTGCAGGTTAGTGAATAAATATAGGCCTAGCCATAGGCGTCTTTACGGGGGGGACGGGTGGGACATGTCCCCACCACTTTTTGCCAGGGTCGATATTGTCCCCACCACTTTTGAAACATCTCGCGGCACAGATGTACCAATAAAAATAAAACATCTCCAGTTAACTAGCAGCATTTGTTTCATTCATTTGTTAAATAAGAGGCGATCTAGCGCTGAAATGTGTTGTCTTCACTCGGACGCGCGCTTCAATCCGTTGCGGAGATTCTATTCGTTCTGGTGAAAGCACAAATCAAAAATGCACACAAACGTGTCCCTGCTTCCCGGGTTCTAATCCGCACTCGTATAGTTTTTTTCCCCTCATCAAAACCGATAATGTTTATCAGTGATAAAGTATATCAAGATTCTTGATATACAACCCAGGGGCGTAGCCAGTATTGGGCCAGGGCGGCACTGGCCCGCCCACATTACTCACTGGCCCGCCCAGGCAAGTTTGATAAAAATACATTTTTAGTTTATTTTTATTATTCAAATGTATTTATGAAAATATATTAATATATACCTGATTTATTGTTAACTGCTGTGTGTGTTTAATTTGTTTTCCGAATAAAATGTAACTGTGAAGCAAGTTGTAGAAAGCCTCTCTCCGGAACATTATTGGTTGCTATGGTTGCTGGGGGTTCCGACAGGAAAACTCTCAGCGGCGTCGGCGCCACAATAATGGCTAAACAACTTTCTTTAATGTGCTATTTGAAAAAAGCAAGAGTTGAGGAAGAAGACACGCCACTGCCTTCATCTTCCGAGTCCACCCAGCCCAGTTCTTCCGACTCATTACCCCAGGAGAAGGCTAGTCAGGTGCTGGCACCGGCCGCTTCTTGCTCCCTCTCTCCCCGTCAGCCTGACGTGGGTTTACCCGCCGACCTAACTGTGATATTATTATTTTAGCTTACTTTATTTTCGGGTGAACTGTATTTGCACTGCTGAATAGCCTGAATAAAATAGACAGGTTATTGTCTATACTGGTTTGTCCAGCCTTTATTTAGCTCTGTTGGTTGAACATGATGATTTGCCGAATATAAAGGTGTAACTGTTTTTTTTCAGTTTTTCTATTAATGTTAATTATTATTGAAGTCATTTTTTTCTAGGAAAAACTATAGGCCCAGTCACATTTTCACTGGCCCACCCAAAATACGGTTTCTGCCTACGCCACATACAACCACTGATAAACATTATCGGTTTGGATGAGGGTAAAAACTATTCGCTTGGCAAAAATTCTGCCAATGGACCATTACAGTATACATACGCAATAGAGGCGGATCTATGTATTTATTCACGTAAAAATACTAACAACATATATTAGATCTCATTGTACGACCAATTAAACCCAAAGTACCATCACATTTTTGGTCGAACATCATCACATCTTTGTATACATTTTTATCTATTTACATCAGTAAGCTACAGGACATCGTCTTTCAAAACATGACCTGTGCGAAAGAGAAAAAAGAATGAATGCGTTTCCATTACAGATTTGCGCAAAACTTTTGCGATTTTTTCTAAATGTCGATAAAAAACTATTGCGAAATGACAGCGTTTACATTAAAGTAACAACAGGTCGTTTTTTGCTCTCGGGCTCCCCCTACAGTTGGGAAACAGTATTGTCCTCTACTACTGTCGTAAACTGTCATCCTACATGCACGTGCATTTGTTGACAACCATGATAGCCCTGAACACTGTAGGAGGAGGTCACATGCAGGTGTTCTCGCGTGTGTGAAATGTCTTCATCCCAGGTACAGTGGCATATATTTCAGCATGTCATATGAATATAATTTCATGTGTTTTATTTTTTTTATAACGACAAATGATCGCGTTTACAAGCCAGCGTCATTATAGTAGCCTAGTCTATTGGTTACCGTTTTACTGAATCTATATGATACTTCAATGCAATGTTTGAGTGGTTGATAATAACCATATATCGTCAATATTATAATATCAAGCTACCATAAATGAATCTGCAAATTTTACAAATCGATTTGCATTATAGCTTGAGGCAAGACAAATAAACAAATATCACAGACATGTTAGGTATCCTAAAATATGATTTTATTAATAATCTTCCTCCTTTCTTTGTACATGTTGAGTAGACTACACTTTTTAGGTCAAACATTTGCTATTGGCATGATTTCATCGATTGCAAAGTTCAAATCAGAACGAGAATACTATCGCGATAGCTAACCATCAAAAACTAGAATATCGTTTACTAGCTACCAGATTGATAATTCGCTACTACTCTAGCGAATTAGAGAGGTTAGAGAGAGGCATTCTTTTTTCGATGGGGCGTTCGATTCTCCCTGCACACGCAAGGTCTCTCGCTCGCTTTCTCTCTCTGGCGTCCGCGCGCGTTGCAGCACAGTCTCTGTCTCGCGTGCGCGCTCGCTCTAGATTCCGGGAGATTTGAACTATTTTGCGGTATAACTTGTCGATCACGAGTGGCTCAACAGGTAGAGATCTATAGATAAACTCATCTTTCAGGCATTTGACCGACCGGGTTGACAATTTAGCGTGAGAAACCGGGGGTGTGGCGTGTGAGCGTGTGAAACCAATCAAAAGCGGGTGTCTCACGGCCAATGCGTGAGAGTTGGCAGCTCTGCAATGTTGATCCTCGTTCTGCCTTTAACGCGATCACTTTCTCTTTTTCTCTTTTTGCTTTGCTCCGATAAAACCTTTGCTTTCTTGTTTTTCTGTGCTGCTTCGGCCATGACTATAACATTTGGCTCGCAAGTCCGATTTTAAGGAAGTGGGGGTGGTGGTGGAAGTGACGTATATGCCGTAAAGCAGTCGAATTTTGTAGTTCTCTTTGTTCGCCGGTTACTACCCGAAACCAAGGGGGTAATCCATCGACCGGAAGTTGAAGCCGGCCGGGTGCCGCCATGTTGTAGCAGAACTTCACTTGGGTTAGCATTTCCATTGACTCCCATTCATTTTGGCGTCACTTTGACAGCGAATAACTTTACATCTGAGGCATTTAAAGACTCCATTTGTCCATTGTTTATTTCTAAAGAAACACGACAATGTATAAAGGGCTCCATTACCTTCTATGTTACATTATGGCCCCGTAGAAACAGATTTAGTAAAAATAGGCTAACGATTGCGTCATAACCACTCGAGTCTCTGTCGTTGCGCTGTACAGAAATTACCGTACAGACAGCAGGAGAAGCTCGCAGGCAATCGGGGGGACGTCCCGTCAAGAGAGAAGCCCATATATAATGAGTCCATAAAAGCAACGGAATACTTACTCCTGCTCACTCACGCCAAAGAACTCTTTGCTCAAGTTCCCCGTCTCTGCAAGATTAACGTTGGCTATTTTCACGCACAGCTACTAGAAGATTTACGTCTGTCAGACAGGTTGCTCACGTCATCAAGCTTAGTTTGAGTCGGTTTGAGTCTGCGCGTCAGGAACGGAAGTGCTCAAAAATCGCTAAAAATGGGCTTCAACTGTCTCAACTGAGTTCCAATGAGATGGCTCTGTCCACTTCTTATACTGTCTATGCCCGAAACCCGAAGTTTAAAAGTACGATTAAAAACGCTACAGACCCCGTCAGGCTATGGCAGACGTGTCATTCAACCTATTGTAAGTCGATGTACCATCACAAGAGACTTGGAAATATATTATGAAGGCTGAAAAGTTACCTGTTGTTACATTAACTGATGTTATGCGACTACAACGTCCTTTTTTCCCTCTCGCGATAAGTCATTTAAACATCAACGGGTAGGTTTATAGCCTATATCCCTATATCACAGCCACCACACTAGACATTATTATTATTAATGGAAGGAGACGTGGTGTGTTATCCAAGCATTAATGGCAGGGAAAGACCCATACTGCGAACGGCATAAGGAGTTTCTGGGTGTTTCTCCCTCATTTCTGCTCCGAGGTCTGATTGTGGCATTTCTTTGAGGTTTAGAATCCAGTATTCCTGTAGCCTATTGTTTCTTTTATGAATTTAATAAAGAACTCCGTCCAAACGGTCAGTGTACATTTGTGTCCATTCGTTTTTCCTTATTTAACCCGTATTGCAAAACGAAAAATGAACGATGGTTGCTTTTTTAAAATGCAAAGTTGAACACCATTTTTTTTTTTTTTTTTAACTGTACACAAATGCTGCGCAAAAAAAAAAAATCGACTAAATTTCTGATGTTTGTTTATGACTTTTTGCCCCTTTATTAAACATTTAAAATATTCACAACTTAATACAAATTTTTTTTTAGATTTTAATGGTTTTCTAAGGCCAAATTAGAACCTGAAAATTATATTTTTCCTGCAGTGCTGAATGAGAAGAGCCATATTTATTTTACGCCTATGTCTCTGGAACCACAGCCTACAGAAAGGTGATTTAGGTGAGTTATAAGCTAATGATAATAAATGTGTCTGAAAAAATAACGAGGCATTTTAATTTTATTAATAAACTATTATTTTCTGAATTAGTGTCGGCTAAAAACATATCTCCATCTCCGCTGAGGCGCGCCGTGCGAATGCACTTTTAGAGAGAAATGCACCTTTCATACGGATTACATAATCAGAAGGTATGGGCTCTATGCACGGCGGTATTTCCGGTGAAGGATGCTGGATTACTTCCGCCGATCGTAGAGTCCAATGCTATACCGAGAATTTATATTGGTTTTTATACTCTATTGCTATAGGCTACTAAAGAAACGTTAGTCACAAAAACAGACAAAACAGACACTCCTCGTTTTGTTTATGCTTCTGTGTTTATTATATTAAATAAACATAACTATATATAAAATTACATCTAAACGTATTAAAGTTTCGTTTTAAAGACGAGAGGACAGTAAATTTTGAAGACTCTGCCATAATCCCGTTTTCCTTGGTTTTCATCCGCTTTAAATCTCCCCAACCGGAAACGCACGAGCATCCTTGCGTCAAACGCGGAAGTTATGCGTGCATATAGCCCATTAGCTTTCTTCGAATTTGTTCGTTTTGAAGTGGACATTTCAAGCTTTAGCCTACATAGTAGCGCTACAGTTCACAGAGATCATGAAAGCGCGCATGATTGTTTTATTTTATTTTACAAAAGCACAACGTTTTCTTGTTATTGTGAGATTACACAAATAAAAGCATAGTTGCGAATAATGTATTATTATTTTCTGTATGATCAGAAATTATAGAGTATTTTAAGTTGTTTCCATTGTTGATAGGAAAAGCAAGTGTTCGCGTCCGCTTCTCCCTGCCTGCGCGCGCTCACACTCCGCACAAACACTTGGATATGCGTCAAAATCTTGTGTTTATTTGTGATAATCTTAGCCCTGTATTATTATTGTCTAACCATTATGAATGACATTTGACGAATTGCTTTATTGCTATTTTGGATAAAAGCATCTTCTAACATGTAGCCTAATAAATGTTATAATAATGATGATAATTATTAGCCTATTATTATTTGCGTATACCAAGGACCCCAAACACACAGTCAGGTGACTGTAAATGCGCAAAAACTGTTTCCATTTCAGTTTTGCGAAATATTCCTTTTTCGAATTGCCTGAAAAACCTCCTCATGCGAGCGTAAAAACTTTTTTGCGATAAATGGGAGTTTTTGCGAAATTGACGTGTTTCCATTGAGCGTAATTTCAATTCGCAATTTCAATTTGCGCAATTTGAAGGGTAATGGAAACGCGTCTTTAGTAGCCTACCCAGCACTTTTGAAAATGCCCTCCGAATGCGTCTCTGTCCCCCCAACATTTCAAACCAAACTGACTCCCATGGGCCTAGCCTATATATTGTTCAGAATGTAACAGTTGGAAAGAAAATATATTTATAGGAACATTTCAGCAGGCTCAAGTTATTAAGTCAGAGATCATTATTCATTGTTTTAATCAATTGGCATCCATAAAACGTAGTGATAATCTGCATTCTCATGTATGGACGTGCGATGAACACTCTAACCGGAAACTCCCGATATGTAATAACGCGGAAGTAATTGTGCAAGTAGTGCATTGTGACTTATAACAGGCAATTGTTTATATCCCGGACGAGCCCCTCATAAATGTTACGTCCCTTTTTACGTTGTCTAGGGAATAAGGGAATAACACTTTTAAAAATTGTGTGTGTACCTCAATGTGCAGGACAGAGCAAGAAAAGAAACCGATCTCTCAAAACTCAGCTCGAAAGGATTTATTAATCCACAGTGCCAAAATTAATGAGTGAAGAAAATAATATTTACAATATGTACAAACAATGAATGAGAACAATAACAAAATAAACAGCTGCTGCCGACATGGAAGTGATCACGGGTATTTTAATGAAGTGGTGAGATGTGATTGGATGCGGTGAACCGAATCGTCCTTCATGAAGATTGACAGGTGGTAGATTGATCCATCCAACGAACACCTGAAACACACACACTACAACAACAACAAACTACCCACATTTCCATATTGCAACACTTTGGATACGTACGAGTACGTAACAATCACACAATTCTGACGTTATAACATGCAATTGTGACTTATCACACAATTCTGACTTTATAACAGGCAATTGTGACTTATATCACACAATTCTGGCTTTAAGACACGCAATTGTTTGTGACTTATATCACACAATTCTGATTTTATAACACGCGATTGTGACTTTTATCACACAATTCTGACTTTATAACGACTTTATACCACACAGTTCTGAGATAAAATGTCAGAATTGTGAGATGTAAACTCGCAATTAGCCTACCTTTTTATTTTTTATTCTTGTGGCGGAAACAAGCTTCCATAGGCTAGGCTACCATCGCTTTTCCCTCCATTGATGGGATTTTCCGGGAATCCCAATAGCCTAGTATCTGTCTGCAGCATGCAAGACGTATCTGAAAGAGTAGCCTATACTGAATCGGATCAAAACACAGGCGAAGAAGTAGCAGCAAGCAATAGAAGCATTGACGCACATAAGCTAACGCGATCATTAAACAGCATCAAAACTGCCCAAAGTTTCTGAATGAAAGAGGACTGTGAAGCTTTGGGGGTGTTGATGGACTCAAACTATGTTTTGATCATCGTTCTGAAGCCGATCCGTATCCTATCAGGCCATGGAAAGTTTTGTGAAAATAATAAAAAATGCTGGCGCTGACTCATGTGCCTACATGTGTTTTAAAAAGAAAAATGTTTGAAAAGTGGGTGTACACAAAATGTAATTAGTCCAAGGGCAACTGCACTATATAATGCATTTTTAAAATAATGTCAATGCAAAAGTTTCAGTCGAGGTTTTAGTTTGAATAAAATGTCATCTCTTGCTTTTGTAACCCTTCCAGCTTTATAGATGTAGCCTACATTTTTATATGAAGAAATGTGACGGTATAACAAATATAAAAGCATTTGATGAAAGCAAAGATACAAAGTGAACCGTTGATCTTTATAGATGAAATATAACTAAATATAAGGGCACAATTTGATATATTTTTTAAATAAATCTACATTTAGCTGTGTTTTAGGCATCTTTGCTTTCATCAAATGCTTTTATAATTTATGAGACCGTCACATTTATTCATATAAAAATGTATTTCATTAAAATAATATAAAAAATGTAGGCTACATCTATAAAGCTAGAAGGGTTACAAAAGCAAGAGATGACATTTTATTCAAACACATCTAAATGTAGATTTATTAAAATATATCAAATTGTGCCCTTATATTTAGTTATATTTCATCTATAAAGATCAACAGTTCACTTTGTATAGCCTACTTGTGTGTGAGAATTTGCTGCTTCTCCTCTAAGTGTTTTCCTGGAAATGGCTCTTTCAGTCACACACAGCCCTGCAATCTCCTGGAGAAACGGCGAGTCAAGCTGGCAGTGTGTTATTAAGGCGTCGAGATTGCTGACTGTGACTGGTCACCCTCTAATAAAGAAAATAGTTCCAATGTCTGAATGTTGTTCTTTATCTCAGTCTCTCGTGATACATATGTTCACCTCAGCTTTTTTTCTGATGCAAACCTGAGAGGCATTTCCAGGAAGAATGACAGCAGCAGCATTCAACCTGTCAAAGACATTCATTCAGCCTGTGTCAATAACTACTTGTGTCAATAGCAATTTAATCAGGTTAAAGAAACACACATCACTTCACACGCAAGTGTTATTTTTAATGTGCTTTGATAAAATGTCATTAATAACCGCTTATTGGCTAAATAACTAGAACCATAGCTTAATATTATTTATTAGTTACAGTTCAGGTTGCCTTGTACAGATCATTCAATTGAGAAATTAAAAAAAAATGTACCTTTTTGTCCTATTTAATGCGTAACATTCAATATTTTGATATTAGCACTATGGAAAAAGCTTGCATTTCCAACACTTAGTACACTTCATTCAGTCATTCCCATCATTGTGTGTGTCCTGTGGTTAGCCATATTTTTCCATTTAGGTAGTATATTTTTTCCCAAACGTATAAGTTGTTAAAATATAGGTAGACATATATAAACAAATTCACTAATATAAATAAAAAAACGTGTTAATAGTGAGATCACAATTGGAACAAATTGAAAATACAGATACACTGACTCCCAGGTGATACCGATGCAGTAACACAAGCCATCCGCACGATGGCAGCACTCAAAACGGCACTTTAAAGTGCTCGAGACGAGAGGCTATCTTTTCAAAATGACACTGTAAACGACCTGATTTTTCAATAACATGATTTTGAGTTGCTGAAACAACCTTCAGTTGTATTAAAAATGGTATTAGATCAGTTGTATGCTGGTCACCTCTTAATAGAAATTAGTACATTGCAGATTACTTTCTACATTTTCACTAGCGTTTATGATAACTTGATTATTGGATTACTTGATTACTAATGACTGGATTTGCATTCGGATACATACCATGGTATTCTTTGTACACTAGTGTTCAAGAGTTGTTGTTGTTTTTAAGGAATTAATACATTTTTCCTAGCGGGTAAACAAAACTGCATGCGTCTTGCGGAAGAAAATTGTAGCCGGAACTACTTCTCTCTTTGTTTATCTATATGACGAGTCCACAGGTACTGGACTACTCCGCTGCGGTTGTCTTCTGAAATAGTCCGAGAATAAACCCATAAACCCTTAATATAGGCGTATCGTAGTGATTTAGGATAAGACAAAAACACGGTTTGGCAGATGGATTCATGATGTTATACATTTTAAACAAAAAAAACCTTACAAAGTGCACCTTTGGATGGTCAAAAGTGATAGTAGCAAAGGCATTTATAACGTTACCGTTTTTCCATTTCAAGTAAATGCTGTGATAAATTTTTCTATTCATCAAAGAATTCTTTAAAAAAAGTATCATGATACGATTAAATTACATTAAAAATGTAATAAGACCTGAAAACAGTTGTTTTAATTTGTAGTAATATTTCACAAATTACTGTATTTATGATCAAACAAATGTCTTTCAAAAACATTTAAAAAATCTTACCAACCCCAAACTTTTGAACAACAGTGTACGTATTACATTGATATAATTATTCAATACAATGTGTATATATCTAAGTGACATTGTATTACAGTCTGATACCATGGTACTTTTTTGTAAAGTGTGGAAAAGGTCATGTCATATTGAGTCATTATAAATGCATCATTATTTAATTTAACTTAAACGATTGTTAAATTAGTTTTGTAAGGCAGTTAATCTGGCCTTGTGAACCTACTATCTAGTTCTAAACAGAGTAAAAAAATTCTTTACAAAAAAAAAAAGTTTACAAAAAGTCTGAATAAAAAGATGAATTCATCTTGAAGTTGAAGTTTGAAGTTGGAAGATATTATTGCGAAACGTTTCAAAACCGAACATTTAACGAGCAGCAATTTACCGTTAAACATGACTTAAATGAGAAATATGCGCTAAATCATACAGCTTCTTGTTCATGATGAAACCTGATCCTGTCATAGCGACATTTCTCACGTCTTTCTTCGGCCAATCGGGTTTGAAATTGATTCTGAACCAGCAGTTGAGGAAGTAATGGACCACTTTTTGAACAGATCTGTCACCTGGCTATCACCCAGTTTGCACCTTGTCTTCCTGCGCCCACGCTGGACTGTGTCCGCTGGGTAACTGGGTGGCGGGCAGACAGCGATGACTCTTATATGTGCCCAGATGCCTGAAGCTCCGCCCACACTGGTAGCAAGTGTATGGCGTAGCGCCGCTGTGAATGCGCATGTGTGTGTATAAGTTGCCCAGCTCTTTGAACCTGCGACCGCACTGGGGACAGGCGTACGGGCTCTCTCCCGTGTGCACGCGCTGGTGACGCTTCAGTCCGGACAGCACTGGGAAGCCCTTACCGCACTGCGGGCATGGGAAGGGGCTCTGGGCTCCGCTGTGACTGAGGCGGTGGCTCTTGAGACGCGCGGCGTGCCGGAAACGCTCTCCGCACTCGGGACAAACGAAGGGCTTCTCGCCGGTGTGGATGCGCTGGTGCTGCCGCAAGTTTCCCAGATAGTTGAAATGCCGGCCACAGTCGCCGCACTCGTAGCCGCCCTCCACTTTCTTCTCCCGCGCGCCCCTGCCAGCGGCTCCTTCCGGGCCACCCTGAGCTCGTCCCGCCTCGCCCGAGTCGCCCTCCCCGCGAGAGGAAGAACTGCCCGGCGGAGACTGCAGAGCGCTCTCCTCGTGATGCATCAGCTTGACGTGTTCCTCCAGGAAAGAGGAGTCGGGGCAAAGGGTTCCACAGAAGGGGCAGATGAAGGTGTGAGAGGAGAACTGCTGACCTGGAAGAGAGCCACGCGAAATCAATTCATATTTCACAATCACATCAAGAGGATTTAAAGAGGTAGTTCATACAAAAATGAAAATTCTCTCATAGAAGTTCTTCTTCCATAGAACACACTAGGTATTATTATTATTACGGTAACACTTTACAATAAGGTTCAATAGTTAACTACCTTAGTTAACGTGAACTAAGAATGAACAATACTTCTACAGCATTTATTAATCTTAGTTAATATTCATTTCAACATTTACTAATACATTATTAAAATTAAAGGTTGTGTTTGTTAACATTAGTTAATGCATTGTGAACTAACATGAACAGCTGGATTTTTATGAACTAACATTAACAAAGATTAATAAATACTGTGACAAATGTATTGCTCATTGTTAGTTGATACATTATAGACATTTATCAAATATTTCTTTCGTGTACCACTGGTTCCAGAAACATTACGCAGCACAACTGTTTTCAACACTGATAATAAAAAAAATAATATATCTTTCTTGACCAGCAAATCAGCATATTAGAATGATTTCTGAAGGATCATGTGACACTGAAGACTGGAGTAATGATGCTGAAAATTCAGCTTTGCATCACAGGAATAAAAAATTACAATTAAAATGTAATAATATTTCACAATATTACTGCTTTACTGTATTTTAGATTAAATAAATGCAGCCTTGGTGATATATATATATATATTTTTATATCTAACCAACCCCAAACGTTTGAATGGTAGTGTATCCCTTTATGTTACATAAAAGAAAGGAAGTAATATGGATTGGAACATCATGAAGGTGATATATGAATCAACTTTCATGTTTAGACAGAAGCATAAAAACAAGTGATTTTATTTGAAATGCAAATTCCAGGCCATACTGTGAATGATTCACCACTGTATTGTATTCCAGAGAAAATGTGTTATTTTGGATGATGTTAACCAATAACCAAATAGGTATTTAGTTTAGACCATTTAAACAAACTCTCTATCCTCTACTAGGACGTCACATTCGCTTGGAATTAGGGCTGCGTAGTATATCGAAATGATAAAAATATCACATATTATGTACATATCGCGATATGCATATCACAATGGCTTGCGATATCGGAATTAATTTAATAGGCTACTTCAAAACCTTGTGAAAAGTCAAAGTTTTAGGTCGTCCTAAAAACTGTCCATTTCATCAAGAAATTCAAGTAATAAATGGCGTTTTGACGCTCTTAACTGTGATGTGACAGATCGATGGAGTGCCTCGGTTCAGTCTGTTCTTCCACTTTAATACAAGTTACAGCTCGAAAACATGCATGAACATCAGAAGGTATGTGGAAGGATACAGAACAGCTTACAGAAATGAATCATGTCTCATGTAATCTCTCAATCAGTGTTTCAACAGCAGAAAGACATCAATAAAACAGCTTGTGCACAATATGTTAACGTTGTATCTACATTAGGAAAGTTATTCAAAGTTCACAGTTTGTTAGTTAGCTATAAGAACACCAGAGAGGAGCTTATTCACTGTTAATTATATATGTATATTTTTAATACATTTGTTATGAAGATGAGCATTCTTGAAAACTGCATTATGTGCAACTGACTTGTTAACAAACATTTCAAATTTTATTTGAGTGTAATTATTGTATTAGAAAATAAAGTTTGGGCTCTGTTGTTCATTTTAATCTCTAATATCACAGTAATGTACAAGAGAAGAGCGTTCCCTGTGTACAGCCTTAGTCTGGAGATTTATTTCCTTAAGAAAATCCAACTATCGGTAGCAAAATGTTATATTGGTGCATAAAGATCACTTAAATGTTCAGATAAGAGTCAGAAGTGCACAACACACATTTATTCCCAGCTGGTATTGACCTGAAACTGCTATGTTCCCTTTCTTTGAAAACACTGACCTGACTCCATTCTGTCCATACTGTCCTCCGCTGGGCTGCTCCTGTCCTCTCGAGGGGAGCCCTGAGTGTCCAGAGGAAAATGATCAGACACCGACCTCAGACTTCCTCTTCCTCCTTCAGAGTCTTCATTTTCTTCATCCTCATCCACAGGGGGAACGTCCTCGCATTTGGTTTCAGCATCACCTAAAGAAGCAGAGGAGCATATGGATAAATGCATCCCTTACATAATACTATATTTGCACGTATATGCCCACTGCAATGCTTGCGTACTACATGGATGCATGCGGTTTATAGAACTATATGCATCTATATGTATTCTATAATGCATCCATTATATAAATGACATGCATATAGCAATGCATGCATACATGCAAGACACAATGCTTGCATATTATATGCACCAGCATGTAGTAAGCAGCTATGCATATACTACAAAAAATTTATACTATATGCATATTGTATTCATGTATTGTGAAATATATATAATGCATGCATATTACGCTACAATCCATGCAAACTTCACACACCTATATTCATCTAAATACTATAATGCATTCATGCATACTATAACAAGTGTACGGCAATGCATGCAAACAATATGTACACATGTGTAAAATGCAATGCATAAAATATGCAGCTACATGCATAGGCTCCTACTATCCGTGTCCACAAGACTGGATTGAGCAGTAACTTACCTTTAAACTCGGCTGAGTTGAGCTCGACCCCTGCCATCCACTCATAGTCATACAAGCGCTTGCTGGCGGAGGGCAGCATGTTGAAGATGTCCGCGTCCGCGTCCGTGTCCGCGGACCCGCTGTCCGTCCACAGGCTCAGCGACGCGTGCGGCTGCGCGTCAGACCCGAAGGCCTGACTGCTGTGGTCGCTCTCCACTTCAGCAGCGCCCCGCTGGTTCTTATCCTTCATCAGGTAGTCGCAGATGGCGTTGATGTTCTCCTTCTTCACCACGGGCGTCCCGGGTTTGCTTTTCTTCGGGTCGGCGCTGTGTTTCTGGCCCGGTTGGTGCTCTGGTTTCCTGACGTCCAGGGTGCTGGAGTTGGAAACCCTCCCGTCTTTCTCCGTTGACTCCAGCTTGGCCTTCAGGAGGTCGATCTCGTCGGTTTTCTCGCGGAGCTCCATCTTCAGGACTCGGATCCGGACGCCGACCAGTTTGCGTATCTCGGACAGCGCGGACTCGAGCACCACCGTGATGTTTCTGCCCAGGTGCTCCGTGATCTCGGTTACCGAGCACACCAGCTGCTCGTCGGGCTCGAGCTCGGAGAAATCCTCCTCGTCTCGGCTGAAGGAGCCCGCGTTGTCCATGAACGCGCCCTGGGACTCGGAAGACGGGCCTGTTTCCATGTAGCAGTGGTTTCTTTTTCGGCTCATGCTGAAGAGCGCAGGCACGCAGCGCGGATGGGACAGTGTTTTGATCGTGATGGACACCAGATGCACAGACACCATAGAACAACCTGAAGAACTTCCTCTCACCTCGGAAGTTGAGTATGTAAACAGCGCCCTCTATAGAGCCATCCTGTAGAAAAACAGACAGACTAGATACAATGGACAATCCTCCTGAGACCCAGCAATGAGGTTTTTCGGAAAAAAAATCTTTTTCCTGTATTTATATAGCGCTTTCACAGACCTAATGGCCACCAAAGCGCTTTCAAATTTGCCTCACATTCACCCATTCACTCACTCATACACCGACGGCGGTGTCTGCCATGCAAGGCGCCATCCAGCTCGTCGGGAGCAGCTGGGGTTAGGTGTCTTGCTCATGGAAACCTCGACACTTGGTCAGGTGGAACCGGGGATTAAACCACCAACCTTCCGGTTTGTAGACAACCTACAAGAACCACTGAGCCACTGCCGCCACACATTAAGGGGTTTGCAGAGATACCACATGTATGAGGTTTCACCTTGGCTTGACAAGTCCCTCTTGGTCTTTAAAAATGACTGAATGATCAAACCCAGACAGCAACCTATAGTGTCGGCCCGGATGTACACATGTACCAGATGTGGGCCGGATCTGGGCCAACCTCTATGGGGCCAACACTATGTTGCTGTCTGGGAATTTGGCACTCATTATAATACATTATAATATTTTGTAATTATCATTTAAATCTGACTAATTTTCTAATTGTTTGTCAGAAATCAACATCTCAGAAAGAAAAAGAAAAACGTTATGGGGTTTCAGATCAGAATATGACTTTCTGGTACGAAACAGGGCATCGATTTCATACCTGACCTCTAGAGACACCAGAACTCACAATATGTTTATCAGGCATTTTGGAGACATAACAAGTCAATAGAGAAATAAATTATATATCAATATTCTTATGAAATATGAGATAATCTAATGAATACCACATAATTGAACACATTATTGCAGTGTATAGATGCATTGCATTGAAAGAGAATGTCATTTATGTTTACATGCATATTGCATAAAGTAAAATGGTATATCAAATCATTCCGTTATAACATAGTTGAGAGTCATCTTTATATAAAGTTTGGATAAAAAAAAGATTGAAACCTAAAAATTGATTGGTGAATGAAAAACACCATTGTTTTTGCCAATTCATGTCTTTTAATTTTCTTAGTAAATGGGTCCTGGTGTCCTCTACAGAGGACATAGCATAACAGTAAAAAGTATGAAGTGTAATAGTTTTTATGAGGGCATGTAACGATGAACTGGTGTGTGCTTGAAGTAAGCTATTTTAATATTTTATACAAAGTATAAACAGCATAATTTAAAATGACACTTCATATATTTGTCTCATTAAAGACACTATCTGTGCTGTTAAAAATAGTGTGAGCTGCAAAACACAGTATATCAAAGCTAGGAATGAGTCAGGTCTATTTAAGACCAAGCTATTGAATAAAAGAACTCTATAAAAATGCTTTTATTAAACTCATGAACCCCAGTCTGGGAAACCCTGACGTATTGTGATATTTAATGCACTTCATGTTGTTGATAACAAAGAATGGAATATATTTTCTTTCTCTTTGTATTTTTATATCAATATGGTACAAGATTATCCTATTCAAATCAATGTGATAAACGAGTCAGGTCAAAATAACCTAAAAGTAGTCCGATTATATTACCGTAAATGTCTAATTGTTTACATTATAACTACAATTTTTGTCATGTAATTTGGGATCAGTAACCGACTACAATTTGTGAGCATCTACCCAGCAGCACTTGGGTCATAATTTTTTTTTCTTTAAAAGTATACAAATTATTCATGAAGAATATGTTACAACAAACAAATAGTGAGCCCACACACAGACAAAAAATAATCATTTTTAAAATGCATTTTTAATAATCATTCATTTTTGTGGCTTTTATAACCGAGTCCGTGTTAAATAAGACTAGATGTGTTTGCAATAACAAAATTACAATACAAGTCTTGGGAAAAATTACAATTAAAATCCATTTAAAGGAATTTATTGGAATTGTTGCATTAAGTTCCACTCTAACTACTGAGACCATTTGCATTTACCTCCCACTATTAACCAACTAGTTATTCGGATGTGCACTATGACTCCAATCTAACACTGAACACAGAGTTTTCTTTAATTATCATTAAATAAAGAATGGTCGTGAGTTACAAAATATTAATGAGTTACCTCTTCAATCTTAGGTTACATTATTAACATACACAATATTTTCCACATGCACATTTTGGCTCCATATCAGTCTTTGAAAATGTCCAACAAGCAGCTTCCTTCAGACAAACGTTGCTTTATATTGCACTGTGTCGCTCTCGTTGACTTCCAGCACCCCACTGAGGGGACGGGACGCTTCTGTGGAGGGGTGAATGCCATTTCTCATTTTGCTCTGGCACTGGCGAAGCTCGGCTTTGTAACCCTCGAAGCTGTCCTCCAGAGTGACCCCCTCCACACCGAGCCCCCTGTCCCGCACAGAGGAGTCCACTTGGGATGTTGAGGAGGGGTGCTGCTTATTGACCGCTGAAGAAGTGCACGAGCTTCCTTCCTCTGTACCTGGAGAAAAGTTTGCAAACAAGTCAGCAAAGCACAGATAAAGAAATATACAGAGGGAACGTGGGAACGGGGAACCAGAAGAATCTGATTGTTGTATTCAAGCTAAATGAAAGTAAGGTTTAGGTTGGATTTTCAACTTGATTTTGTGGCACGATTATCACATCCTCATTTAGTTCAGACCAAGGAAATGCTCTGGAATATATACAAGGTTAAAATAAATAAATATACACCTAATAAAGTTCAAATTAATTATGAGACAGCATGTTATAGGATAATAACGATAATTAGGAAAAATGGCCAATCGTTTTATTATTTACTACGAAAACTTGATGACTGTGAGTGAGGAACATTAATTTGACATTGACACCAAACCACAAGGTGGCAGTATGTCCCCATTAGTTTTTAAATAAATCAATCAATCAAAACTCAGCCCAAAAATAATCTGAAAATAATGTCAGGATGGTGTCATTACTTTATTAATGATAAAAAAATAATTACAATAAATGTTTTTATTGTTATGTGTATTATATAAATATAGAGTGGTGCAGGGGTGACGTAATTTTGTAGACCAAAACCTGGAAGCGAGTTAAAGGGGCTTTAAAATCAGTATTTTTTTTTATTTTTTTTTTTTAAATGGGGTTTTGGTTAAATGCTTGAAATTAGGTCTGTGGTGAACACAAGCTCAAGATATTTTTACGTTTTATTCTTTTGATTTTGTCTTGAAAAAGGCGACTAAATGGGACTACAGTACAGAGGTTGTCGGAGACATTAAACGTCATCAGCCGAGCAGGTAAACTCCGCTTTCACTTTTTTATTATTTTTAAAACTTTTTTATTATAACTCGAACTTAAGAAAAAAAATATATATATATATTTATCTTTTCCATCTAAACTGATTATATCAAAGACTGAAAGAGTTGTCGGAAGCTTCGTGATGGCGGTGTAACTTAGTTTGTTTATAGCCTACGTTTAGCTTTTGGCTTCTGCCGATTGTATTTACACTTCAAACTTCACAAAAGTTGTGTTCATTGGTTAAGATTATCACGATGAACAAAATGTGTAAGAATCATAAACTTTTGTGAAGTCACAGACCTTATTCTCTGCAGCAATCCAAAAGCCAATGGAAAAATCCTATTGGGTTTTTGTCGAGGGAACCAGGGTGATGCTGACTTCCGGGTTGGCCTACAAAAATACGTCATCCCTGCACCACTCTTTTGAAGAATGACCGGTTTAGTAAAATTTTATTACTACAAAAAAATAAGAAGAGTTAGAATAAGGTGTGTTGAGAGGAGCATTTCTAGTTTATGTTCATTGGAAACAGGCAAATGATGTAGATGGCAGAGCTTATAGGTTACTTTTCATGCAGTGAAATCTTATTTTAGCAGCTTTGATAGGTTGGTAATATTATTTTTGTGCAAAAACATGCTGTACACCATATCAGAAATGTTTGATTATTATAGGATAAATGCTATGTTACCAATAATGCTTGGAGGTATCTGACTGGTTTCAGATCAGCTGTAGATTAGTAATCTGAATCAACAACAAGGCTCCAGTATGACTTTCAAATGCAATCGATACAAGTATGAATGAAAAAAAGAAAAGGAAAAAAGCTATATAGAAAGTTAAGATGCCAAAAAGTAAAGAATGGAGCATAAAGAAACATGATTACACCAGGATAGATGAAATTGAACAGAAGTGTAGGGATGTCACACAAGATCACAAGCAAGTCTAGTCTGATTTTTCTATCATTTATTAGATATGATCAGATTCACACAGAATCAACATGATCAACTACAAAGGAAACAGGATGGCAGGAAAATCAACAATCAATGTAGGCTATAGCGTGAATCTGAAATGCAGCTTTGTTGAATGGCACTTTAGGCAATGATGATTAGATGGGTAGAGACACATTTGCACAGCTTGTATCAAAAGGAAAAGTAAAAAAGATAGAACAAAAACTATAAGAGACAGTTTTTAAATGATTATTTACAACCCTCTGAAACACTGTAAGCAGCACAGTCTTTGTATTGTAGTCTTTGATATACATTACAGCATGATCTATATGGTGTCTTATTTTGGGATGCGTCAAAACATGGAAGACAAATGAATGTCTTGTTAATTTAAAGCTTTCAACACATTACATAGTCCACAGTTACAAATAAATGAGCTCTGAGCTGAATTGCATAGCATAATACTCATACTATTTCTGTATTAAATAACATGTATACTGTGTGCATAGTATGCACATTTTCTACAAACACAGATTGGCCAGATGCCCTACTAGATTTGATAAATGTAGGGTAGAACAGAATGCACTGCAGTGCATAGAACACTATATCCCACAATGCAATGCAATCTAACCCTTTATCTGATAAAAGAACTGCAAGATAACCATATTTTGTGTGTTTATAACTCATTGAATTTTTTCTTGTAATTAGGTCATGTTACAATGATGGTTATGTGCATAATCCATATCGTTTCACATGCTATTCTTAAAGAAACATCAGGCAGTTTATAGTGCATAACTGATGTATGCAGTACTTCATTTCAATAACAGCTACACTATCATTCAAAAGTTTGGGGTCAAAACCTTTTTTTAAATTATCAAATTGATCAAAAGTGACTGTAAAGACATTTGTAATATTACAAAAGGATTTCTATAAAAATATTGAGCAGCACAATTTTTTTATGCTGATAGTATGAAATGTCGATTAGGCAGCAAATCAGCATGATTTCTGAAGGATCATGTGACACTGAAAACTGGCGTAATGATGCTGAAAATTCAGCTTTGATCACAGGAATAAATTATATTTTAAAATATATTCAAATACAAAAATAGCCATTTTAAATTGTAATAATATTTCCAAACATTACTGTTTTTACTATATTTTTTATCAAATAAATGCAGCCTTGATGAGCAGAAGAGACTTCTTTCAAAAACACACAAAAATAACTTGCATACCCCAAACTTTTCAACAGAAGTGTATGTAATTGTGAATATGATATTAGCGAGATCAACACTATCAAGTGTATGTCAGTCTGAGTCTCGTCAGATGAATTTGGGATGTGTGTTTTTAATACTACACTACTGCATTCAGACATGCCACCCACCACACGCTCACACACACAGCGACACTCACGGCTAGTCAGGCGGAAGAAATACCTGGGCTGGGCCGCTTGTGAACGCATGCCGGCGGAGTGAAGTCGGCCTCAGGTAGACTGCCCTCATAAGGAGGCGGAGAGATCGGTGGAGACGGAAGCAGAGTGGAGTTAGGGCTGGTGATGTCCCCCTCCCCCACCAGAGTCAGATCGCCCAGCCCTTCCTCCTCCGGGCCCTGGGGACCAGTGGGGCGTAGGATAGGGGAGAGTGGGGTGATGAAAGGGAGCGAGTCAGGGCTGGGTGCACGGGGGTGTCCGTTAGAGGAGCTGGGTTTAGGGGGTTGGGGGTTTGTGGTGGTGTGGCCGGGTTTATGGGAGGTGGGGGTCGAGCAGGCAGGAGGTTGGGGTTCGGGATCAGGATTCACACGGAGAAAGTCGGGAAGCACGAGATCTTCTTTTCTCAGCAAGCCTCTCTGGTCATCGACGCGACTGCTCTGGGCACGACTCAACAACTCGAAAAATTCTAGAAAAGAAGAGTGATTTAGACTAGTAAACAGTCACCATTATAGCATGCAACCCACATAAACTTAAGCCGAAAGTCAAAACATGGTACAGTTTCTTGACCCAAAAAGTATTGGGACATTTCTGCCACTTAAATTTTTTTTTTTTTTTTTTTTTAGATTTAAAAAAATAAAATAATATATATATATATATATATTTCTCTTTTTTTAATATATATATATATATAGTAAAAATAGATATAAATTGAATATATATATATATATATATATATAATGTTGTTATTGTTAACTAAAACTATTACAAATATTTTGTCAATTTAAATAATATTGAAATAAAATAAAAATATATAAATTGAAGTACTAAAATGACAAATTAAAACTAAAATAAATTAAAACAAGACTCATTTTAAAAAGTTACAAAAACAAACTTAAGTTTAAATAAAAACTAAAACTATAAAAAGCCTAATTCAAAATATGAATAAATACTATAATGATATAAAAATACAAAATATAACAATGGAAAAAATAAACCATTTTAAAGAAAGAATACTCTTTTCAAACTAAACAGTGGGGCAAACACATTTGTAGATGTGACTTAAATTCTTAAATACCTTTTGACAAAAACAATAGACATAATAACACTGAAAAGTCAGCAAAAAGTGTAAAATAAGTACCTTCTGCTTCATCTATATGATTCTTTTTCCCTTTCTTCCTCTCTGACGCAGCTGTCCGGGGATGCTTGTCTTCGGCATCTCCTTTCAACGGTTTCCCTGCTGAGATGTCGTCTCTCTGGCAATGCAGCAAAGACAGATGTAGGACGACTTGAGTATTTGGCTGAATGTTTTACAGACTGACATGTTCATGAAGGTTTTATTTCCCTTTATAAAATAGGAATTTTGTCTGAACACTGGAAAAATCCGTTAGCATGCATGTACCCACAAGTTCATGCTCAGCACATCCATACATGTTTAGAGTTAGTAATATACAGAGAATGTTGTAAATGCATGTAAAGTATATTGGATGAATCAACATGTGGGTATTTAGAGGAACGAAGCAGACAGGACATCTCACACTATCACATTTACTGATGTCACTCTCACCTCTCTTAGGAGACCTTTCTTGGCAGCTGGTGTTTTGGAGTTGAGTGTTTTAGACTTGTCTGGTGAAGAAATACAACAAAACAATTACACAAAGGAATGTTGAAATGACCTTGAACACAATTACTTGATATTATCACGGAGAAGTGGGAAAGTAAATAGTGCACAAGGCCATGCATGTGTGTGTGTGTGGTTCAGGCATTCCCTACGTTATGAGGAACAAATGCCCCCACAAGGATATTAATACCAATAATTTGTTACTTTGTGGGAAAATGTTTTGATCCCCATGAGGAAACAGCTCATAAATCATACGAAATATATATTTTTTTATGTAAAAATGCAGAAAAATGTCTGTGATGGGTAGGTTTAGGAGATAGAATATACAGTTTGTACAGTATAAAAATCATTGTGTGTGTACCTTTGGCTGGATCAGCCCTCTCCAATACAACTCGTAGACCATCAAGATTTGATATGGGCACTCCAAGATCCAGAATCTCTGTCTCGCCACTCTAAAAATGTAAAAAATGTAGCATTAGCCTAGCCTCTAGAATGTGACAACTTTACAAACTAATTTTGCAGTTACTGATTCTTTGACACATACAGGTTAAAGTTCTAGAAGGAATGTTCCCGTTTCAGTACAATATAAGCTCTAAAAGACTGTTGCATACTCTTGATTACCACAGAAAATAATTTCTATGCATATCTCAGTCAAACAAAATGGTGTGTATAGTAATAGACTTTTACTTTTATTTTTTAGAATGTCATGTCATGCACAAGACACTGCAAAAAACACAAGCACAACGGTCAAACACCTCCGTCTACCATGTTTACATGGTAAAACAATGGAATAGTAGCACAGTGGAATGGAAAAGCGCATTCTATCTGACAGAAGAGTCAATAGCATTCACGCACGACTTTCAAAAAAATAGTAAAGAAGTTTTGTTGTTGTTGTTTCTCTGACTACACACTCCGGGATCCACCCAAAACAGTCTTGCGACCCACTTTTGGGTCCCATCAGTTGAGAAACGCTGCTTTATACTCCTGTCCATAATGCATGTTAACACGAGACCACTGATAAAATTGCTTAATTACCTTGTCTGTGTACAATTACAGTTGATATTTTTTTAAATCCTGTCATTATTATATGATATAACTATCCACAAAGTACTGTTTAAATGAGCAAACTGCATTCACAAAAATGATGATAATGCAAGACTCAACAGCCTGAACAATATTCCCATAGCTAAAATGAATATTTAGACATCTCTATAGCATAAATAACACACAATTTTGTTTGGAAGAATTTAAATAAGCACTTGAACAAAAATACAAGCTGCACATTTCACATCTTCTGGAATGTCTTGCACCATCAAACACCGTTTTTGCTTTTTTTACTTTGCTGTTAGCATCTGCCGACTGCTACTATATCTGTAGTTTTAGCTATGCCCCACATTCACATAGATCTTCTTCTATGCTTTTGAAGGTTAATGCTAAACGTCTGTGCTAAGCGATCTAACTAAAAGCTTCATAGACCACTGGCTAAAAATAAACTAGCTTTCATGCTAGCTGGGAAGTGGCTTTGTTTTCAAGCCAGTGCAGTCGTTCCTCTCTGCTTAGCGCTGTTATCCATTAACTTCTAAAAGATGGCTCAGATGAGCACGGTTTAACATTTAAGAGGGGGAAAACGACCACATAACTCCACACCCTATGACACTGAACCAGCTGCGTGTACATTTCACACCAGGAAATCCTGATGTTTTAAATTTGCCATAACATTATAAAAATGTCTCCTAAATTAGATGAGACATTTTTGGATCATTGCCCTTTTTGGATTATTAAGACTGAATTTAAATCTGTACCAACAGTGTGCACTGTGTGCAACGCAAAAATATACAACGTATCGTACCAACCATATGTGTAATTGGTCACAGCCAATCACTTACTATTCTGGCCACCAAATCGCCAAGGTGGAGTCCATACTTGGCAACCACAGGACGCAGAACCTCAGTCACAGGTTTTGTGGGTTTTGCTTTCAACCCAACCGATCTGTTAATGGGTACCAGGTCCAGTCTGAAAATAGAAAAGAGGGTGGATTTATTTATAGTCTAGCGCCAACCACAAGACATTTGTTTGATAGTCTTTCTACATTTGGTCCTCTTAGAGAAAACAGATTGTGCTGGTATTGAAGACGACTTCCTACTGAATATAAAAGTCTAAATAACAGAACTCCATTTGGGTGCAAATATTCGAGTCAGTAAATGTTCAGGGATAATCATGAACTTTCAACCGAGCATTAGAGTTTTCCAGATCGTGTGTAAGAGAGAGATGATAATAATAAAATGTACCTGAACAAAGTGCGTTTCTCAAGACGAAGTTCTCGGGAGCTGAGGGTATTACTATCTTGGTCCAACACCAAAGGCTAAGAAGGGAACAATGGGAGGGGGGAAAGGGAAATCACTGACAAAGCTCAAGTTTAGCATTCACAGTATAACTAAAGGAGACATTATAAAGCTTGTGAAGGGTCTCTCTACCTTCTCTCCTCCAGTGAGGAAGAGGTCGACAGCAGCCAGGTTAATGTGCTGTTTTTGACAGAGCTCTAGCAGCACCTGTCTGATGGAGGCGCCCTGTCGTAGAGGAATGGAGCAGCTTGAGCCGTCGGGCAGGATTACTGTACACGTCCTGCTGCATCGATCTTTGTCCTTTTCCCAAACAGAACCCGAACGTCTCAGCTCACACTGCTTTACACATACAAAAAATTATAAAAAAAACACCCAGAGAAGCAAAAACATTGGTTTGTTCATGTGCCAAATTGCTATGCTGCCTGGCAACTGTAAACAGCCTATAGTTAGTTTAATGAAACATATTATGTCATATTAGTAGTGGAAAAATTGTCTATTCATATTTTTATTAAAGGAACACAAAATAATGTTTTGTTTATGTTGCACTAAGAACACCCCCATTACCTGTGGTAAAATCACAGTCATGTACGATCACAATTCTTGCTTTGATTTGCTGAAAAGGCCTCCCCTTGCATGTCTAATGGCTAAGTATTTTTGTAACTCCCTAGTGTTCTTAATAGTGCACTCCTAAACTCCCTAATGTAACTCCCAATCCTCTTACCTCATTCTTTCCTCCGGAACAGGTAGTGTTGAGCTCTTGACTCGCACCAGAAGACAGTGAACCCTGAGACTCTCTCCGCCCATTACAGTCTGTCCACACATATGGATAACCAATCACAACATAGCAAATGTCATATATTACATTTAGAAAGTCTGGGTCTGGGACAAAATCTGTACATTAAAGGCATTAGAAATAATAAATGAGGAAGATATTTTAGTAGGATGAATGTTTATGAAAAACCAAAACATGCTTTTCCTGCACATTTTAAAGTGACAAAAAGAAAGAAGCTGAAATATGTTTTTCATAAAAATCAACCCCACGGAACCCCCAAGTTCTTGAAGTTGAAAAAAACACATAAATAGATGTGTGCACATTGAATAAGCTGACAGGACATCATTAAATACATTCACATCCAATTCAACATGTACCGGTAATAGGGAAAAAATAAAGCTCAAGTTTTGTAAAACTGTTTATGATGTTTTCCTTTCAAAAGAACACTTTTTAAAGCGTTTACATGCCTTAAATGCAATCTTATTAAGCATGATCAGTATAAGTACTCATTGCTACATCAACAGCAGACTGGGTCAGATCTACGAAAATATAAGATGTTATGAATACAAGAAATAAAATCATGATACATTGTTTTGAAACTCACTGTAAGGTAAATCTGGGGCTTCTCTTTTCTTTTGTCCTTTCCCAATACTTGGATATCTGTACCGGGAGAAGAAGCCATTTTTCTTATCAGAGTGTTTCTCTCTAAGGTCATCACTTGATCTGCCTGTTTTGGGCTTCTTATTTTCCTGTAAAACAACATGACACAATTAGACGGAACACCATAGCAGTGAATCAGGCTATAGGAAATGTCAGTATACTTAACGTCCAATAAATGCTTTATAGCAAGAAAATAAGCAGTGGGCAGTATGGCCAAAATGTTATACCATGGAATATTTTATAATATTATTTTATATTAAGGTAAATGTATATACCAAAATGTAGTTATTTTTCCTGGAAGTTAAATAAAATGGTTTTAATTAATGATATTTTCATATTAAAAGGTTTCACTCTTTGTCTCTGTGTGACTGTGTGGATGAATATGGTTATCCACTGCTCATAAAACATTCACAACTAGACTTCAGAGATATAAGCACTTTAGATGGAAAGGATCTCAAGCTGACTAGCTGAAGACGTTACTGTAGCTTTATCCATGGACACGGTACTTAAAACGGTACTTACTTAAAGATTTTTATTCCAGCACAGCGCTACAACAACCATAATAAATTGACCCTTCACAATAGATAATACTTTACAATTAACTCTGTTAGAGCTACATATGGCAGTTTATCTGTTCAATAAAATACCTTTCTCACCTGTTGAGTAATAAAAATGCCATCTCCATGTCGCTTTTGCTCTCCATCTCTGAAATGCCAAGAGTAGCCGGAGCAACTTTTCTCTATTTACGTATATTACAAGACAGGCGAGTGACATATGTACGCAATTTTCCACAAAAAAACATCCTGCCGTCTCTAAAATATAAACACTTACCATAATAGTGAATCAGAGTAAGACAAAAACACGTTTTGGAAGAAGAATTTATGGTGTATTGACTCATTTAAATTTAGTTAATTATGGACAAAAAAGTTGTATAATGTACCTTTAATATTAATAGTTTTATGGATTTGATATTATTATTTAATATTATTTTAATATATTTGTAAAAATTATGTAGCGATGCATTAACACAGCAAAAGGTAATGTTGCTTGGCATCCGTAGACAACTAATAAAAATTGTTTTTCACATTACTCACAAACCTTCCTTGAGTAATTGTTGCTGTAGTGAGATTAGTACCTTTTTAGGTGTGGAGAATGTGGAACGGTCAGAGTTCAAGCTGTGCTTGGAGGGGGCGGGACTACATGGGATTGGGCAGGGGTCAGGGAGAGGTCGGCCTTCTACCTCAGCCATCATACACTCCTGATAGAGAGTGGACTTCAGGAACCGAGCATAACTGTCCATCTTCATCAGGTTAAAGATCTGCAGGGACGGATCAAGGTTTAAGAAGGTTATTCTTGATTGCCAAACAATGACAACTGTGAATGTGAGAGTTTAATCATGTGTGTACATCGACCTGTAGCTGCGGCTGTTTGAACATGTTAGGCTGTGGAGCCGTCAGGACGTCGTCAGCAAGTTGAGCTTGACTATCGATGTTCACCGGCATAGTAGCTTTACTTGAGAGGAAACGACTGTAGATCTCTTTGGCCTTCTGGGACAGCTAAAAAACATCAAAAATATGATTAAAATAAGATAAAAACCTATTGACCTGTATGCTCATAAGTGTGAGTAACTGATGACAGAATTTTCATTGCTGGGTGAAATATCACTTTAAGGGTCCGTGAGGATTTCAACAGAGGCTGAAGGAGAAAGATGATTAAATGTGTATCACTGAGGGAACCGTGTATGTGTTGCAGATGATTACCTGCTTTTTGTCATGTTCTGGAACTTGGCTAAAACATTCACAGGCCTGCCAGAATAAGATGTTTTCCTCACTAAACTCCTTCTTTAGAAACTCCTGCAGGAACATATAACAGTACATTTGGATCTAAACTACTATCCTGTGACATTAATACATTTCTACTTTATGATATGGTGTCAACAAATGAATCAACACAAACTATCAATCTGATATACACAAAGGCAAGCCTGTCAAAAACTCACTGGCCATAAAAAATATATTTAGTTAACATGTCTAAGACAAACTGCAGTACTTACAGAAAAATAGCGGACACCCACAGGATCTTGGAGCAAACGCTCAAAGCTGATGGCCCATGATGCAACACGGCGCTCTGAGAAGCGACAATGGTTGTTGACGCAAGGCAGACTACCATTACTTTCCAAACTGCTCACGCTGCCGCAGTCATGACGCTTGACTCCACTGCGCTCTGGACCGGGCAAAAAGTAAATATCAAAGTCGAGATGATTTAGGATGAGATTCTTGAACTGTTCTGGTCTGGATCACAAAAATAAAATCGCTTCTCTGTTCTGAGATGTCTTTAACACGGAGGGATGAGGAAAGGAGTGGGAATGGTAAATTTAAATGTTAAGATGTTCTACACACAGCATGCAGATAACTATAAGGAATCATCAAAGTGCGAAATTTCAGTCACTAGCGTTAACAATGGAATTGAAAATAATTACTGTTTTCAAACAGGTTTCCTTCAGTCTGACATTGGTTAGTCAAACATTGTGTCACTCAAAATTCACACCATTGGTTGAGCCAGTTATGAGAGTAATGTTGAAAATGCCACAAGAGCCAGTGTTTACACATTTTGGGGAAATCAATGGTACTTTGATTTTTATCATGTGTAATATTTGTTTTCCTTACTTTCAGTCAGACAAGTCGAGACAAACCTCAAAACTTTCTCAGTAAATACCGCTGTCATAACTTCCTTCAGGCAAATCAGAGGAAACATCCTCACTGGGCTGCTGACAGTTTTATTTGAAACTTTTTGCTTCTGAGATGCCCAAAAAGTTTCTCTGAGTACTTCGACCTAAGCCAAAATCTTTAAGTGTAACTTTCTACTCAAGACCTGTTTTAAGTGTGTATAAAGAGGATATATTAAAGATTTAATATTCTATATTGACGACAAAATAAATAACTCACCTACAGTACGTAACTCAATAAGATAATGGAAGTAAATAGATCATAAAATACACACAACTGTTCAAAAGTTTGGGGTCTGTACAATTTTTTTTAATGTTTTTGAAAGAAGTCTCTTATGCTCACCAAGGTTGCATTCATTTGATCAAAAATGCATTAAAACCTTAATATTGTGAAATTTATAATAATATATGTATATAATATATGTATTACAATTTACAACTGTTTTCTGTAATATTTTTTTAAAATGTAATTTATTCCTATGATCAAAGCTGAATTTTATCATTTTCATTGTCTTTATTTTCACATGATCCTTCAGAAATCATTCTAATATGTTGATTTGCTGCTCAAGAAACATTTCTTATTATTATCAGTTATGAAATCAGTTGTGCTGCTTGATATTTTTGTGGAAACCGTGATACTACTTTCAGGATTCTTTGAATAGAATAGAAAGTGCAAAAGAACATATATATTTTAAATTATGTATGTCTTTACATGATGAGTTGAATGCATCCTTGTTAAATAAAAGTATGAATTAAAAAAATAAACTTTTGAAGAGTACTGTATAATTTATCAAATTCATAACATATATACAGTAGCTCAACTATATTATACAATTGCAGCAGATTACTTCAATTACACAATCAAATCTGTAACTCATCAATATATATTTAATATTATATATTTTGGAAAAAGTGAGGTTTGATTTATTCTCAGAGTAAAACTTAAGAGCACTTGCTTAAATTATGATCTTGTACTTCTCTTGCACCATTTTTCTTGTATCTCTTCATAGACAAATCAACACTTATACCACACAAATTAAATGTAATGGATCACACATTAAACAACAGTGTTTTGAGTCTAAAATATTTATTATAATAGCAATCTCCACTTAAAGCCAACTGACAGCAGAAATCACAACTTCCTGAAATGTTTTTGAGAAAGGGTTTAAACAGAGAACTCACCTCCGTCTGACGCAGCCGACTGAAAGAGAAGAAAAAAAGACATGAATGAGCTATTGCCATCCTGACTTCGGTGGGGCAGAGGAGGAGAAAAAGAGGAGAGAGGTAAAGTCACTGAGCTGGAGAAAATGCCTGCAGACATCTCAGCAGCCTCTCTCATCTTAACTGAATGTGTGTGAGATATGTGTTTGTTGAGAGGGGAGGGCTTTGACATATGGTCGTTGATGTAGTTGTGTGTAGTAACACGCAGCTGTTCACACCTCTGCTCTGGTTACCGCCCACACACACACACACACACACACACACACACACACACACACACACACACAATGACCTGACTCAGGCCTGCCCAGACACTTGCAAAGACCATAACTTTAACAAAAAGTCAAGCTTTTCAGGTCATAAAAATGCTCCTGCTTCTCTGAGCATGAAATGAAAACCAAATGAATGAGAGTAAGAATGCAAATCAATATCCAGGTCTCAGGTACATGGAAGCTAACCTATGGTAAAACCACATAATAACTTCTCTGCCAATTCATTTACATTAGCATCACGGCTAACAGAGGTGTGTATGTGTGTGTGTGTGTGTGTGTGTGCGCGTTGGTAGGCTGGGAGAAAAGCACATGGACAAACACACATCATGTTTGTTCAGTGGGTGGAAGTGTAACGGAATGAGGGCAGTTAGCAAAAGGACACACAAAGGAACAGAGACTTTTGTGAGGAGAATACAAATGAGATTTTACAAATGTAAAGGCGGGAGATAGAAGTTCTTTGTTGGCACATAATAAAACGATGGAATCAGATTCGTGAGTCACAGAACCTCTGGACAATGTTTACTGAGTGATATCATGCATGAACTTGCACTATTCTACCCGGTGCCGTTTATCTAGACGGATTTGTTGTGCCGAGGGTTTTAATTTCAGCCGTAGGCACTTTTCATTGTGTGCACTGCTAAACTAACACCCGTCCAAAAACATTTCCTTCTAGATGCTCTCAATGTATTAAAGGAACAGTAATGCAGTTACAATGCAAGTCAATAATAAAACTTGTCTCATTTAAGCCATAAGGTTAATACTTTTACTAGTCTTCTAGGAAGATGAAATGCATACATAAATTATATATTAAAGGGGTCATATAATGCCATTTTTGTACAAGCTAGTATGATTCTTTAGGGTCTAAATTAAAAGTTTGTAATATACTTTAATTACAAATTCTCATTAGTATTGTAAGAAAACACTTATTTTACTTGGTCAAAAACAGCTCTGTTTTCAGCACGCCGTTTCAGTGCATATGCCTTTAAATGATAATGAGCTTTGCTCACCCCGCCTCTCTGTTCTGTGCGTACACCGTTTGTAACACAATAACCATAACGTGTTGTTCAGTATAAACGTAGGATTATGAATTATATTGAGAACATCATACATAGAAAACATGCCGTAATGTACCCTAAGTGTAAACCTTAGACGCATTCATTGTGAAGCGTGCAGCTAGCGATTTGCAAAGATTAATATAAATATTAATATAAAGTTTAATAAAACGTTACACTCACTTCAGTTGTTCTAGAGGTTCAGCAGGAACACGAATATCTGGTACCGATCCTTTTTTCATGAGCAGCTTCTTAGCAAAACCAGCTTTATACTGACCCTCATTTATAAAGCAGTCTGGTGAGAAATGATTCGCGCAAACATGAGAGCATTGACGTTGCTCGTGGGGAATATTCCCTTCGAAAACAAAACTCAGCCACTGCGTCTTCAGCGGTTCGGATTTAGGAACATTAAAATGACTGTGTTCGTAATTACACCCAAGAACAGAACACCACAATCGCTTAGACGCCATTCTGCTCATAGACAGTGCTCCAGCATATCAACAATGACCGCGCCGGTCCGCGCAGACTATGATTGACAGCTCGCTCACGAGCGAGGGCGGGTCTGTGTTGAAACGATGCTGTCAATCAACAATCGTGGGAGGGGCTTCGAAGCGTGTGACGTCACAAGGTCGAACGGCTTGATTTGAGGCAGGGGAAAACATATAAGGAGATTAAAACAAAAACACTGGATGGATTTTTATCATTTTATGATGGTTGTGTACAGGCACTGCCAACACACATTTCAGTACAATCAACTTGTAAAAGTGCATGTATCATTATATGACCCCTTAGAGTAGATACATAATATTTGACATAAATAACAAGGTTAGGAAGCAAATGTACAACCACTAGTCTAATATTATTAACATAACAACTTAACTTGTATTGAATCCATTTTTTAAAGAGCTCTGGTTTTCATTGTTTGTATATATGATATTTGACATTTAGCTGCATAAAAGTCACACCATATGAATAGGAGCATTCATATCTGTCTGTAATGGCAATGAGTTAAAATAGCAGCTCATCAACACTCAGAAATGGCACATTCCAGTCCCAGTATGTCACTATTATCAAATCTGAGCTCACCATGACTAACGGAGAGCTATTTATATGCTAATAAAAGACAAGGATTCTGAGAATCAAGAACGGCTAAAGGCAGAAACCAATGACAACACTTTAATCATTGGGGTTCATGTGAAGGCCATCATTCTGTTATCTTGCAAATGGTTTTGACCAGTGATACATGAAGTGCTAAGCATGAATACTTTTGTGATGATCTAAGAAAAAAGAGAAGAATAAGGACATGAAGTGCTTCCAATCACTTTTTTCAAAACATTTGCGCAATAAAAAATTATTTATTTGGTTCATATTTATTCATTTTCACTAGATTAATTAGATGTATATTATGTTGCTATGGAGTTGCTCTAAATGTTTGTTAGCTTGCAGTCCCAAGTAGTCAAGCCACCTTTATTTATACAGCGCTTTATACAATACAGATTGTTTCAAAACAGCTTTACAGTGATAAACAAGAAAATAATGATTTAATGATGCAAACCGAATTCAATTCTGTTGTAAAGCAGCTCTAAAAAGACAACAGTAAACAGTCATTATTCATTTAAAATCAGTTGAGCAAAAGCGCAAGTAAATTATTATACGAAATCATTGTTTTTGGGGGCAATTGTGGCCTAATGGTTAGAGAGTCGGACTTGTAACCCAACTTTTGTATTATTATATGCAGTGGCTTCTCCTTCTGCAGCATCTTCCATTTTTCTAAGTGATATTAAGTTTATCAGGAAGTGGCGATTTTGTTCTTCGGCTCACTGGATGGAAACGGTGCTTTATTCGCAAATGTTTTATGCGATATTCCAATTTTGCGCAACTTTGGATGGAAACATAGCTAATGATATTCTACATTACATTCCAAGTGAAATCCCTATTCCCCAGATGGCTTGTTTCCCTTATTCAATGCTATTTTTTGCCCACTTTATTATCTGTCAGCCATCACCAGAAATCACACGTTTAGAAAAGCAATAGCACAGCTCTCCTCGACATTCTGCGTGAATCGAGCTATCATTCATCTCTATAGCATAAACAGTGCAGGACAGGTTATACACCACCAAAGTTAAATACCTATAGTTTGAGGTATATTTAAAATCCTAATCCTGTAGTAAGAGCAATAGTGATGCTTTCCTTAGTGAGAACAACTAACAATATAGACTACAAACAGTGTTGCATTCTATAAACATAAACATATGAAAACACTGCTTAAGCCTTGTCTGCAATGTAGGTCTTTTTTCCATCACATCCCAGTCCAAGAATGCTCTTAACACAGTGTACAGACGCAAGAGGGATGGCCTTCAAAAACCACAAGCCTCCAGGCCACTTCAAAGCGTAAATGTGTCTTAAAATGGTGAGTTGCTCAGGCCACTCTGAACAACTCAAACTAGAGTTCACTAATAAGATTCACGAGTCCAAGTCCTTCACTGTAACAATCTCAATCCAAGACCCACTGATAAAGACGTTCTCTATCAAAGTCCTACCAAACCCACTGATGTAAACCTCACTCCTTATAAGACCAGAAGCAGCCCCTTCTATGCTTCTAATTGTAGTGAGGGATGAAGTTAGTAATGGGAAACAGAGGGAGAAAAGACAGAGAAGGGAAGAAAATAAGAAGCTAGGAGGCTGGTTACCATTCGTTTTGTGCCACCACCCTGGTGTATTTGGTCAGAAACACTATGGCAACAATTCATCTCAGACCACAGACTGTGAGGCCACCAATGACACACGCGTCTCAGGCAGAGGTGCTCTATATATATCACACGGTCTCATGAGCAAACGTGTTATTAGACGGGGGGTTCGCAGCAGCAGGATCTGGTAGGCGTACAGCGTGGCAGGGTTCAAGGGTGCATTACAGACATCTGGTTGTTGTGACCGGCTGTGTGAATGAGTGACATTTTTGTGAACCAATCAGATGCCTTGGAACTTATGAGCAGTAAAACCAGAGAACTGTATTTATGGAATCCAAGAGGAAATAATGAGGTAACTTCTGTGTTTAGAAGAACACATGTTTGAGTCTGTTCGCTAAAATAGCACAGGGAAATTTCAATGCATGTCATCAAACCATAATCATTTCAATCTGTGTCTGTGTATTAGGTGTATTTTCAAAATTTCTGAAGAAAATGTGAGTGGTTTCCTGATGCTAAAATATTGTAGGTGACGTTCTGTGTGGTCGGTAGGGTGTTTTTGTTGTCTTATGTGTACTCCGTATAATTTATTACTCGGTAGAATTTACCCTAGCTATCTCTCCTTTGAATCTATGGGATGTTTTTTTAGGTTTTATCATCCACCTGGAATAAACGGTGCAATTGCTTAGAAGAGTAAAAATAATAGTATAATAACTCATGTCCATAGCACAAACAACATTGGACCCCATTGACGTTCAATGTATAGACCAAAAAACATGAAGGTGAGTAGATGACAGAATTTTTATTTTCAGGAGAAATATTCCTATAGGCCTAAGTGTCAGCAATAGTTATGCCTTATGATCTTAAATAGACATGGCACCTTTGCATTTTTAGGCCACACATAGTGTTCCTTAGGCCCTGTTTACACTAGTGCGTTTTCGTTTTAAAGCAACACCAAGAAACTTTTCCTCAGCGGTCGCCTTACAGGTTGGAAGCGGAATTGTCCATTACCGCTGTCGTAAATAATTTAGCCTACCGCAGCCGACTGTCGCACGCACGCTCGCTGTTTATTCAGCACCGGCTTTGGAATCAACAATGGCAGACATCCCAACCTTCAAGAAGTCATTTCAGGGAGGTATATCTTGGTGACTGGATTGTTGACGGGGGGGGGTGGCGGGTTGACTAACTTTCCTGAGGCACACTCGCAAGGTCTCTCGCTCTCTCCCTCTCTGCCGTGCTCGCGCTATATATGTTATGCGCGCAGTATGTTCTGTCTCGCATGCGCGCTCTAGATTCCGGCAGATTGAACTAATTTGCGGGCATCAGGGAGACGCTATAGACTTGGGATGTCTGCAATGGCCATAGACAATTTGAGGAAGTGGTGGGGGAAGTGACGTATGCCATAAAGCAGTCGAGTTTTGTAGTTCTTTTTGTGCTCGGGTTCCTACCCGAAACCCGAAGTTACATAGTGCGAGTAAAAGCGATACAGACCACGTCAGGCTATGGCAGACGTGTCATTTAACCTATTGTAAGTCGATGTACCATCACAAGGGTCTTGGAAATATATTATGAAGGTTGAAAAGTTCCATAGTGTTGCTTTAAAACGCATAACTTTTGCTACTTATACGTCTGGCGTCCACACTACTACAGAGCCTTCGACCCTCGAAAACGGAGACTTTTGGTCTCTGTAGTAGTGTGGACGCCAGACGTATAAGTAGCAAAAGTTATGCGTTTTAAAGCAACACTATGGAACTTTTCAACCTTGATCACGCTGCTGTGCTGACCCCGTTTTAGTTTGAAAACTCGGGTTGCGCTTCAGTGTAGAAGGACCAAAACGGAGACTTTTGAAAACAAAGGCATGACTGCCCACATTCGCTCCCTGATTGGGTCTTCTGGATCTTTGTGTATCCTTCCCTGATCGTCAAGCCCCTATCATATGACCATTATGCCACCAGAACACGACAATAACAGACCAGCCTCCACAACCGTGTAAACAATAACATGGAGACGGAACTGCAAGCTTGGCTGACTTGCCATTGTGCAGTTGAACTCTCCATTTCTGCCTACATGTGCAAGAGGCAAGCTATTATAAGAGCAATCGGCAACTGTTTACACTTGTACACGCATGCCCGGTGTGCATGAATGGCCATGTGACATGCGTTTTCAGTCGTGTAGTGTGGACGGGGATCTTTACTGAAACACAGTGGATACGCCAGTATGGACGAGGATCGTTTTTATTTTAAAAAGCCGTGTTAAATGAAAACGCACTAGTGTGGGCATAGCCTTAGTCTTCCTTACAATCACACATGACTTTCTTCTGATGTCTCTGCACACCTGCCATATTCCCTTCTTCTTGTGAATCTTCACACCTCCATTGATGTTGTGAAAGCAACCTTAGCCGGAACTACATGTGGCGAAAGCTGCCGAGACTTGCTTCGTTTATATTTCCACATTCTAGACTACATTAGGTGACGACTTGCCCTTTTAACCTCCAAGAAATAAAACTGGATTCTCTCAGTTTGAGAGTTTTTTTTTCTTTCAGTCGAAACCGTTTACACTACCTCTGTGCTGTCAAGAAAGATCTTTCTTCTCATTCAGGATGTTCTGTGAATTCAAACAAACATATTCTAGCTTCTTCTTTTGACATTTGTTGATAAAGGAAGACAAAACCCAATAGCCAGAGCACACTATCTCTAGGCTACAGCTAAAAACACCATTACAAAAGACAAGCAGTTGGTCTAAACAACATATCTTGGCTTGCCATAGCATCTTTAAACTGAAGTTACACATGATATGCTGACAAATCACAAAGAGCCACAACCACAGACGAGAATACACTTTAAAAAAAAATCAATAAATGTAATTAAGTGGAAAAATTTAATTAAGTCCTTTTTTACCAAAAATACCAAAACAAAAGTACAAATTTGGTCGGTGAAAAATCTTTTTGCACAAATTTAATTTCATTTAGTAATGCCAACTTGATGAAATTATTAAATGAAAGCGAGAAGGTCTAAGAAGGATTCAAACTTAACTTGCACCACCATGCAACATTTCCATGTGCACTGAGTTTGCTTCTCTGATGGAACCACTCTACTTCAATACACCTTTAAAATAGCAATATTATTACATAATTCCATTACATATATTTAGTATATTTTCCAATATGTGCCTTTTTACCAAACACTGCCTATTGATATTTATTTACTTACAGATTTTGCTTTAAAAAAAAATCTGGACTTTGTATCATCAGGACTGCATTAATAATTTTTGTTGGTTATAACCGATGCAAATGGATTAAATAAACGTCTGTTTTACGAATGTAACATAATTTAAAGCAATGAATTTAAGTTGTGACAAAATGTTCAACAACTGTGTTGTAACTCTTAACTGAACTGAAACTAAAGTAAAGTGAGGACAGACGTCCGGACACACAACTGTGGAAACATCAGAGTGTGAAACGACAGAGTCTCAAGTGCAGACTCCCTGCCACAGCTGCTCGGTGTGGGAGTGCAGGAATGAAATAAAAGAGCTAATGAGTAAAGCAGCTGGTCTAACCTAGCCCGATCATTTGGCTTTGAAAAAAAAAGATCTAAACCGGAGAAAAAGAGTGTAGCGCAAACTTACCGCTCTTGGGGGACGCTTTTTCCTGAAAGAAAGTCTCCTAATGAGACTCATAGTCAGAAGGCTTCTTCTCTTTGTCTGTGATTTTGGGTTCATTACTGCAACTGCATGTGTGGGTGATTGTGTGCACTGTTTGTATGAATACCTGAAGATCTCCACCCAGGATCAGATAGCGACTCAAAAAGTCTTGTCGGTACATGTTCAGTCGGCCCCCAACATATGACAATACGCTACAGACTAACTGAATTCTTCTGCTGTAGTCATCATAACTAACCTGTCACACATTCAATTTATACAACTGATACTTCCTCAAACTGTAACTGATCAGCTCTGAGATCAACATGTTCCGTCTTCATTTTTGCATAGGTTTGTTTTTTTGGTTTAGTGAGGTTTTTTGTTGTTGTTGTTGGTTTAGTGAGTTTTCATCCTTTAAACAAAGAATGTCCCTTAAAATAAGTCAATAGTTCGTTATTTGATCATTAATTTCGGTCCATTGTACTATTGACTAAAATATTGTTTTTTATTTGTTAATTTTTTGTTTATGAAATTAAAATTAAAGTGATAACAATTATCAAAATAATAAGACTCAATAATAATGAAAAATAGAAAATGATAAATATGAGTATTTGTCAATTTAGAAATATATCAAACATAAAAATGTTTCACTATAAATAAACAAAATATTGTTTACATGCCACGCTTACCGTACATGACGTCGCTGACGGCCGGCTTACGTCACTTCACAGTTCCTACTGGCGGTGAGAATTCAACCACGAACATGGGCCTTGGGGAAA
This sequence comes from Rhinichthys klamathensis goyatoka, assembly GCF_029890125.1. NCBI lineage: Eukaryota > Metazoa > Chordata > Actinopteri > Cypriniformes > Leuciscidae > Rhinichthys > Rhinichthys klamathensis. The sequence goes on from NW_026606697.1 coordinate 3,713,341, forward strand.
ATGTTGTTCTCAGGGGACTGCCCTGGTGGCTTACTACACGACGAGAAAGCCCCTATTGCCTTTTTTGCATATTGTCTTCATTATCATTGATTAAATCTTGGTCAATAAACATTTTCATGTGATAATTTAAAGGAGTGCTTATGGATAAATTTAGACATTTTTATTTCTCTTAGCACTAGGAATGATGGGTGGGCCTTTCCCAGACTGAAGCTGCCAGGGAAGGGTGATTATATTATATGCTATTTTGTTATTTATATTATATGCTTTTCATTTTGGTTTCAAACCAACTCTCAACTGTATTTGGGGATTCTGTGGTAGGAAAAAATAGAGTTTGCCAGCCCTATATAGGCTGGGCTGGTGTGTAAGTTTCTGAGTGAGAATACACTGTGAGCTCATGAATGTGTGTATGCGGGTTGGGTGTGTATGTATGAGAGAGAGATAAAGAGGGCTGTAGATTTACAATATTAGTTTCCGCTTATTCTCAGTCAGTGGCTCCAGATTAAGGAAGTATCCGTTCTGTTGGGTGAGCAGGCTTGATCAGACTTTACAAACTGACCGATATACACAAACATACTTCAGCTAAAATTATTTTTAAGTTTAGTTTAAGCTGTGGCCCAGAGAAAATTCTATTCTGAATTGTAGACTCATTTTCAAGGAGGAAAAACAAATCTCTTCCGCTTATCTCTGGCAGACAACAAACTGCCTGAAAATAACATCAGAGACCTCAGAGGAGACTTCCTTTGAGCCTGACGGAGGAAGGGAAAGCCTGATAAGATGGTTTGCTCAAAACGTGTCTACTTCAAGTGTTCATTATACTAGCTGCCAGTATTCATTGATTTATAAGTCCAGAAAATGTAAAATAAAGAAAAAACACTATGGTTTGCCATTCACCTAATCAGAAGCAGTAACATCTCAATGAAACAACATAATTACAGTGAAGAATGAAAATCAAAACCAGACGCAAAATGGAAACCACAAAATATTGTTTACCAAGGCCATGTATTCTCTTCCCAACCATAAAACGAACCAAAGCAATATTTTAACCGCTGACTTTGAATACATTGCCTGTGGAAGAACGTCCTTGTAATCATCAGGACAAAATGCAAAAATCACATTGACCTGGATCTTATGAGGAACAATGACTGGATCGTCTCCATGTGTAAATAATACCACATTCACTTAAGACGACACAACCGGAGGACTGAGTGTCGGAATGTATTGGCCTCTGGACAGAACATCCAACAAAACAAAGCACTACAATACAGTACAGTATCTAACCTGAGATCTATAGTTACAGCATCCTTCTCCTTTTTATTGATGCTTTTATGCATCATCTACTATGGGCTGTGTGAATGGTAGGGGTGGGGGGAAAAATCGATTCTTAGATGCATCGCGATGCGGACGTGGACGATTCTGAATCGATTCGCAAATGTCAAAAATCGATTTTCGAAAAAAAAAAAAATACATATATATATATATATATATATATATATATATATATATATATACTTATAATAACGTAATATATTGACGGAACTCTGAAGCGCGGAAGTGCAGTGCCCGGACCGTCTGTGTTGTGCACATAACAGAGACGCGATGACTGAGCGCGATATCCAAACACCCTCCTCGTTAAAAGCTGACGTGTGGAAATATTTTGGCTTCTGTGAAGTTGAAGGGGGGAAAGGAGCTGGACAAGAGCCACACTATTTGTAAGCTTTGTGGAATAAAACTAAAATATTTCGGAAAACACGACAAATATGAGAAGCCATATGACACGTTTCATATGGCCACCAAAGCACATTTTTGTCCCGCCAAAGCCTTTTTTGATCGATGAGTGATGTAGAAAAAAAATGACTGCTGCGCTTGACAGCCGCGAGCAGAGAGAGAGAGGGAGAGAGAGAGCCCCGGCCGCGCGCGCGCACTCTCACGTCTTCAAACAACACGAGCGCTGTCTTGGTCTCTCTCTTCCTCGCGCATATCAAAATCAATTGACACGATAGTAAAAGGTCGGACGGAAGACCGCAGTTTCACGTCGAGCATTTGGAGATTTTTAGAGATTAGAGACTCTAGGCCTACACTCAAAGAATAACATATCACTAAATTATAAAGGCCTGTCTAGTTAGTGTGTTGCATTTTGTCACTGTGTTCTACAGTACAGTATATAAGCTGAAGCTACAGTAAGCTGTTCAAAAATGTTCATTTTGTCTTCTTAATGATTAAATTGGACAATTTTCTTCTAGAAAGACAAGGTGTTCAGGTGGAGAAAAAACTTTCTTTACCTTGACATGTTTCGACTGCAACCTGCAGTCTTCCTCCACCTGAACAACACCTTGTCTTTCTAGAAGAAAATTGTCCAATTTCTACAGTATGTTGGTTCTGATCTACTTCCTAAAGGAAATAAGCCTTTCATTTATTTGTTATTGTTTAGTTCAACTTGATGAGTCACAACACAATGTGATGTATTCATGTTCTACAGAACATAAGCTACATACACGACACAGAAAGTGCTTTGAGTTGTTGTTACTCAATAAAAGAGTTAAGTAATTCAGCAGCTGACTTTTTTTAATACTGCAATCACGTTGTAGTGTATTTTCATTTACTGTTGTGAAATGGAAAATCAATAATCACTAACCGAGAATCGTTAATAATCGAAAATCGACTGTAATCGAATCGGGACTTCAATAATCGTAATCGAATCGAATCGGGAAATCAGACAGATTAACCACCCCTAGTGAATGGTGTTAAAGTTTCCAAACCAGTTTTTGTAGAAACTGCTTTTGTGAATCAGTGAAAGTGAATCCTGTGTTACAGCAGAGACAATTTATATAGAGGCATGCCACTTCCTCAATCCTCAATACAACTATGGAAAACCCGTAACGCCAAAGATGGCGGTTGTATGCACATGCCCCGCCCCTCCCGCTGGAAAGCCAATCGTCTGCTTTTAACAGTCAAGCCGGGAAACATGTAAGCCTATCGTCTGGTTCCACTGACGCATGCGCACAGTTGAGGTTTGCGACAGCGGAGACGAGAACCCTTGCGCATGCCTAGTAAGCTTATAACCTGTGGGGAAAAAGGCCTTTTAAACCTTATTTTGGGGCAAAGTCATCACACTTTTTCAGCGATTTTTATCATATTTTACTGCTGTTTCTATACAAGCAGTTCTCTTACGAGAGGTTCTCTCGTATTGCGTAAGCTAGCTTACGCTGCGGGAAAGATTCATCTTTGCTGAGATATTGAAGCCAAAAAATTATTTCATAATTTTGTATCCATACACAACGCAGTTCCTCTGCGGCAGACCTAGAGCGGGCTAGCTAGCAGCTCATTGGTTCGCTCAGAGAGAACTGCTTAAGCCTATGGGAGAGCGGGGCTGAACCCGCTTCCAATGAGAGGCGCCCGCGCGCTCATTGCGTCATGACCCGCCAGAATGGGCGTGTCCATGGTGTATATAAGGCGCTCTCCCAGGCTTATATGTTGATTCATTTCATCTTCAGCAAGCTGCACGCTTCTGCTGTTCCTGAGAAAAGCCATCGCCGTCGAAGAAGGCATCCTCTAGCGAGCTCAAGGACCCTGAAGAAGCCGGCCGTCTTCGCCACCTTCAGCCGCCCAGCAAGCTAGGCCATCCGACGATTGTATCCTTTCTCTATTTCTAAAAGAGCCGAGCGTCTTTTTAAAGATGTCTCGTTTTTCCTGCGGCTCTTGCCGCGCTCGTCTCGAGGACGGAGACCGCCATGTCATCTGCGCTCTCTGCTTGGGACTCGAGCATGCAGAACTCGCCCTCGCTGATGGAGGATGCGACCTCTGTGAAAGCCTGCCGTTATCGTCCCTGCGGGCACGACTTCTGGCAGTGAAAACCGCTCCCGCGCCGCCTATTCTCTCGCCGCGTAAAAAGAAACGCCGCTCTCAAAGGCCGCCGGAGCCCCCAGCGGAAACATGCGGGCCGCCGCCGCCGCCTCCCGCTTCCCGCTTCCCGCTCTCCCTCCCCGCCCCTGCCGGACATTCAGTTGCCGCCGAGTGGCCGCTCTGTTGTTTCCGATGACGCCGCGGAGGAGAAGGACTCCTGTTCACTGCTCGCTTCTGACAGTGAAGACTGGTCATCTCTCGGATCCGCGAGAGAGTCGACGGGGACCCGCGCCGGGATAGAAGAGGAGCTGATGCGCCTCCTCTCACAGGCCGTCGAACGCCTCGGTCTCGAGTGGTCTCCTCCACCCGAGCAGGCCCCGAACCGAATGGACGGTAGCTTTTTTCATCGGCGCTCGACCCCCGCGTGCACCCGGGCCGCTCCATTCCTGCCTGAACTTCACGCAGAGCTGACAAAATCCTGGAATGCACCGCTCTCGGCTAGAAATCGCTCCGATGTATCCGCCTCGCTGCGCTCGGTGGACGGAGCCGCCGAGAAAGGCTATGCAGCCATGCCGCCCGTCGAGGACTTGGTCGCCACACACCTCTGCCCGCCCTCCGCTAGATGGCGTTCTTCACCCACGCTTCCTTCGAAGGCTTGCAGAACGACCTCGAGCTTTCATGCTCGCGCTTACGCCGCCGCCGGTCAGGCCGCCGCTGCGCTTCACTCTATGTCTGTCCTCCAAGTGTTACAGAGCGATATTCTCCGTGAATGGGCCGAAGGCGGTAGAAAACCCCCCCCCGCCGTCACGGATTTGAGAAGTGCTACGGATCTCGCCCTTCGCGCCACTAAAGCCGCCGCACAAGCTCTGGGGAAATGCATGGCCAGCCTTTGTGTTGCTGAGAGACACTTATGGCTCACGCTCGCCGACATGGGAGATTCTGAGCGCGCCGCGTTTCTCAACGCGCCCCTCTCCCCGACGGGCCTGTTTGGATCTGCCGTCACGGGAATTGTCGATCGCTTTTCTGAAGTACAGAAAGCTTCTCAGGCGATGAACTTGTTTCTACCCCGCCGCGCTAGCTCTTCAGCGGGCCGCTCTCACGAGCCCTCCGCCAGAGCCCCATCACAGCGCCCCCCTCCGCAGACTCAAACAACTCAGCGCAGTCAGAGCGGCCGCCCTCGCCCTCGCTCTCGCTCTGACAGCCGCCGCAGACCGCCGCCCCCCCGTGGGCCGCGACCCAAGATCACGCTGAAGCCTGATCATCAGAAGTCTGCCTAACAATGTCAAGAAAACGACGGTGCTCTCCCGCCGCGGCCGGACCGCCGTCAAAGCTTCGCCCTCTGCCAGTCCCCGTTATTTCGCCGACTGCTGTAGTGTTGACCGCCACAAACAAGCCGGTGTCCCAGCCCGCTTGCGAGCGACAAAAAGCCGTTTTTACGGCTACCCAGAGAAATCTCAAAAAGAGAAATTTTGCCAGTTGTGTAGAAAATGTGCCCACAATCATGTGTTCACCCATACACACAAGCATAACATATCCCGTGTCTCTATCAGAGCCCCATCACATGAAACGGGCACAGCCCGCTCTAATATCAGAGAACATAAACACGCCCACGAGCTCGTGCACGTGTCCCCTCTCTGCTCGCTCTGTGTCACGGCCCATAGACTCCTCTCTGAGTGCAAATCCCGTTGCCACACACATTCAAAGCGCGCCCACACACTGTGTCCAGCCCGCTATGTGCAGCAATCAGGGCAATACAGCCATTCGGCCACTAGCCGCATGCTCCAAAGCGTGGGAAGCCATTCCAGGCATTTCCCCGTGGGTGTTAAGCATTATAAAGAACGGCTACCTGCTACAGTTTCGCCGCCGCCCGCCTCGTGCGCGCGCGCAGCTCGAATCTTCTGTCAGCCCGCTGGCCGCCGGCACGCTCCGCTAAGAAATTGCGACGCTGTTGCAAAAGGGCGCGATAGAGAGAGTCCCGCCATCTATGACCGAGTCGGGGTTTTACGGCCGTTATTTTCTGGTTCCCAAGAAAGACGGCGGCCTCAGACCGATCTTAGATCTCAGGTCTTTGAACAAAGCGCTCATGAAGAGACCGTTCAAGATGCTCACTACCAGGAAACTCCTCGCGCAGGTGCGCCAAGGGGACTGGTTCATATCTCTAGACCTGAAAGACGCCTATTTTCAGATCCAGATAAATCCCCGTCACAGGCCATTCTTACGTTTCGCCTTCGAGGGTCTTGTTTATCAATACGCCGTTCTCCCGTTCGGCTTATCTCTGGCGCCCCGTACATTCACGAAGTGCATGGATACGGCGCTCGCCCCCCTGCGAAGCCAGGGGCTGCGCATTCTGAATTATCTGGACGACTGGCTGATTTTGGCCCAATCACAGACGGAGCTTCTGTCGCACCGCGCAGTTCTCCTCGACCATTTGGAAACGCTGGGCCTCTCTGTCAACTGGACAAAGAGCTCCCTTCATCCCAGTCAATCGATTTCCTTCCTAGGAATAGATTTGGACTCGGTCACGATGACGGCTCGCCTGTCTACACAGCGCGCGCGCAGTGTTCAGCGTCTAGCCGCCTCGTTCCAGATGGGCACCCGCAGGCCTCTGAAAACTTTTCAGAGGATGCTGGGTTACATGGCCTCAGCCTCCGCTGTACTTCAGCTGGGCCTTCTGCACATGCGCCCGCTTCAGTTCTGGTTGAACAGCCGTGTACCCCACCGCGCGTGGAACACGGGTCGCCAGCTGATCAGGGTTACGCAAACGTGTCTCACGGCGCTGCAGCCATGGACAGTAGCAGAATGGTTTCGTCTAGGCGTCACGATGGGGACCTTTTCCTGCCGAAAAGTCATCTCGACAGATGCATCCAACACGGGTTGGGGTGCAGTCTGCGAGGGCTCACCGGCCTTCGGCCACTGGTCGATTCAGGAAAGCCCATTACATATAAACGGTCTGGAAATGCTGGCGGTCGAGAACGCGCTCTCGCACTTTCTCCCGCGCATCCAGGGACACCAAGTCCTGATCCGTTCGGACAATATGGCCGTGGTCTCCTATCTCAACCGTCAGGGCGGTGTCAGATCCAGAAATCTCTGTCGACTGACGCACCGCATTCTAGTTTGGTCTCAGAGCCGCCTGCTCTCGCTCAGAGCGACGCACGTGCCGGGCCATCTGAACGACGGTCCAGACATACTGTCCAGGAACCTCATCTCCACAGGAGAATGGTCCCTGAACTCACAGACGGTCCAGTTACTGTGGCGACTATTCGGCAGAGCAGAAGTAGACCTCTTCGCGTCAGAAGAGAACGCTCACTGCCCAATATATTTCTCGAAGAGCGAGGACGCGCTAGCCCAGGAATGGCCTCGCCGCCCGCTCTATGCATTCCCTCCGATCGCTCTGTTACCTCAGGTAATTCAGAGGATCAGGGACACACGCCACTCGGTGCTCCTCATAGCCCCGCGTTGGGAGAGTCAGAATTGGGTTCCGGAGCTCACGCAGCTGTCACAGACAGCCCCGTGGCCCATCCCAGTCAGAGCAGATCTCCTCTCTCAAGCTCGCGGCACGATCTGGCACCCCCATCCACAGCGCTGGGCGCTGCATGCATGGGTGATCAACGACTATTCGTTGATTTGCCAGAGGGAGTAAGAAACACTGTCATACAGGCTAGAGCACCTTCCACGAGAAGGCTCTATGCGTCTAAATGGTCTGTGTTCTCAAAATGGTGCACCGACAAACAGCTGGACCCACGGTCGTGCGAGGTGCCGTCTTTGCTTGTTTTCCTTCAAGAGATGCTGGACAAGGGCAGGTCCCCCTCCACTCTCAAGGTTTATGTGGCAGCCGTCGCGGCGTTCGCGGAACCCCGACGCGCTCAGTCATTGGGCAAAGACGAGTTAGTCATCCGCTTCCTCAGGGGAGCTAAGAGGATGAACCCTCCGCGGCCCCCGTCGGTTCCGGTTTGGGATCTTTCTATAGTCCTTGAAGCTATGAAAGCACCCCCGTTCGAACCGCTCGAGTCTGTGGATCTGAAATACCTCTCGCTCAAAACCGTTTTCCTGACGGCTCTGTCCTCAGTTAAACGCGTTGGGGATCTTCACGCGCTCTCATCCAGCGCCGCGTTTCTTGAGTTTGGACCGAATGATTCGATTGTCATTCTCAAACCTAGGCATGGCTATGTCCCGAAGGCGATTGGTACCCCGTTCAGGGCTCAGATTATCTCCCTATCGGCTCTGCCTTCATCCGATAGTGAGCGCGATGCCAATCTCCTTTGTCCGGTGCGGGCTCTGAGATTGTACACTACGCGCGCTGCCGCGTTCAGACGCGCTGAGCAGCTTTTCGTGTCGTTTGGGGGGCGCACCAAGGGTCTGGCCGCCTCAAAACAGACACTGTCTAGATGGATAGTGGACGCTATCGCCTCTGCTTACGCATCTAAATGCCTGCCCTGCCCTCTGGGCATCAGGGCGCACTCCACTAGAGGCATGGCCTCATCGTGGGCATGGTCCTGTGGAATTTCCATTCATGACATTTGTGTGGCCGCGGGATGGGCCTCCCCGTCCACTTTTGTCAGGTTTTATAACTTGGAAGTTCCCGCCTTGCAGGCAAAATTACTAGCTGTCTGACGAACAGCTCTCTAAGAAGCTGCATTTCTGGAGGTCCCTCACAACCGGTTCGCCCCTTGTGCTCTCCTGTAATGCTTATACACTTCATGTGCCCGCTCTGCTGGCCCCATACATGCTTATGTGTACACTTCATGAGCCCGCTCTGCGGCCTCTTTGTACATTCACTCCACGTTAAGAAATTCCCCCGGTATATCCCTGGGTTTTTCATGAGTGGATTCGTAGCGCGCACGGCGTTGGCCAGGTGTTCCCGCAGCGTAAGCTAGCTTACGCAATACGAGAGAACCTCTCGTAAGAGAACGAATCGGTTACCTAACGTAACCTCGGTTCTCTCTAGAAGAGGGAACGAGTATTGCGTTCCCGGCCGTGCTTGCGCTACTAGCGTTTCGCTTCACGCTGAAATAAATCAACATATAAGCCTGGGAGAGCGCCTTATATACACCATGGACACGCCCATTCTGGCGGGTCATGACGCAATGAGCGCGCGGGCGCCTCTCATTGGAAGCGGGTTCAGCCCCGCTCTCCCATAGGCTTAAGCAGTTCTCTCTGAGCGAACCAATGAGCTGCTAGCTAGCCCGCTCTAGGTCTGCCGCAGAGGAACTGCGTTGTGTATGGATACAAAATTATGAAATAATTTTTTGGCTTCAATATCTCAGCAAAGATGAATCTTTCCCGCAGCGTAAGCTAGCTTACGCAATACTCGTTCCCTCTTCTAGAGAGAACCGAGGTTACGTTAGGTAACCGATTCGTTTTTATGTCCTGCATGGTGACCAGTGAAAGTGCAGTTCTGACTCTCTGCCCATTCATTTATGCCCCATCCACACTACTGCGTTTTAGTTTAGAAACGGATAATTAAAACGAATACGATCTCCGTCCACACCAGCGTTTTAGCTGCGTATTAGAATTGATCTCCGTCCACATTAAAACGACTGAAAACGCGGATCACGTGACCATTCACCAACACTGGGCATGCGCGTGCCGGTGTAAACACAACTTCATTGATAAAATTATCCCACCATGCTCTGGGTTAACCACAAACCGACGCTCCGTACGGTCAACGCCGCCGCTGCACACGGGAATTGTCACAGATCGCTCGAATAATAGCTTGACTCCGGCGCATGTAGGCAGTTATAGCGTTGTAAAATGCTGAATTTACTTGTACAACAGCTGCTAGCAAAGATATACGCCATGACTGATGACACCCAATCATAGAGCCGAGCGTGAGCCTCTACTACGTCATCGTTTCTAAAGTCCTCCGTTTTGACCCGTCTACACTAAAACGCCCTCCGGAGAATCAAAACGAAAAACATCGGCAGCGTTTCTAAACTTCTCGGTTTTGGGTCTCCGTTTTTGCCGTTTTAGTGTGGACGGGAGGTGCAAACGTAGCAAAAGGTCTCCGTTTTTTAACGAAAACGCAGTAGTGTGGACGGGGCCTTAGATAGGAGCCTGGTCTTGTTAGTCCGAAATAGCTGCCCGGAGGCGTTGCCAAGATGGTGGCCGAGTGGCATGACTTGCCTAAAAGGACTTTGGTTACAGTCAGCTTTTGACATCTAAAGGTCATTGTACTATAAATATATATATCGTAAGTTTTAGAACTCAAAACTTCCTTGTTAGTCCAAAAACAGCTTTTATTGAAACCAAGCTCAGAAAACGTCTCGTTTCAGATTTTGTCACATTATTACATCATAGGCGAGGAAAGACCGTCTCTGCAGAAGAAAATCAACGCCCACTTCTACATTGTTGCCTCTTTAGCCCCGCTAACTAATTCGCGCATGTCATGTAAGAGTAAATAAGAGACAGAAACAAACACAGGATTGCTCCAGCAACAAAACCATAGAGATGCCTCTGAAGATTACAAGACGTTGAGCAGTGCCAAGTTGTGGAAAAACAGTCTTTGCATTGCCATCCTTGTAATCCTAACATTAAGAAAGCGTGGATGAAGTCCCAGTCAGATCGCATCAGTAAGACACAATTGGTTTCTTTGTTTCTTTCAAATCTGAAAATATTTACACAGTGCCACATTTGCATATGTGATTTGCACAGGATAAACATCTCTCCACTCCTTTGTTTAAGTATAAGTCCTGGAGGAAAAGCATCCATCATCATCTAAGCTTAACCCATGACCCCACCCAAAAACACTTTCAAACGTTCTCTCCTTCCTCCCTCTCTTTGTACCGAACCAGCGGTCTTTCAAACTGAAACCTAACACTCATAATTATATGCGGGTAGATCTCTTTCCTGACAAATATAGTTCCCTGTGACCAAGTGTATACCCACCAACTGCTTTCAAAGCAATCGTGGAGTATTGGAAGGAGACAACCTGTTATATATACAGGCAGGCATGGGAATAAAGGAAAGAGTTCAAGGAACATATGGAGGTTCTTCACTTAAAAAAAAAAACCTAGTGAGCTGCCTATCTAGACAGCATTTTAATGGGTTTCATATTTAGGTATGCGTATGCTGGCTTCTAAGATCAATTCAACTTAAATTTCAATCAAACAATATATTAAAGCTACACTGTGTGATTTTTACCCACATCTAGCGGTGAAAAGGTATATGACCATCCAGTGAATATTAGTTTCTGTTCCTCTCAATTCCGATTTCGTTTTAACTCCTACGGTGGCCAATGTAGTCCAAGATTAACATGGCTTCCAGTTCGACCTCGTCCATGAGTGTTCCTTCAAGTGATGAGGTTATTTTAGAAAACTATTATAATTTGCAGTAATTTAATTTGTCAGGTAACATATAGGTTATGACATCTATGTAAAATGAATAATAGTTTTATGTTTTCGTTATTTTTGTTTTACCATTTCATTGCTAACATCAGTTATCAGGTTCCCAGACGAATGCAAGCTAATCTTAGTAAAGTAACTTTTATCAGTGCTATCGTTATTCTGTATGTTGTACGACATCACTAGCGTAAGGCAAAGTTTACATTGTAGGCTATATCATTTTCTCCGTGAGCAGAGATCAGTTGATGTGAAAAGGCTTTCAGGTTTTTATATATCAGTCTCAAGCAATCCCCCTCGACATTCGACACGGTGCCATCGAGTGTTAAAACGCGAAAGGCGAAGCTTGAATTAACGGGTATGTCCCTCTTTGGCTAATGTACTTTCAAGATGGAGGGGCAACATGGCGACCGAAGTAAATATACATTAATGAGCACATATATTTTTGAAAGAACTAAGTGTTTTTAGCTAAGAATAAACTAAAAAAGTTACACAGTGTAGCTTTAATGTTTTGTTTTGTTTTTTGCTGTCTTACAGGGGAGCTATGTACAATATTAAAACTGAATAACTTATATCCATGGTCCATGTCAGCAGAGGCAGCTCTAAGGTTACTTTTATAAAGTGCTGATTTGAAAAGGTTAATAATGAGGGGTAACAAGCTGCTGTAAATTACTGCTAAATGGCTCAAACAGGAAAAACAGAGCTGAGCTAAAGAGAGAAAATTAGTCCCCTGGCTGCGTCCAAAAAAAGAAAAAAAAAAGAAATGCAAGGCAAGCATAAGAAAATCGGTCTTCAACCCACATCAAACAAAACCAAACCTTTACCCAGAACCATAGCAGAGCTTCTTTCATCTGAATAAGTCAATGTCTTAAAACAATTAGTTACTAATGAGCAACAATGGTGCATGTCCATTTGAGCCAGACACTCCTCAAAAGCTTTCATGCGATTATTTATTGTGTTACACCCTGTCTACACCGGACACAATGCAGCTATGGACATTCTCGGTGTAGACGGTGTTATTGTCAGATGCACCAGCTCGCGGGTGAAGGAGAAGTCTGTAGAGCAGCAGGTGGACACAGTGAATGCAGATGGAGGTGATCAGAAGAAGCTCATTTCACACAGAAAATAATCTTTTTTTCCATGCACGTGCCTAAACACACTATTTATTCATCGGACAGTCTATCTGAGCAGTGCTTCTCAACCAGGGGCCCACTGGGGGCCTCATTAAACTTCCAAAAGGTCCACAGGATTACTTTAATTAGTAAATAAATTATTATTAATATATTAACAAACACAATCCAACTTGTAATGTCATGTCTTGTATATATAGACCAACTGCTTTTTATTTCTCCCCCTTCCACACAGGAAGGAGATGACAATAAAAACCACTTGACTTGATCTAAATTAAAATGCATTTTAATTTAATTTAAAACGGATTTCCCTATTCGCATAGGATTAGAATGCTTATTTAAACTTTATAGTTATAGTTATCTTTATAGTTTTCATCCTTGGTGTGAACGGCCCTTTTAAGCGAAATCAGGTCAAAGGAAACATTTCTGTTGGACAGAGGAATAATCACATAGCCTGTGGTTTTGGGTTACCAGACCTGGGAGCACAGGGAGGCCACGCATCTAGAGAAAGAAAACATCGCCCTTTAGCAGAACAGGTGGCCTTTGCTCAAAGAATCAGAAATGCTGTCAAACCACATGGAATAAGGTCAAATACTGGCAAATCATCCATGAAGAATGAATACCAAGTGCAGACTTGTGTCAAAGGATAGGACATGTTTTGCCTTATCTGGGAGTACATCTTTGAATGTTAAGTCATGATGGTGACCTCATGGATGATTGTTATATATCTAGTACCGGTAAACACATACAAATTAAAGAAAGAACAACAAGTAAAGCAATGGTATTTTACATAGGTATTACACAATGTGTTTTGCAAAGACAGCAAGGAGTGTGAAAGTGAATACACTTGGAGAAGTGTTGACAGACCGCTTAAGGCTATATTTAACATAGCAAATTCAGTGTAGAAGACCAACCCAGAGGAACAAGAGGAAAGTTTGAGTCCAGCTGAGAAATTCTGCATTGATGTCATCCGTTTCAAGTATGGTTTACTTAAAGTTTACGAAGAATAAAGATTTCACCAAACATTTCAGGGAGTTACTCCACATTGACCAAAACATTCCAATCCAAGACCACACGCACAAATTTTGGAGAATGAATTTCTAACAAATATCTATTCTAAATATATACAGAACAATCCGTATGCATAGAGTCTTATCCAAAACACATGCAGTGACTTCAGGAAGGAACTTACAGTAGAGTGAAGAGTCAATGTTGGCTCCATTCGTAAGTATTATTAGTCCTCAGGGCTCCTGTAGACACCCAGTGTAAATAAGCATGTCCATTCAGCCGCACGCTCTGTGAGTTCACAGGATGAAGCTGAAGTGAATGTGTCTATCTTCTGAGTTCCAGCTCTGTCCCTGCATTCAGACTGTCTGACTTTCCCTTCTGCGCTCTGTCCCTTTTCCCTCCTCCCGTCTCCTTTCACTCTGCGCTTCAGACAGATTCCTCCTCCCACTAACTCCGCAAGCAATAAATCCTCACTCTCTCAGACCTACCGAAAACAACTGTCATGTCATGTTGATTTGAGAAGAAACTCAAAATGTTTAAGTTTATGATTTGAGGCATGTTGTCTTTTTCACTTGCATAACGTTTTCTTAAGAGTTCTTATGACCTATAGGGAAAGCTCGGATAAAGTGTTTGACAGACAGGAATGTTCAAGGTGAGTTATGTGGGTGTGTAAAGAGTCGGGTCAGTTTGAAATCAAGCAGGAATACAGTGAATTGAATTCAATTACTAAGAGTAGCACTAGACACTACTCTCTGAGATTCTCATTAGTTAATAGTGGGCTGCAGAAAAGGTTTCTAAATTTGAACTTTTTTGTCACATTATGGAGCATCACTTTCGCAAACCTTTGCGATTCCATCAGTGGATTTGTTCAATGTTCACTTTAGCGAAATGTGACATTTTCATGTGGCAAAAAAAGTCGTATTCTCTATCATCAAAAGTGTAGCGATGTATGAAGCACAGTTCACGCAGAAGTCACTTTCGAACCAAGCAGCTCTCTGTTGGTCAATGTGGAAAATCCGTGTGAACCCATTTCGAAATCTGCATGGGGAAATCTTTCACCCTCACGCGAAATTCCTAATTGCATGGATTCCTATTGAAATGACTGGATTTTAAACATTTACCGAACAACTTTTGAAAAAACTTTTGTTTAGAGTTGCGTCAGGTACAAATCAAGAAAAAGTGGGGGCAGTTACAGCATCTACCAGCAGGGGCTAAAAAAACCTTGATCCCTATTGGATGTCTCACATCGGGGGCGTCCAAACTCGGTCCTGGGGGGGGTCACTGTCCTGCAGAGTTTAGCTCCAACTTGCCTCATAAAACAGCTGCCTGGGAGTTTCTAGACATTAATTAGCTGGTTCAGGTGTGTTTAATTGGGGTTGGAGCTGAACTCTGCAGGACAGTGACTCTCCAGGAGCAGGATCGGACACCCGTCTCACATTGTAAAGACTCTGCAAAGATGATCCTGTCTCACTTAAGAAAGGAAGGTTCAATATTGGAACACTGGAACTACACTTTTCCTTATCAGTCACTCATATAGGTGGAACTATATTCTTTAAGCTATGTATCTGTTAATAACTTTTTGGAAGAGAAATTGTCAGAAATCAGTACTGGATGGATTTTCTGCAATATTAAAATTCTTCCATCATAGATATGATACAAACTTACAGCTATTGTAAATCCCAATAAT
Organism: Rhinichthys klamathensis goyatoka; assembly: GCF_029890125.1. Classification (NCBI taxonomy): domain Eukaryota; kingdom Metazoa; phylum Chordata; class Actinopteri; order Cypriniformes; family Leuciscidae; genus Rhinichthys; species Rhinichthys klamathensis. The sequence continues at coordinate 3,728,343 of NW_026606697.1, forward strand.
TCCTTGGGAAATAAATCTAGCATGTGCTATAAAACTATCACCAGCAACAACATACAATTGTGTAGCATTTGATAATAGTTTTTTATGATAAAGTCCTAACTGGTACCATTTCATTGTCCATCCTCCGCTCTATACTAAGTAGTGTGCAATACATTTACATTTATGCATTTGGCAGACGCTTTTATCCAAAGCGACTTACATTGCATTTCAAGGTACACTTTTTTTTTTTTAACATTCTTATCAGTGGTTTGCTTTCCCTGGGAATCAAACCCATGACCTTGGCATTGCAAGCGCCAATGCACTACAGTTTGAGCTACAGGAAAGCATATAGCAATAGAGTTTCACATACTGGGCTACAACACAAACGCTTTGTTTTTGCAGGACTCTACAACACACTTTATCAGTCAATAGAGGCAGTAACAGAATATGCTGTCGTGTACTGGAAGCAGCATCAAGACTAGAGCTGCCAAAATATTCTACAGCTTAATCAAGACGCCTGGCTCAGTCTTATGCCCGATACACATTGTATGATTTTGGGCTGTCCCAGACGAAAGATGACCAATCGTGGCGATTTCTGTGGTCGTCCTAAACGTTGGTCCTACGTTGTACAGTGAGAGAAGTTCAAAGACGGCCGTTGTCACGCGACCAAAGATAGCCTCTGATAACTTTCTGAGTGTCAGAAACTTAGCATGATCATCTCACAGTGTGTTTGCTGCTACGACCTGCGTCTTTTGACTAACCAATAAAAATGCAACATGATATGGCGTATTGATCAACGCAACATGCCGCTAAAACTTAAACCTACTTACCTCAAGCTCCATTTGCAAAATTGCCATGCCAAGTTGGCCTCTTTTCCCTAGCCATGATGACCACGTCCATATTCTCCTCTTTCGCTAAAAACCACAATTGCCAAAGTGCGATTCATCTTACTTTATTTTTTACCACCAGCGCATGCTGATGACGTTTAATTGTTCTATACTAACTTGCGTCATAACCTACGATTCAATAGGTGTCATCATCATACCGTCTACATACATACCCAAGTTTATTAGATCCATGTCGAACAGTGTGATTTCTAATGATCTTATAGGATTGCCGGAATCCAATATAGGCATTAGTGCTAAGAGAAATGCTGTCTGAGGGGTGGACGCTGTCCAAACTCCCATTCACTTTATAAAACAGACTTCCATGGTGTTCTAAAGTGTACTGTGGTGTACTTCCTCCTTTGCTGATATCAGATACAGATCTGACTGAGAGTTGCATCAAACACTGAATTTGCATTCTATAAGTGTACAGAAGAGATTGCTGAAGCAAAGTTACAATCCATCAATGAGTGAAATTAGATTGAACAAGAGAAAAAAAATGAAACTGCAATCATATGGTCACTGTCAATATTATTATATTTCGACTATGTAAAAGCCAAATTTTCTGACATAAAAAAACAGGAGTTTGTTGCAGCTCCTTTGGTTTAGCACAAAACTGCTGAGTACATTGCTGAAATGAACTGAATGGCCTTCATTTAGATGTTATCTAGCAACAAAAAAACATGCTTAGACCAAGCATTTTCCAACCAAACAAGCCTCTCCATTTCACATCCCCTCCCTCTCGCTCTTGTTCTCCTGGTGAGCACCAGAGTGACTGATGTTCTCATAACCACACTTTCCAGTCTGCCTGACCACCAGAGGGGCATTAGGTCCGTGAAAAAGTCTGCCTCAAGTTCCAGGAAAAGCCAAAGGGAAATCCTACTCCTCTCAGATTCCACACTTGGAGAGGTGACAAACCTATTCCAGCTTCAAACCTCAAGAAATTTGCTAGTTAAAAATTCACATGACTCCATTAGTGTGCACAAAATAATATTTAAAGGTATGAAATGTACTCATCAGTCTCAGTCTACTGAGTACATAGTACTCAACCTCGCACCAGTTCCCCCAAAAACCAAAAATGGCCATCATTTGCTCACCCTTTTGTCATTCCAAACTGGTATGTTGTTATTTTCTTGGAGTTGAAAAACACCAAAAAGGCACCACAGAAGTAGTTCATTTGACTTGTACCCTAGTAAAGTTCAAAACTTTGGGGTTAGTAAAAAAAAATAAAAAATAATAATAATAATGAATGCTTATATTCAACAAGGAAGCATGAAATTGATCAAAAGTGACAGTAAAGATATTTTATGATGTTAAAAAATTATTTAAAATACCGTTCTTTTGAACTGTCTATTCATCAAAGAATTAAAAAAAAAATGGTTTGCCTAGTTTACACACAAAAATATTAAGCAGATTTCAACATTGATAAATAGTTCTTAAACAGAAAATAAGCATATTAGAATGATTTCTGAAAGATCATGTGACAATGTAGAAATGATGTTGGAAATTCAGCTTTGCATCACAGGAATAAATTACATTTTGAAATATATTTAAACAGAAACCAGTTATTTTAAATTGTAATAATATTTCAAAATATTACCATTTTATTGTATTTTTGTTCAAGTAAATGCAGCATTGATGAGCATTTACTTCTTTCAAAGACTTTACCGATCTTACCGACACCAAACTTTTGAACAGTAGTGTATTACTTCCCAGTAATTCTTCCTAGTTTTCTAAGGCCATATGATAGCTTTATTTGACAAACAGACTGAAATTTTTGCTATTCCTAAAATTTTTGCTTTCCACTGTTGCCTTTAAATTAAATAATAAAAATTAAGGTAGTGACAGATGGGAAGAGAGGATCTTCAGTGAATACGAATTAAGGCTTTGTTCATCACACAAAGCTGCTGCATGATAATAATGTAGTGAGGGTTGAAGCTCAAAGTAATGTGTGATTTCAGTCTGCCCAGCTATATAAAGGGTTCTTTACATTTGAGAGAGGATACTAATGGTACCATCACTCTCATGCAGTGCCAAGTGTTATATAATAGTTTCATGGTTATCCTTGTCTATTGAAAACAGAAAAAACATGATTGTGCTTGAGAATAATGGAGCATTACAAAAGGCTACTCTGCGTATTTAGAGAGATTTTTTTAAAGCAGGAATTGAAAACAGACTGACTGACCTTCCTATGTAACTTACTGAAAACAAAACAATTAGACACACCTGTATTTTGTTTTCATGCATCAGCACTGCAGCAAATACAAAACTATGATTTTACAGTATGATGCGGGTGTCTTAGCAAGGCATAAACTGCTAAATCTTACCTCAAGGTCATTAAGTGAATGAGCCAGACTGAGTCGTTTAGCTGGACCTGTTGGTTTTCGAACAGAGGAGCGTCCCCTTGTGAGTGCCCAAAATAAAGATCCCTGAGAGGACAAACATTAACCAGAGTTAATTACAATTCAGAGTTTCATAAAAGTGAAATGCAAATGTGAATAACATTAATAGGGCTGGGTTAAAAATATTGATTTCTTGGTTTTAATCGATTCTCAATTCTCATTTCGAAGAACTGATATCGATTAGCCTATTTTAAGTCTCATGAATAGATCTTTCAGCCTATGCTGTTTTCATTTGATGAATGATGAATTGATGAACAAAGCTTTGTAGCGCCTACCCCATTAATCACAATAAGCTTTGTGTTTTGTTATTTCTGATATGGAACTGATATGATATGAAAGTCTCAGCTGTCAAATTCTGTCAATTTTATTACGAAATTTAAACAAAAAATACGACGTTTGGCAAGTTCAAGCGAAGCGGCAGCGCACGCTAACTGATAATCTCTTCTGCTTTACTACTAATTACAGCACAAATTAAACATGAATGAACATCAGAATTTATGTTGAAAGATAGAGTACAACTTACTGAAATCTGCATTATATTTCATGCAATTGCTCAATCAGTGTTTCAAGCGACGAAAGACGGCAGTAAAACAGCTTGTAAACCATGTGACACGTCATTACATTTACCTTAGAAAAGCCATTCAAAAACTCGCTAGAAAGAATGAAGTCTGGAGAGGAGCATTTTACTAAATATATGCACTGTATTGCATATTCATTGTATTTTTACGTAACCTGTTCTTCAAATCCATCGATCCACCATTCAAATGTTTATATTTAGAAAAAAACAATTAGGAAACACAATTAGGTCATTAAATTGGCTAGGCTAGTTTATAGCATTAGTTAGAAGATACTTTTTTCAAGAGGAAATTTGCCATGTACTGTACCTGATAGGTCCCAATTAATTGATAGTGAATCCAATTGAACTGAATTGAAATCGAATTGCAAGCTTGTGAATCGAAATCGAATGTGTCACTGCCCAGCCCTAAACATTAATGTGTGTCTTACCATACAGTGGCATAAAATAATATTAATTTACAATTGGTTACAATGCTCTTTTTATCAGTCGTATTACTTAAAACTAATTTGTAGTCTAATAAGAATTTTTTCAACAACAAAAAAATCATAAACAACATTTAGGTTAACACCACTAAAAATTCTAAATAGCACTTCCAAAAATTAGAATATTTTTCATGTACTTTCACAAAATAAATGTAACATATTGATTATATTACTGCAACACCACTGACATTAAAATTGGTTTAAAAAAGTTATTATGTAAATTATTAAATCAAATGTTTAACTTAATTTATATATTAATACTCTTGTGTTCCATCTAAAAATTTCCAACTAAAATTGTAGGCTTTAAAATCAAATCGGAAGGATTAAACATGTCAGAGAGAGACAGATGACCCAGCAATAAATCATCTCAGTGAAAGGAAGGACATCATTTTCCTCTGTTCCTTTACGTGGCTGACAAATTGTTGCTAGGTGACTCCCGACATTGTTAATAAAGCTAAAGCTGATCCATCCGGATTAATCATATTGAACTTTACTAATCAACCCAATAGCTCCATCTGCTGTGCCTGTTACTTGCAGCACCATCTGTTCCTTGAACCATTGTATTAAGCCCTCTAACTTAGCATGGTGTCAATAAACCTGCCATAAGACTGACCGATGGGCCGACAGCAAAGATTGTCTAGTTCGATTCACCTAACAGAGCTAGGATCTACTTGAGAGAAGTCAAAAACAATAGTGGGCAATCAGTAGAAAGGTTATAACATTGTTGTATTGTATTGTAAAGTTATTTTAGTGCTTACAAGTATCACTATTACAGTACTTAAAGGGATAGTTCACCCAAACATTACTTACTCACCCTAATGTTGTTCCAAACACTAGATATTCAATCATCTTCAGAACACAAATTAAGATCTTTTTAATGAAATCTGAGAGCTGGCTCTTCAAAAAGTTCATAAAGAGATTGTAAAACAAATCCATATGAATTGAGCGGTTAAGTGCAAATTTTACGAAGAGACACGATCGCTTTATATGATGAAGAGACTCAGATTTCATTAAAAAGATCTTCATTTGTGTTCCGAAGGTTTGTAACAACATGAGGGTGAGTGATTAATAACAGAAGTTTCATTTTTGGGTGAACTAACCCTTTAAGGTTAATGCTATTTTTAAGATTCTTTCATACTTAAGGTTTATGCTAAGTTAAACGACCACCTATCAACGACCTAGAACACTTTGGCAAATCACTCTTTACTTTTTATATACAGTGTAATAATAAAACAAATTCAAAGATAAAGTCATCAGATATTTTCTTTCTGACCTTGTTTTCCCCGTCCTTATGCTTGGCTGCGCTACTGAAGAACCTGGTCGTCAGCTCAAGCTCTGGGGTGAAGTTCATTCTCTGAGGATGTTTGAGATCTTCTAGTGGTTTGTATCTGAGAGTTGGAATTTGTTCCATAGCAGGCGGCAGGAAGCTACCTTTACTTTTGGGCTCATCGCTGTCCCTATCCAACAAGCATTCCATGCTGTTAGGACGAGACTTCTGCCAGCGAGCTTTTAAGCCAATGGACGGTCTGCGTTGACTGGTTCTATGTTTAGGTGGCAAGTTGGATTGCATATTAAGAGGAAGAGGAGTAAAAGCTGAACCATCCACCCTGGCCGTGACACCTGATTGGGTCGCAGGTTGAGCAGCTCCTGTTAGCGGTTCAGACAAAAGGCACCTGCATTCTGGTTTGAGGAGTGCACTGTTCCTGTGTTGGGAATAATATGGTGGTGGATTGGGAATGTTTGGAGATGTGAAGCTCCACTGGCCAGTCAGACTATCTCTATCCTCTGGAGAAGCAATTCCGATCCCACTGTCGCTGCCGCTGTTCCGTGGATTTTGTTCGTCTGGATTTTCGCTGTCGAGTTTCACTCTCAGTTTTTCAATATAGTCTCCAATGTCAGTGTAGAGGACGGACACGAAGTGTGAAATCGAGTGCGGAGTTTGAGGAAACTCCAAACATCCTTGAGTGTCTGGATCAGGAGTGCAGGGAATCCCAAAGTGCCTCGTGATACTTTGGTGCTCCTTGTGGTTGTAAAGCTCTGGATCAATGAAAAAGACATGGCATAATGTCTTCAGGGTGCTCGCCTGTGTCCCAACCTCAATATTTTTGGTCGAATCAACCGAAACAAGGCCAAAGAACCTGCTGTCTTCCGTGCAAATGATGCAAAGTGCCAGGTTCTCCGCTGGGTAAGATGCCAGAACGATGTCTCGGTCATCACAAAGCTGAATGCAGCTGCATTTGACCCTCATCATGACCAATGAATGGGTCTTCTGCTCAATACCAATCTGACTGATGCATTCACGAATGGCTTGCAATGCCTCCTCCTCAGATTGGGACGTTTCTAGCTCCAGTTCCATGGAGTTGATGTATCCCACAATCATTGAAACGTTTAGGATGCTGGAATCAGATACAAAGTCATTCTGACTCTGAAGGTCTGAAAACACAGAATCCTCGCTCACGACTCGAGATGTGTCATCCTGTGAGAGACTATCAGTGTGGCTTTTGGATCTATGCTGCTGCAACCAATAAGACATATCTGGTTCAGACAAAGGTCTTTGTTTTTTCTGCTTGTCTTGATGGGCGGTGCCCTGATCGGAAATCTCAAAGACGGTGTCAAAACTTCCAACTGACTGAAGCATTGGCTCCCTCATGTCCATGCTGTTGAGATTAGCAGGGAAGGGGTCATTTTTTCCAGGATTGAGCCATGGTAGTTTACTCTTACTCTGACAACACAGCTCCTCGTCGCTGGAGCAGGAGGCCATGGGCGGCCTGTCAACAGATGTGACCAGCAAACACAGTGACCGTGATGACGTACCGATTAGCTTCACCACAACTTCATGTGATGCCTCAGACGCATCTGTATCATTCACACGCAAGATGCGGTCCCCAGGTCGCAGTCCGACACTGTACGCCGGACTTCCTTTTATTATTCCTTGCAGAATACATGGTGCTTGGCCGGCAATTGTAAATCCGTAGCCAGCTCTGCCACGCTCCATCTCCACCCTGCGAACCGCCGGGCTGGTGGGACGGTCCAAAAGTCTCATTGTCGACTCAGCTGGCTTCAGAACTCTCATTTCGGTGATGGAATTCACAATATTAGCACTTTGTACAGGTATATCAGTTTCGTTCAGATACAATTCCAACCACGAAAAATCATCTTGGTGCACTGCTTAGGGTCAGACCTGAGGGGAGTAATGTGACTGAGGTTAGAACACATGAGACTTGTCAATGAGTTATTAGAAACACAATATATATATGTACAACAATATATGTACAACAAGAATACAGCAGACGTTAAAGAGTGGCCTAAAGGGAGACTATTTTTAACACATCTGTCTCCTTGTATTTCTATTATTTGGATTGTAAAGTTTAACTGTAAGGAGTTAATGAAAGGTGAAAAATCTTTGATATTTCTGTCATACCATATAAAAAATATACAAAACTATATTTAAATATATATATATGTGTGTGTGTGTGTGTGTGTGTGTGTGTGTGTGTGTGTGTGTGTGTGTGTGTGTGTGTGTGTGTGTGTGTGTGTGTGTGTGTGTGTGTGTGTTGCTATTCAATTATTTTAAACCATTATCTACGAGACAATTAACTGTTTCTTCATCTTGATCATGAGTTTATCAACTCGTATAAATTGAGACTGCATGTGTGTTTTTTATTTATAATCATTTACAAATATTTATTTAAATATGTAGTATTATATTTTATTATATAAAACATATTAGTTTATACATATAATTGTTTTTATATATATATATCTGTCATAAAGCAGGACTTCACTTTATTTTTTAAAGGTTATTAAAAATATGACTAGTGATATATTGAACTATTAAGTTGCTTTAATCGTATTTTTTTCGTATCAAAACGTATCAAATATTTGACTAAATGAGAATGAAAAACGTGAATGACACTTTGATAAAAGAACAGACAGATAAGTTATAAGAGTAGCAGCAAAGTTATCTCATTCAAAACAGCTCTCTGATGTAAACACTTCATGCCAAACACTTTTCATTCACGGTAAGAGTAAACAAACTTGGGTTTCAAGCGCACCTCTTTCCCTTAACGTTTAACTTACATATCTATTAAAAACAAATGTTTACACCGGGCTTACCTGGTTTTAATACCAATGTTTTCTTCGTTTATTTCGGAACTCCGTTCGCGCGACGGACTTAAACCACTGCCATTCACTATTGTTGGGAATACAAAGCGTCATTCTCTTGTCGCTATGGCACCTTAACGTTTGCAAAATGATATCAGCTCTCTCATTGGTCAAGAGACACGTCAATCATGTTTGATATTCAAATATTTACGGCGATCTCATTGGCAGTTGGAAAACCCATGCAGTGTTTGCTGTTACTGTAGTGTTTGCGGTCTACTAGTATATACTTATACTGGTGCGCAGCTTGTCAGTGAGTGCACTTAATACGATTATTTTGACGGTAGGAATTAACGTACATGTATTCAATAGCATACATTGACATATTAAGTATTAAAAACAGCGTTATTGCATGGAAACTATGGCAAGATTACAAACGGCGAGATCAAAGTTGCATTCAGGCGATGAAATCTTCCTGATCTACAGTCATTTGACATACAGACGCGTAAAATACAAGTTTACAGCTGCAGTGCATTTTTTTAAATGTTAGTTTCTTCTATTCATTGTACCACACCCAAGCCACTGAGCACTAACGCCTTTCCTCTTATCAACAGGGACCTTTTATGAACGCCTGACAGGTCAATTCATCACAGACGAAGAAGAGAGGTGTTGTTGAAATTTATATTTGTTCTCCGTTTGCTTAACGTAATGTTACATGCTCAATTTGGAGCACAGCAGAAAGGATTATCTATCTTGTCTTCACATTAAGAAGATGAATTAAAGAGCATGTGGTGGTGCATTAACCATTATAATGTTTGGGTGCCAGTCAGGTTCAATCTATCTGGCCACTTTTAGGAGTGTATAAGGTAAAGCGACAAACAAGGACATCCAAGATGATTAAAAAAGGAGGTTTAAAAAAAATCTAGCCTAGTTTAAAATGCATGTGACAGGTTCTTAAAAAAATAACGTACATAATGCAATAGTAGGTGTATGGTATACTCTAAACTCAGACTTTGATTTGGCAGATACTATGTGTGTGTGTGTGTGTGTGTGTGTGTGTGTGTGTGTGTGTGTGTGTGAGAATGTTTATTCCAAACTACTTAAGCCAACATTTATTCATTTTTCAAAATCTTTGAATGGTTGGACCACCTAGATATTTTTTGACACGTCACAAAACACCATAAATGTATTTGTCATTTTATGTGATTTGCATTTTTTATTTTATTTTTGTAGGCTATATTTTAACAGATCTAAACTAAACACGAGTGTCATGTTTTTGACCCACACGCATATAAACTGCTACCAAAACAAATGCATTCTGTAACATGTACTAATATGTTACATTTTGCTAAATTGTGCTAAGCTGTAAAAGTGTATGGTAACATCAATCTTTAATAGTACAAACTAAGCCTCCATTTTAAATCCTTGTCAACTTAATCCAGTTTCTATTATCACCAACCATTTTGGTGTTACGTGTCTACCATATTTGACATGGAGTTTACTTGAACACTGTGTCCTCTTATAGTATGCCTTAAAGGGATAGTTCACCCTAAAATGAAAATTAAGTCATCATTTACTCACCCTGGTGTTGTTATAATGCCGTATTCTACTTTTGTGGTCCATAAAAGAAAGATGGCATTAGAACAGGGTAAGTAATTTATGACTTCATTTTCATTTTAGGGTGAACTATTCCTTTAAAAGAGGTCTGAAATCCTTTAGATTGACATTACATTGTGTGTCATTTCTGGCTGATAGTAGCCTGGAATCTGAGACTCTCAGCAACTAACACAGCAATTTAGAAATCAAATGAACCAGATTTTAATAAACAACACATTTTAACACATACAGTGCTCAAACTGGGCTGGTACCAAAAATTCTATATTTTAATCTTTAGCTTACCTTCACTTGCCGGTACTTTGCCACTCAGAGTCAAAGCGTCAGTGTCTGGGTGATTATTGTAGAAATTTAAAATGTGATAATTATTTGCATATGCCACAGTGGCAGATCCCGGCATAGCCAATAGACAGCCGCCTATAGGGCGCTGAGGGGCACCGCCCACGCATGCAGCTTTCAGAGCTTTTCAGCTTTCTTCTCATTTTTTGTAGTTCATTTAAAGCAGTTACTATGTTTGATTGTTTGATTTCACCTAGGGCACCAAATAAGCCAGAACCGCTACTGCCAGCCGGTGCACAAGAGAGCACCTGCATACCTGTACCTGCATAACATAACAATCAACTTTAATCTTTTGAGGCATGAAGAAATACATTTTGAGTCAGATAGTGTGAATAAGGTGGGGATAAACAGTAATTTCTTCACAAATTTGCTTACATCTGTCCACATTTTTGAATAACATATTCATTGTAGAAGACTTAAAAGCGCTTAAACAGGTCTAAAATGTACCGCTAACTAGTTGGTTATAGTTTTTAAATTTAGCATAGCAACGCCTCCTCTGCGAAGACAAAAAAAAAAGGTCCTTATTCCGTATCTGAGGTCGTGTCACTCAGGCGTGGGTGTTCCTAAACTCTTTGAGACTGGTGGGTTGGGCCAGGAAGGGGCTGGCTGAGCAGGAATCATCTTCTCCAGGAGGTTCATCATTCGCTCCTGAAGCTGGAGGCTCTGCACCTGCAGGAAGTTTTGCTGATGCATAACGCGGCGAACTTCGTGACATGCCTCCTCAACGGCATGGCTTATCCTGCGTTGTTCCTGCAGCATTGCATCCATGACACGCAGCTTCTTTCGGCGCAGTGACACATTTGACAGCCTCCGCCTCTTACGTGGTTGTGACCTGAAGATGGACAGCCATGCAGTTATAGTTCCATGATTATGATTCTGAAATGAATCTGTGATCTGATCAAACATGTTACCTTGTTTCAAAAGAACTTCCAGAGTTGTCTGTTAGGACTTCATCCTCGTCGTTGATGTCTCTCTCCTCTGAGGATCCAGTGTACTCTGGTAGAAACCCACTTGGCGGAGCTGATGGGGGCACAGAAGGCTCGATTTGAGAGGTGGAGGGGCCAGACGTCGAGAGGCTCGGTGGGCTCATATGGGCATGCTCTGGTACCTTTGACAAGATCCTCTCAATGGATTTGTAGTACGGCCAATCAGGTATAGCATTGCTACCATTTGCTGTGTACTTCAGCTTCCTGTTAGAAAAGAATGTTAAACCATTGTTTTGCACAGTACTTAAAATCGAACAAAAGTTGCGATAGTCTTTTCTTCCCTATTGTGACATAGATATCCGAATGAAACGGCTTCTTGAACAGGAAAAAATGTATGACGGAACTTGATTTTGTCCATCGGGAATTTATTTGATGATTGAAAGGTTGTGGTTTGCTATTGCTTTGATCACATGTGAGTGGCTGTTCTGATCTCGCACTAGTAAACGCTATCAGAGAAGCGTTTATTAGGCTATAATAAATACTGCAATTGTCCATAAAAATAAATAATTGTTTATTTTGGTTTCATGGTGACTTTAAAGGCACAATATGTAGGATTTTTTTAATTAAATATCCAAAAACCACTAAAACAATGTTGTATATTTTGTTGACTTGTATACTTATATTATCCCAAATGTCTACAACAATGTTTAAATCTGGTTAAAAAATCAGCTTTTTTAACCAGTGTAACTTTCCGTGTCAGTATGTTGCCTGTCAATGACGTCATATCCGCCTTCCCCTCGATATCTGGTTTTACTTCCTTACAAACCATGGAAACATCAAAGACTTTAATATATTACAGGCGAGCAACTGTTTTGAGACCTTTATCGACAGAAAATTAATAATTGTTATAGCTCAAAACAGTTATTGTTTAAATCTCTTGTTTTCTTAATTTACTGCAAGTAACATGTTTGTATCATGCCTCTGAGACAACACTATTTTATCATGTGGGCGTGGCTAACATTTGTAGTAACAGTAATACAGCATTTCCTTCACCATACAATATATTTTAAAATGAATTGCATGCCATTTAGCTACATATTCTAATAGGCTATCGATCGAGCTTACTGCAGTGTGCAACAAGTGTCTCATAGCAGCTTGATTGACATGTAAAACAGCGCTGCGTTACCCACAATTTAAATGATTTTAATTTTATTGTATTCTACTGTATGAGTGGCTGTTTCATTAGAAGGAAATAAAATAATGTGAATTTCAGTGATCAAACGTAACAAAGTTCAGGGTAGAAAGAGGTGTTAAATGTAACTTTAATCATAAAATAAACATAACGAAAGCATATAAGCATAATAAAAACAGCAACGCTAAATGTCCCAGGCTCTCTGCCTCGCCCTGCTTCATACCACAGTAACGTTAATAAAACTTTAATGCATTAGCTCATCTATGAACATGATTTCTGCCTGAATCCCATCAGATTGTTTTGTGGAGGTGAAGACAACAACTCCCATGATTCACTCATTCTCCACACTCATTCACAGCATCATCAAGTTACGGCTTTGTTATTATTTTGAATAAGCGACCTCTATCTGCGAAACTTACATACTATGCCTTTAAGCTACTTCATATTGCAGATTGTATTGTATTAGCTTAAGAGAAAGAATCAGAAACGGTAAGTCAGTTATTACTACACTATTCTGGACTAAACTTGGATGTTTGGATAAAGATATAGGCAGATAGTGACTATTTAGATACATGATAGTGATTTTTGTTGGGAATTTGTGAAGCTATTGGTTAAACTTAACCATTTTAAAAGCTGTATTATGCAGTTTTAAAGACATAGTTGTTTAGTGTACTAAAATAGTTGAATTCTGTATAAAATGGCCAGTGTAATGAAGCTAAAAAAAACGGTCAAAAGTCATTACTATTCCTAACTTTTAATAAACTGAATAAAATATAAATTAACAGCGTCATATTTTACATCTCTCTAATCGAATTGAGCATGCAACATAAACCGCATATAAAAAAATATATATATATGTAGTAATCTGTAATGCTTTTATAATTGCGAAAATATTGTAGCCTATATTTGGCCAAATATCTGGCAGTGCACAACTGCACGCAAAATAATGTACCCACCACTACATTTGTGGGATGTGATGGCACAATAAAGTGATTTCGGTTTGATTCACATTGTTTTTTAATTGTCTCTAGACTGTTTGGTTCTACGTTCTTTGTTGCTATTTGAATTCAATATGTAGATCGTGACATGTCAAACTGGTGCGCTATTTTGTTTGTGTCCTCTAAATGCTTTCCCAATACTTATACATGGTTTCTAGAAACCGAAAGTACTTTGCTTGTGGCGTAATTTTCGTCATCACCACAGTCCTCTTCTGTTCGTTTGTAGCTTGATTTTTTTGGTCCGCGCAGAGACGAGTGATCGAACGCTAGGTAGTGCGCTGCGCATGCGTCGAACGCGTGCAACCATCCTCGCAGCAGTGGCGTTCGCTTTGAAAGACTTGCGAAGACTGAGCGAAACGGAGAAGTTTACCTGGACATTTATCTTATAGTCAATTAATTTTAAAATGTCTACAGCTTACTGAGTTGTAAGAGTAGACACTTGTGTAGTGATAAACAGATTATTGAAAATTATTTTTTAAAGTCTTTTTAGATAGATAGATAGATAGATAGATAGATAGATAGATAGATAGATAGATAGATAGATAGATAGATAGATAGATAGATAGATAGATAGATAGATACTTATAGATAGTGTATTTACTTGCCTGAATTGGAAAGTCATGTTGGTAATCTTCATCTTAATCTCCTCCCTGTGTCGCTGTTCGCCAGTTAATTCATAAAGTTGCTTAGCCATTGTCTCGTAGATCTTAGCATTGCGCTTAGCCTTCTTTAGCTCTGCCACATACTCTTCCCAAATGTACACAAGAGCTTTCATCTCGGAATCCGTCCAGTTACGAGCTCTCCTGTGCTTCTCGCTCGAGCCCGGCACAGTGTAACTAAAGCAGAGGTCCTCAGAGGCCATTTTATGAACAGATTAGATATCTTTCGTTCAGGTTTAGGATTTAAGCTTGGTTCTCTCTCAGTGCAGTCTGTTTTCCAGGCCTTACTTTGCTTTCTCAAGCATGTGCTTGTGTGTGCTAGAGACAGGCCTTTGCTGCCCTTCCCCCCATGCTTAGTTAAGAGGCCTCAAAATGGCACCTCGAGGGCTGGAGCAATCGCTTTAAAAGCTTTTAAAGAGGGAAGTTCGTCAGCATGATGTCAAGTTACCCTGGCAACAGTCTGCTAAGGCCCTCCTCTTCTAGCCAAACCCTTCCCCTTCTCCTCTACTCTTTTGTCTCTGTCACTGCAGCAAAAAGCTTTTAGCTGAAAGCCAACAAAAGTGGGTCGGGCAGGCAGAAAATCTGCATGTGAAATACGACTCCTCTGGGGACTGGAAAACGGCAGAGTGTGCTGTTGCCAAGGCAACCGCTCTATCCCCAGACCACTTAGTCCGAGCGTTTATGAGCTTAAAAGCTTTTAATAGAGAAGAAGCTCGACTAATGTTGCAGAGAAAGTGCATTTGCACCTAATATAATGCCTTTAAAACTACAGGATAATTGATGTATTGAAACAAAAATGATGTTGTTTACATGTCACACACGAAAGCAAGCGATCAGACTGATTTGGCTTTAAACTCAGTCGCAGGGCTCTAAAAAGGTTTTGGAAACATGCACATAAATATCGCATGCTTGTTACTGCATTAAACTAGTTTAGGTTAAAGTAATTACTCCTCTGGCCCTGTGCCCTTTTTTACCACAGTACATTTGCCCCCAAACACTTCCCCCTCTCCGACCTCATGAGTTTCAGATTATGTCCTCTATCACGGACAACAGGGGGTCTCGGACAGGACATTGGGGGTTGTGCTTTTGGGGGGAGGGGGGTATCTTGTGCATTCTTTGACAGATTACCAGCTGAGATGACACACGGTGCATGTGCTTCTTTATGGCTAACTCAGTGTTAACCGCATTATGTGCTTCGCCCATCTGTCTAGACGCATCACCTTCACATTCAACTTCACTCTGTTTTGAGACGTTCCTGACCGAGATGAGCACAGATCTACAATAAGGCCTAGGCAAGCTCGGCTTCATAATCATTCAGTGTTCTGAGCATAAGAAAATATGCAAGAAATGTAAGACTGTTCTGTGCAAGTAACTAGTAAGCGGGGTGGACGATAGTTGATATAATGTTGATATATTTGAACATTTGTATAGATGGGTAGAACGACAGACAAATAAATAGATAGATAGATAGATAGATAGATAGATAGATAGATAGATAGATAGATAGATAGATAGATAGATAGATAGATAGATAGATAGATAGATAGATAGAACGAGACATATGATAGATAAATACAGATAGACAGATGATAGATAGGTAGAATGACAGAATATATAGATAGACGATAGATAGAACGACAGACATGCATACAGATAGATTGATAGATAGAACAGACATACTGACAGATAGACAGACAGATAGATAGATAGATAGAACGACAGACATATATGATAGATAAATACAGATAGACATGATAGATAGGTAGAACGACAGAATATATAGATAGACGATAGATAGAACAGACAGACAGACAGATAGATAGATAGATAGATAGATAGATAGACAGACAGACAGACAGACAGACAGACAGACAGACAGACAGACAGACAGACAGACAGACAGATAGATAGATAGATAGATAGATAGATAGATAGATAGATAGATAGATAGATAGATAGATAGATAGATAGATAGATAGATATAGATCTGATCCAGCGTTATGTAACGTAGAACATTAAGAGCATTAATTATCAGTGGATCTTCTGCCTGGAGAGGAAATGACCTGGTCTTAGGAGGGACCAGATGGTCGGCTAATTTGTGTGATGTTCAAATTTTAATTCAGTGAGGGAGCAGCCCTTTTGCCATATTAATAGTTTCTCTAGTGCATATTTTGGGCCTTTTTGAGAATACTGGTGTAAAATGGCTGTCTACCAACAGTTTTGTCTAGTAGTAATACATGTTTTTTTGGACATTTCAAGAACTATGCAAAATAATTGTTTAATATTGTCCATATTAAATTGATATAATTGAAATGTGTTACATATATTGGTACTGGATCGGTCATAAGCCACAAGGTAATTGCAGCAGGAGTGTGGATCATGCCTGTTATTTTGATTTTGGTTTATAAAACCTTTAGTTAAACATCGCCCCCTGCTGAGTATGATATTTAGTGCCTGACTGACATTAGTAAACTATCCAAAAAGGGCCACATTTTGGTTGAGAAAACAAAACAAAAACTGCAGCCAGACTGACGGGAAAATAAATCCAAACCAGCATTTGCTTTTCTTGAGTACCTTTAATATTTATTCAGTATTCCAGCAGCTATTTAATATGCAAGAGTTGTTTTGTACATTTTATATTATACAGCAACATTAGTTCTCCTAGCTCCATTCTCTGTCTTCACAGTTTTCTGTCCTGGCAGCAATGCCATTTTCACTGTCTCCATAGCAACTATCATGAGGAACTTGGCTGGACAATAAATCAAATCATACAAGTGCAATAAAAGAAATTAAAAAAACTTCACAGTGGAAAAAAAAACCTATTAGCTTATAAGAAAAAAGTTAAAGTATATTATAAAAAAAAAAAAAAAATGATACAAGAAAAATAATTACTCATTTACTTCCACAACATGCTTTTGGATGCAGGGGAAAAAATAATTGTGTACATAAAACATACATACAGCACATCAACTATAAATGTAAGCTTACACATTTGCATGTACATACATGCAGACGTTTCGTCAACAGCTTTGTAAACAGGTCCACCATAGACCTACAGAGTACCGACCAGAAAGGCAACCGGAGACAGTTTGTCCACAGGATAGAACTTCAACAGATTTAACAGGGTAGGTTAGTTGCTCTTAGTAGCCATTTAAAAGGCCAACACCTTCAGCTTTGGAGAATCTAAATCTTATTGGTTCCTAAACCGATGATGTCACAATAAAACACCATAATTGAGCTTGGCTCAGTTTCACACAGTCCCTGTTCGGAACTCTCCGACAGTAAATTCAATCACAAAGAAACAAGTTAATATTTTCACTAAATTTGTGCGTCGTCCGTCCATTGGCCGCCAGTCTCAACGTTTCTTTAATACTGATTAACGAAGCAGTTTCAGTTGAATGTCTCTCTCTCTCTCTCTCTCTCTCTCTCTCTCTCTCTCTCTCTCTCCCTGTCCCTGGAAAGAGATTGGTTCCCATCCCAAAATGAATGACAATACAGGTTTCTCGTTTCGACAATATAAAATAATGTAAGAGATACAATAAAATAAGTACAAATATAAGTGGTTAATGTAAATACTGCAAACATCTCGAAAACTATGTTGTCAAATAAATACCATGGTAATTACTGGAATGTATATGCTAACAAGTGCCACTATGGGGCAGTAAACATTCACGTTTCGGCATCTAAAACTGCAACTGGAGCTTCAAAGTTGGCAACGAGTGGCATCGCCTCTGTGCCGAATGATACAACTACATGCACAGAAGTACCTTTGTTTTGCGTATCCTTCACAGAACTACAATACATTATATGGTGGAGCAGACACCGGGATCTATGTCTGCAGCCCACTAGCGACAAAATCGCACTGTACAAATCGAGTTTTTGTGGGGAGGACGTTAACGGGGTCCTTCGAGTTTTCGAAAAGATAACGGCTCCACCACAATAGCGCGCACAGTGCAATGTTGTTTGTTAACTACAGTTCTTGCAGCTGGCCGTCCCACTTCTGACAGGCTAGTACAGTTTCTTTAGCAGTAGGAGGGCTATTATTGTCACTGAAAAAAAAACGTAGAGCGATGATGACTTATAAACCTTTCAGAGTCCTTAAACTTCGTTTTGTTTTTCGTTTTTTCATTTCGAAAGTGTCTCAGGCATTCTGAGAAACAAGAGCTGGGAATTGAATTCAGATTTGGCAACACTAACACAAAAAACATCCAGTCTTTGTCGTCCGACTTGAATTTTCAGTCCCTCAGACACTCTTCCTCAGTGATGCCTTGCGCCCTCAGCTCCTCCAGGACGTTGTCAAGGTGGCCGGAGTCTGGGTAACCGTGGCCGGTCAGGTTGGAGCCGAACTCGGTCTTGTGATGCACCTCGTTCCAAATGACCGTATCCGTCTCTCCTGTAGTGCTGGATGTACCCACCGAAAAGATGAGCCGACGGTCCCAGGCAACCAGCAGCAGCTTCAGCACCTAAAAGAGCAGGGATTGATTATAATAAAAGCTGAAAAACCTTACATTTCAAGGTTGAATTGGAATATGTACATTAAAGAGGACCTATTATGCCCTTCTACAAAGTCTCAATTTTGTTTTTGGGCTCTACTAGAATAGGTTTTCATGCTTGAATGTTTAAAATACATTATTTTTCATATATTTGGGGCCTAAGCACCCTTTTATATGGTTGTATTTGAGGGACTCTGTAGCCCTTTTCACCTACAGTAACCAATTTTCATACACTTATAGATCTCATCGGGCCAAATAACTTTCGCACTCTTAAGTCATAGGCTTCGGCCAACAGGAAGTCGGCTATTATGGGTTGTTTGAAAAACACATGCTCTGGTATTTGATATACTCCTCCAAGGCGATTCATCTGATCGCCACCAGACTCAGTCAGCATGAAGCCAAGACATTAAGGATGCTAAATTGCAAGCACATTTTTTATATCACGAATGGTTTGGACGTGGCGAGGCAAGAAATGTATGGCGAAAAAAGGGAAACAGGAAGTGTGTTATAACTTCTGCATTCAATGACTGGTTTTGATGAATCTTCAGCTGCGTGTTCGTTGTAGGAGGCTGATCACATTGATGTGACTATTGTGAGTCAAACTCATAGCGCCACCAACTGGCAGCAGGAAGTGTGCCAAAAATGCATTGAAATTGCACTCTTTAACCCAATTTGCTTCAAACTTTGTCAAAATAATGTCAAAACACCACAGGTGTACACCTGTGAAAGGATTCTTGATATCTTGAATACTGTATTCATGGCGATGTGTCAAACTTTAATATTCTTTTTGGGTGTTTTTGAGACACTTAGCATGCTTTAAATTACATGAAACTTGACACACACATCAGTTGTTGGCCAATAGACACCGGCAAGAGCTTAGAAACGGGCGTATAAGCGGGGCTCAGTGGCGCCACCTTTTGACTAAAGTGGGGGGTTAGTTTTATCTATAGTCACCAAACTCGGTACATATATTGTTCTCATTGATCCGGACAACCTTCTAATTTACAGTCATTAGCTTCGACCAACAGGAAGTCAGCTATTTTTGTTTAAATGTGGATTTTTTCAATCAAGCACTGAATTTTTTAACTACTGCTCCAAAGGGCTTCATACAATTTATTAATTTTTACATTTTTTATAATTAATGCATTATGTGCAGGTTAAATATATGCAGATTTTGTGTTATCTGGTTGAAAGAAAGAAAGAAAATCAAATGTAATACATAGTACAACCACTTGATGGAGGCATAGGCCTATTTTTAATGGGGTTGAGAAAAGCCTTGTTGCTGAGAACAGTGTTTTCAGACATAATTAATTACTTTTATTAGCTATTGCATTTGTATATATATAGAGAGAGAAAGAGACACATAAAATACAACTTTCTGTCAATGACTGTTTAGATTTGACTTTTTTTTTTAAATGTTAAATTTTCTGGCTCAACTAACTGGTAAACAGCCTCCAACGTATTCTTTGATCTCACTCTACCTCTGTGTGTGTGAGTCTATTTTATACTCTCGATGGTTTAGATTTAAACCCTTTCATTGCTGTGTGATTCCCCCTGCATTGCAGGATAAAAAAAATCCCTAAGGATTTAGGACAGGGATCGGAAACGCTTGTCCTGGAGTGCCACTGTCCTGCAGAGTTTGGCTCCAACCCTGAAAAAAAAAAAACTCACCTGCCTGTAGCCTTAAGCCCTATTCAGACGGTAATTGTTTCTCATGGTAACGTAATGTATTTTCAACATTTACAGGGGCTAGTCTGTGATTTTATTGCCATCTGAATTCAGAATGTCAGTGTTTTGCTCCAACCACCCACATAAAAATCCCAACTTTTTTGCTTTTTGACAAACACCAAGGTCATGTGGTAATTGAAATTGCCTTCCGAATCCACATCTCTGAGTTTACAAGAAGAGATCACTTTAAAATTCACTGTTTAAATCCTTTTTGACCACTGCGGAGCACCGTACGATAACTGTTGCGCTTCACTGTAATTTGCATGCATTTTACAGATGTACACTTTTATTACTGAAATGCTGGAAAGTATTTAAAAAATGAAAAATTTCATCACCGCTCCACCCCAGCCGAGTGGGAACTGTGAAGAACAATAAGGAGAAAGAAAGCATGTAAACATTTGAAATGGGCTGTTATTGTGGAAGCAATACATGCAATACAATTTTAAAATATGTATATCTACAATTATATACAATAAAAATATAAACCAAGCAGCTTTGTTTACCTTGTGTAAATAAGAGGTTGCATTAACTTATTTTTGCTAATTTCCCATTTTTTCCCATTCTGCTAATTTCCATTTTAAAATGATAAGTCAGAAAACCATTTCAAATATAGCGTGTCTAGCGTTATATAATTGTAGTATTTTCTAGTATATAATATATATATAATTCTAGTATATAATTAAATAATAAATAGGACATTGTTGTCCTATTATTAAATTAAATGTGAATTTATTCTTATTATTCCAAGCATTTGACATTTTATTTACAGCAGACCATCATTCGACGAGTTCCCAGGTTCGTAGGATCACAGAACTCGCTCCTCCACGTGAATAAATCGCCATCCGAAAGCATGAGTTTTATCACTGAGGTGACATGCACATTCCACATTAGAAACAATTACCATTGGAATAGGGCTTTAGTAATCCTGAAGACATTGATTAGCATGTTCAGGTGTGTTTGATTAGGGTTGGAGCTAAACTCTTCAGGACAACGGCACTCCAGGACCGACCTTGCCTATCCCAGATTAGTTTTAATGACAAAATAAAAGCATATAAACAGTTTATTTGTAGTGCATTGATAACATTGTTTTATATAATTAGATTATTAATAAGGTTAATAAAAAATATATTTTTTAAAAACTTAAGATAAATACTTCAGGACTTGAAGCTGCAAATGAGAACTTCACATTCATTTGTAAGTGACCTATAACATCCTATGACATGAAATTCATTTGATCCAAATTGATCATTGATTCAAATTGAATTGAATTGAACTGTGGCTCACGGTCAAAGTGGCACCAGCTGCTGCAGTAAATGTGACTTTGTGCTTGGTAACTTTACAGACCTCTCATGCTTAAACATCAACATTACACTCACAAAAAAGTTGAAAATGTAAAAAAAAAAAGCATAATAGGTCCTCTTTAATTAATAGCAGTAGATGAATGAGATTGCGTTTGCGAATGTCTGGACACTCACCAGGCGGCCTTTCTCACTGTCAGGGAGGTAGCAGTGTCTTGGAAATCCACGAGCTGTGAAGGGCTTCCCAGGGTTGGGATGCTCTGGGCCCTAAAACAATCATAGACCGAGCCGTTTAGACCTACATTGTAGTTATATAACGTATGCATGCAGTTATATAACACTGCAGCAGTGCGATATACGATGTAGGTGGCACAAACGCCAATATGAATGGATGCTCTGGACACTGCAGGGGTTTTTTAACAAGCTCTGTTGTAAGTGAGTGACTCTTACCTGAATGCCAGGGGGTATGTTGTAGATAATCCGGATGGTTTTGCAGTCAGGGTGTCCAGGAAGGGAGTGAGGAATGACGTGGTATTCCATCTTGCCCGGTGGCTGGTTGCCGGTTTTAACACCGTAGATGGTTTTACAGGTGGGACACTGAAGGCTGCCGTCTTTGTTGCCGTTGTTGTACATGGCCACCAGGCACTGCAGGTGGTACTGATGTCCACACTGAGACAGACGACCAACAGACTCGGCCCGAGATATGCCACCGACACCTGGGCCTTTATAGCCAGATGGACCACAGAGAGACTCCATACAGATAGTGCAGTCCTAAGAAATATACAATTTGATAGAGAACAAGAAAACAATTAGTTTAATTCAGTTTAGTTAATCTAAAGAAAGATATCTAATGATATATATTATATCTTAATTATAATTCAAAATATCAATCATGTTTGTCACCTCCTCAGGTGGGTTGCGGACTTTCTGAAGATATCTTCTAACAACTTCTTCTGAAGTTCTACCTGCTCAAATGAAAGAAAAAGTAAGTTAAAACAAATGAGGATTTAGATAAATAATCTGTCACACATTTTATTATTATGTATTATATATTGTTTATACATGCACAGACTACTGGTCAAAAGTTTGGAATAATAGTTATTATAAAGTAGTGACTTATGCTCACCAAGGCTGCATTTATTTGATCAAAAATACAATAAAACCAGCAATATTGTGAAATATTATTACAATTTAAAATTACTGTTTTCTATTTTAATATATTTTGAAATGTAATGTATTCCTATGATGGCAAAAGCTGAATTTTTACAGTCTTTTACAGTGTCACATGATCCTTCAGAAATCATTCTAAAATGCCGATCTCTCTCTTTCTCTCTCTCTCGCTATATATAGATAAATATATATACATATATATTAGTGCTGTCACATCGATTATTTGCGATTAATCGCATTTAAACATAAAAGTTTGTAAATATATGTGAATGTGTATATGTATGTATATGTATATGAATGTATATATTTATATATACACACATAAATTACATACACACACATATATACATATATTAGCGCTGTCAAACCAATCGCGATTAATCACCACGAACAAAACTTTGTTTTTATATATATATACACACACACAAACTTTTATGTTCGATATGATTAATCGGTTTGACAGCACTAATATACTGTATATGTGTGTGTGTATTTATGTGTGTGTATATATATTAGAGGTGGGCATAGATTAATATTTTTAATCTAGATTAATCTAGATTAAAATGGCTCATTTGAATTCTCCCGAAGGCATTCAGAATATGTGTGCTACCCAAATAATGACTAAAAGTAAGTCTTTGAGAATAGTTTGCCTCGCGTAGGGATGTGCATTTCTGCCAAAAATGCCATTCGACAATCGAGGAGCAAAAGTCGAATATCGTAAAAAAAAACAAAAAAAAACCGCAATGACAGAAAGGGAGGCCAATTTCATCTTTAGCGATTTGTCATCAAACAAACTGTTTATTAATTGAACAAGTAACATGTTTCGTCCTTTTTTTAACATAGTAGGCTAATTGGAAGAAGAAAAAAAAAAAAATACGCACGACAGTCCGTTTTTGCATCGCCAATGCTCGTTAGATCAAAAAATAATGTCATCATATGTCATAAGAATTTTATGTGAACCTGCCTTGTTACTGCAATAGCCTCATTTTTAAACAAATTAGTTTCAATCAATGTAAACTATTCCTGTGATTATGCCACTGCGCAATACACGCGCAATACACACACAATGTATTACCTGAATGAAATGAAATCGAATGCATCGTCCTGTGGAATCATTCATTCACAGACAGCTTACGAAGATGTTCAACTAATAAAGATCTTCATCGCTGGCAAAAATATGATGCATTTGCAGATTTGCATTCACTAGACTAGACTGTAGATCGGCCACTTCATCCAACGCTCTTGATGCTCTTAAATCTTCCTGTTTCGACTCCGAGTGTGAATTGAAAGCGCTTCAGACGATTCAGTGCGCGAGGAACTGAACAGATCAACTGATTCGCGAACCGATTTAGACAGATCATCTGACAACTTCTTTGATGAAGTCTTTGAACAGAATCGACTCAAAAGAGTGATTTATTTGTAAATGAGCATCGCTCATGCCCATACAAAGGACACAGCGCGCTTGGAATAAACTCATTTAACAACGTATTGCATTAAAATAAAGTAAGGAAAGAGAGGAACGTCGCGCAACGTAACAAAGTAAAAGTACACCTTGTGTCCCTGACAGGAAAATACCCTACTGCGCGATCTGTGACATAGGCGCGGCGTCATACTACACATTAGAATTGCGCGAAAATATAACGATATTCGAAAAAGCTATTTATGACCCCAACCCAACTTTGATTAACGGCGATATTTTTTTTATCGCCCGATAAGAGTCTCACGTTAACGCAGCACGTTAACGCCGATAACGGCCCAGCACTAATATATATATATATATATATATATATATTTACAAACTTTTATGTTCAATGCAATAATTAGTTTGACAACACTAATATATATATATGTGTTTGTGTCATATATATATATATATATATATATATATATAGTATATATTATAATTTGCATAACCTAACCTTTGCGGGCCTGCTTCTTTGAGGTTTTCCGGCAGCAGTGGCCGAGGCCTGGCACAGGTTTGATGTCGCTCTTGCTGACAGGTGGGGGGTGGAGCACAAGTTTGGGCGGGCGGGTCAAGCAGACTGGGAGTCCAGCGGCGCTCATTAGGATCCCAGTGATACCTAACCAAAGAGAAGAGAGAATTACATCTGTTTTGTATTCATCTATTTTTAGGTTCATTGTCTTTTGTTGCAAAATTATTCCAAATATGTTACTATATTTAATCATCACAGTCACTATTTATAACTCATTTGCATATTGTTTCTCACCTGCCAAAGCTGGATGGACAGGACTGGATCCATTTAAGTTCTTCACTGGGACGGTGGGGACTCTATAAAGGTATAACAAAAGAAAATAAGACATGACACATGCTTCCACTACGCAACCAACCACTCACCAATCAGAAACACACACACACACACGCACCTCAATGGTCTTACCGATAATCATAATCTTGATCCGAACAGAAATAACCATGTAGTTGTCACAGCTACACCTGATAGCGTAACACCCCTATCCTGACCCGCAGACCTGCCGAGTCATGCTGGAGTGTGTAAACCAGGTCACACCTCCTGTCAAACCCACTGCTGCCACTAACTAAACTGGCAGTGGATCAGCAGACAACAGCAGTGTCCCGCACATCAAACCCTCGCGTGCCCTGATCACCTGTTGCCCGTATGTGACGATACATAGACCGCCAATGAGTACTTAGTCAAACATTTCCATGCCATCTCACCTCAACATTACAGAACATGAGTAAAACTATAAATCTTAACCAATAGTGAGATTTTGAATGAACAAAAACTACTATTGAACAAAGACTTTGGCATATAATTACCATTAAAGGCAACTAATGTAAAGTTGTTTTTATGTTAAACTTAAAAAATAAAACCAAATGGGAATAACCATTGATAAATGACAATGTATCTATTGTTTTTTTTTTTACAATAATGGTTTTTAACAACCTATAGGTTGCAGAAAAATAGTCTAGAGAACTATTAGCTTACCAACTATTGAACAAACAAGACACCTAGAACAACATGTTCAAAGATACTCACTGTTTGACCTTGATAACAGTCATGTCTCAACTATTCCGGTGATCTCCAAAGAAAAATTTGAGTCAAAAAGGAAAAAGCGAAAGTAATGTTTGGATTCTTCTTCCCTGCGTTCTGCACTCAAACTTCTTTGAATGTTTGGCAGTCTCTGTACTCAGTCAGATTGATTTGTTTCCCCCCCTCTAGAGAGCCTGGAATCAATGTAGTTTTGTTCACATATATCCCCCGTCTCTCTCTCTGAGTTGTTCTTCCTCTGGATGAGTTTGTCTTCCCTCACTCTGTCAGCTGTCGCTCTTATAGAGCTAATCCTCGAGAGTTTCCATCTGTTGACAAGCAGCTAGGAAAGAAGGTGATCCACGTCACAGAGACCGGGATTACCTCTCAACGTCACACACTGACACACCGCCATAAGGTTCCATCACACTGGCACATAGTGCAGGATAGTTGCTCACACACACACACACACACACACACACACACACACACACACATCCACATCATGTGTGTGTCCTGCACAAGTTCAAACATTTTGGTCATATATGGGCATGCCCAGCCAGTGACTATATTGACACAGAAACATGGATATATATGGATGAATCTCACAAAACCGGGATCATATCTCACCCCAAATTCAAAAGGAAAATAAAATCAGAAATTATATAATATAAAATATAATGTACTTAAAAATAAGCATAATTATATAAATTATATATAATATATTGTCATATATAGTATAGATATATATACAAACTATATATTATGCTTATTTTTAAGTACATGATATACATTTTTATATAATATTAATTATGATTAATTATATATATATATATTTTAGTGCTGATAAATCGATTAATCACGATTAATCGCATCTAACATAAAAGTTTGTTTAAATAATATGTGTATATATTATTATATTTATATATATTTTATATATGCGTGTGTGTGTGTGCGTGTCTGTGTATATACATACACACATATATGTATATATATATATATATATATATGGGGGAAAATGTGATGAAACTGTCCTAAAAATAATGTCACATTGAGAAAAATCTTACCTGTCCCAAAAATTGGCTTAATTTTATTCTAAAATGTGACCTGGACACAATGTTATGTTTTGTTTTTGTTTTTTTGTATGTTTTCTTGCAAGATTCGCTCATACAGTATATAAACACAAAGACCGCTGGTGTGTGCCATAGTACGGGATGTTTGGAAAACATTTATGATATATCATAAACTTTATGATGCTGATAACGGAACTAGGGTAAACAATGATGTCATAATCGTCATGAACCTGAATGGCCCGAAGAGTCCAGACTAAATGTGTAAACGTGTGTGACTCTACATGCTAGCAGAAGTGTTATTAAGAGTATACAAGCTGATCGTATGCACGTCACATCAAGTGCACGGAAACCTCGAGACACAGATCAGTGCGCAGATCAGCTGACGTGTTCACGGAAAGGTGTGAAGGTACATGGTGCCACCACCAAGATGAAGAATGAGTAGAGGAGGGAGAGCAGGGAGTTGACGTGCATGTGCTGGGTGGGGGTGAAAGAAGGCGACCGGAAAATCTTCAGTCACGTTTGCTGTTGGCTAATCTAGCGGTATTAGCACAAAACCCATATGGCTGTAGGCGTAAGCACAACTCGCCTGATCAAACCACAGCCAGATGTAGCCACTTACCGACAAACACGAAGAGAGCGATGAAACACGGAAGGGAACATGTGGAGAGGAGAATCTCTAACGTTAAGGGCTTGATGAAAAAAAACTCACTGACAAGACCGTTGAACTTGATCTGGTCACAATCCTTTTTAGTTTTTAGCTTGTTTGAAGGCGGCATTGTCGACTGAATCCCATTTGCCAGCCCGTTTGTTTCATAAAACACTCTGGCACCATTTTGGCACATTTTGAAAATGAAACCTGTAAAGCTCTTTTAATATTCTTACCATAAAACAATCCAACAGAGTTCAAACTAATTACACTGGCCTCACATGATTAACCGAGTCAGCAAAAAAAAATGAAAACAGTGATTCTGTGTCGGAAAAAGGCACATTTTGTGTAACTATAATTCAAGCCAGTATCATGACAGTAATGCTTAACTGTCCTACTAATGTGCTAAAAGAAAAGAGAGTGAATCCATTGCATGAATCTAACATCCATTGCAAGTGTAACTGGAAAAGATAAAGGAGGTTTAAAGGTCAAGGGTCATATTAGTGCGAGAGAGTGACGTCAGGCTCAATTACGTCCAGCTATAGGTGCTATATGGGATCCCTGCTTTCACTCGACGCCCACTACAGACACACAAACACACCTAAAAAAAAACTGAGCATGACTGAAGATGATTTAAAAACACTCACGGGGATAAACGTGGTCCCGCTAGCCTGTGGCAGATACACAATTGAAAATAAATTCAAATATAGAACAACTAATCATTTTCACCATCAACTAAACACCCGCAAAAACTGACTGAGAAAAATTAGCAAAAATGTTTTACCTTTAGGGGTACAACAGCATGTCACTGGGGCAGTTTCCTTAAATGTGCATCGTTGTACCTTATTTACCTCTGAAAAGTTCATAGTAGTACCTTAAAGAGATAGTTCACCCAAAAAAATGAAAATTCTGTCATCATTTACTCATCCTCAAGTTGTTCCTGTATGAGTTTTTTTCTTCTGTTGAACACAAAAAAAGATATGCTGGTAAGTATGTCGGTAACCAAACAGTTGACGGCACCCATCGACTTTTTCCCCCATACTATGGAAGTCAATGGGGACCAGAAACCATATTATTAAAAATGTTTTTTATGTTCAGCAAAAGACAGAAACTTATGCAGGTTTAGAACAACTTGAGGATGAGTAAATGATGACAGAATTTTCATTTTTGGGTGAACTCTCTCTTTAAGGTACTACTATGAACTTTTCAGAGGTACACTTTTTACACCTTTTTTTTCCCTGAGTGACAGACAAATACTTTCTTCCTGACTGGGCCAAGAGTTTGTGAGACCAATCCTGACTGTTAACAAGCAAATCCTGACTAGTGACAAACGAATAAACAGTTCATTTACTCAGACTTCTAACCTTTTTAATATTGACTTGGTGATAAAATGAAAAAGATATACACGATCTAAAATGAAGTCAAATCAAACTTTACACTTTTGTCTGAATTTTAAGGTCTATAATCTAGACATTTCTCAGACTCTCCAGACATAAAGGGAGCTCCCTCTAGTGGTTTAAATATGTATATATATATATATATATATATATATATATATATATATATATAGATATAGATATATATATAGATATAGATATATATAGATATATATAAACACTCGAGACTGTATTTGCATCTCTCTGTTAATTACCACAACATTAACAACTAAACAAGCTCTTTGTTTATTTTGCAACAACAGTAATGCACTTCCATAGAATATCTATGGGGAAATACATTTAGGTGGGTTTAGGACAAGTTTTTGTATCTTATGTATTATCCATTTATTCTTGTGCAATGTCTTATGCCGACACTTTGACTTGGGTGCATTGCTGTAAAGATGATTTTTGTCTGTTTGCAGGTGAAATAATATTCTGAGGTAATAAAAAGCAGCACGAATGCTATTTAGGACCTGGAACATATCGGTACAAAAAAAAAAGAAGTATTAAATCCTGTCTATTAGCACTCCTTGACAAATTATATGATACTGTAAATATACACACTGGGGTCCAAAGGTCTCAACACGGGTGAAAATGTTTCTACTTTGCAGTTAAAATTGTATTAAAAAACATTGTTCGCTACAATTTATAGTTTATTATTTTTTCCTCTCAATTATGTCATAATAACAATATGTTATATCGTTTAAACGATCTTCTCGTAACGATGAGATGTCATGGCGTTAAAACGATATATTTTCTCGGAATTACGACATACAGTATGTCATAAAAACAATGTTTTTACCATTATAATGTATCGCTAAAACAACATATTTTGTCCCTGACATGGCAACGTGGGAAATAGGTCTTTGTCAGAGTCCGCGTGTCGTCACATCCAGCTTCGATTTGTTGCGTAATCGAATTTCCTACAGAGGCTGGGTCTACAGAGGCTGTCGGGGAGATTATTAAACAGATAAACTCAGTCCGCTTTAACAGCATCATTATGCTTATAAATGTGCTACATTTATAAGCATAATGATAGTCAAACTGAAACTGAAAGAGTTGTCAGAACCTTAGTGGTGGTGACGTTGAACTTGTGGGACCGTGGTGTAACTTAGTTCGTTTATAGCCTACCTTTAGCTTTTTATATCTGGCGACTGCATTTAGGCTTCAAAATTCATAAAATCTGTGATAATTATCTTGATGGAAAAAAAACGTGCAAGTATCATAAGCTTTTGTTGATCACAGAGTAGGGCTGGGCGATATATCGATATAAAAAATATATCGATATATTTTTAAATGCGATATGGAATTAGACCATATCGCATATATTGATATAGTTCAAATATGCGCTGTGATCCTTGCTCCAAGCAAGCTGCTGACCCGGAGCTCTCTGCACTGCTCCCCGCGCGTGAAACTGCGAGCCATCGACAACCCGAAAAAGCTCCAGCGCCGAACCAAAGCTCACTGCAAACTTAATTTTCCGCAGCCACCTTGTGGAGCTTTGATTT
This sequence comes from Rhinichthys klamathensis goyatoka, assembly GCF_029890125.1. Lineage (NCBI taxonomy): Eukaryota > Metazoa > Chordata > Actinopteri > Cypriniformes > Leuciscidae > Rhinichthys > Rhinichthys klamathensis. Next base: position 3,758,856 of record NW_026606697.1, read on the forward strand.
TAAAAAAGGTACTCCCGTTGTTATAGAGTATTTATGTTTACATGTTATTGTTATTTGAACAGCTGAGCATTTAATTATGAACCAGGTGAAGAAACCTGTTTATTATTTATTCATTTGATTTTGCACCTGTTCACTGAAATAGCCGGTTTCAATAAAACTAGGCTACTTGTGACGCCATATTTGGCTTTGACTGAACATTTGCTCTCACTTTGCAGAAAAAATATCGGGATATATATCGTATATCGATATTCAACCTAAATATATCGGGATATGACTTTTGGTCCATATCGCCCAGCCCTATCACAGAGCTTGTTTTAGCGATAATCCAAAAGCCTATGGGAAAATCCTATTGGGCTTTTCTCGAGGGAACCAGTGTGATGCGAACTGCCGGTTGGCCTACAAAGTGACGTCATCCCTTCATCACTCTATAAACATAAGCATTGGGCACTGCCATTGTTGGAGAATTCTACTGTCCTATACATGTATCACAAAATGAAAGTAGGCCTGTTAGAAAATGGAAGGTGATGTGAGAAAAGACCAGGTGTTGGAAAACACCTAGAAACTCTGTATGTTTGCATGTATAGAAAAACAAGTCCAAAGATCATGTGAAGGTACAGCTGTTAAGGTTCTTAAAAACTGTGTATGTAATCATTTTTTTTTTTAAATATATGTGCTAAAGGTTGGCCACAGTTAAAGCTGAATCAGCAAATATGAAAACATAATTGTGGCGAAATAGTGGGGAGGAGCAAAGAGGAAAAGATAACAGAACGAGCACTAATTGGACAGGTAAAAGATAAGAAAATGTATAAGAACCGAGTATTGACCATTGTAAGATTCAGATGTCCAGATGGCTTCTCACTTTGTTGAACTGCTCAATAAAGTTATTTTCTTCTGAGACCCGAAACCTCGACTCTGAAAGATTTCTTCTGAGAACCTGACCAGACTTTGAAAATTGAGATCGCGACCAAGAATTGGCCACAACATAATTGGCGAGCGGCAGCCAGGAGCTTCGAGGAGGGGACAACTGTGGGTGGCGCCCTCTGCTGGAGATCCCACGAAACAAAACGGTCGACCAAAAAATTAAGGTAAGCAGTTTTTGCTTAATTTGTTTCGTGTGGTCTCTGACAGAGCAGTCATCTTGGTTGGTAAATATTTTAACATATTTTGTTGAATTAAAACCCTGCCGAAAAACGAACCTAAAAAGAATAGATTGAAATTACAATTATAAAAGTCTAGGTTCTGGGTCAGAAGAAGAAAAACGCATGCATGTGTGTGAATGAGTGCATGAATGAGTAATTAACACCTACAAGAGGGGCTGTAGGGGGTAAACAACACAAGACGGATTGTGTTTTACCTGAATGAATGTTAAAAAACACTGTGAGAAGGGACACAGGGGTAATAATACAAGAAGTGCTGTATTTTACCTGAGAGAATGTTTAAAACCCTATAAGAAGGACTGTAGGGGGCAGATTACCAGAAGGGCGGTGAATCTGTTGGTATGAATGATAAAAATATGGAGAAATGCTATAATTGTTGTTAGTGTTGTAAGTGTAAAAGTGTGCCGGCTGAAGAATAGTGTAAAAGTGGAAAGTTGCAGGAAAAAGATTAGAGAAAGGACGCTAAAATCACAAAAACATTAGTTTAATAAAAAATCAATTGAAAATAGGCGTCTAAATTAAAGGAAAAGTTAAGAGAAAAGGTCAAAATCCTCCAGAGAGAGAGAAGAGGGGTCTCCTGATTGTAAAAATAGACTGAGCGGGCCTGCAGGCCAAAAAAGCCCCTGAGCTACTGATAAGAGAGAGAGACTGAGTTGAGGGAGAAAGAACAACAGTAATAAAATTGTGCACATTAAATAAGAAGCCTCAAACTATGAATTAATAAAACAATTGAAGAAATTAATGGATGGTAAAAATCTGATAGGTAAAGAAAAATCCCAAAAATATAAAAATTATAAAGCAAGGAATATCCCAAGATATTGGTTTTGTCGTTTGTTTGGTCACCTGCCAGATTGCAAGCTCAGTGACCCTGACAAAGAGACACAACCTCTACTAGATAAAAAAGTAAAGTCTATTAATACATTAGAAAAAGCAGTGAAAGTGTGTGAGTGAAATCCCGGGTGTGTGAATGAGAAGAGAATAAAAAGTGTGAAAGTGTGAAAAGAAAAATAGCTAAGAAAGATAGAAAGGCTACAAACAGCAGAAGGCTTTTTTGAGACATTAAAAGCAGAACAAATGCAGGGAGGGACAGAAGTTTTGGATACTGGCTTGATTCTATATTTGGATCATGGAGGGAATGGCTCATTAAGGTGGGAATAGTGATAGCAGTAACTATTGGCGTTGTTTTTGTGCTGTGCTGCTGTATTGTGCCTTTTCTCAGATCCATGCTGGCTAATGCAGCCGCAAAACAAATGATCAATGTGTCAGTGAAACCATCAGGCATTGACATTGGATGCACCACCTCGGGAGTATATCCAATTGGCCCAGGCTTGGACGAGCTGGATGACTTCCTGTGAGGGGTCGGGTGAAGAGACAAGGAAAAAGGGCACTAGTGATCGACCGATATATCGGCCAGCCGATATATCGGGCCGATATTTGCGGTTTTTACGTGTCTCGGAATCGGCCGATACGCGGCTGCTGCGTTCGCCGATAGTTTTTTCCCGGCATTATTTATAAACAGGCGTCCACAGGCAGCTCTGTGCTGCTGGAGACGCTGCAGTTCACGTGCAGACCCTGCACTGTCCCTCCCCCACTAGCAGAGTGCAACCTGCGCTTCAAGATAACGGTAACTTTTAAACTTTCAAAGCATCTTTTAACTGTTTGACTGCTGAAATATTGTCAAACACTTTGAAAATGGAAACACGTTGCTCTATAACTGTTATGTGGTTGCAACTATATAGCTAAGCAAGTTTGTGGGTCCAAATGGAAAACGCGAATGACTCGTCTATAAAACTGCTTGCTTGCCATTGTATTTAGGGAGCTGCAAATAGCTGTAGGCTATCCGTTCAGTATGCATTAGGGCTGTCAATGAATATTCTAAATACGAATATATATTCGAATAGTTTTAAAAAACTGAATTTTGAAGGTGAAAATTAATATTCGAATGTGGAAAAACACGCCCGCGGTAGCAGACTAACGTTACCACAGCACAGCTCGCTCGGAGCGCTCAGTGTCGGTTCTATGTACTGTGAAACTTCAATTAATGTATTTGTTTCAATCACTGAATGAAGCCTGCTATATACCTTAAATTGCTTGCACAAAACTCTTGATCAGCACTCAACATTTGTTTGTTGTTGTTCATTTAAACCGGTTTGCGCGGAGAGCGTGAGGGTGAGTGCGAGAGAGAGAGAGACAGAGTGCGCCTGCGAGTCCGGGCGAGCCAGAGTGAGCTCTGCGGTCTTGGCCATTAGTTGATTTACTTTTTTTTTTTTTTGTAGTAATACGTTGTCAAATATGTTTAAACTCAAATAAGCTACTTAATACTAGTAGTTATGTCTCTTTGTATTAATTTGTCCTGTTATTGACGTGATGCGCGTCATTGACCAAATGCACGACGATGTGTTCAAATATGTTTTTTAGAGGGAATATACAAACGCCATTTGAGCAATTTTGACAGCCCTAGTATGCGTACGGTAGCTGTTACGAACACTGGTCATAGGATTAAGTAATACCAACGTTGTTCCGTGCTTTTTGTGGGAGATTTATTCAGCGACCACCTGGCTGAGGTTTGGACGCGTGTGGTGTGTGTCTCCCTCGCCATCGCAGTGATATTAGAGACTAGACATGCTCATTTTATTTTATGTAGAAAAATTTAAACCATGGCAGTAAATAGTTCGTTACTTTTAAAATGAAGTACAGTGTGCACTGTGCACTTTATTATGCTGGTTGCTACTGTGTGCAATAGTGTAATTATTTTATTTATGCTTAAATATTTATTTTCAGCAGTGAACTTTTTTTTGTTCTACCTCATGTTTTTAATATTTGTTAAATATTGTTTATCTACTTGTTCTTGTTCTACCTCACATGTTTTTACTATTTGTTAAATATTGATTTTTTTACGTTAAATAAATGTTACTTTAATTAAATTGAGACCTTTAACATTTGTTAACATCATGTCATTTTTATGATGTAAATTGAGGGAACAAAATGTATCGGCTCCAAATATCGGCTCAAGAAAATCGGCAGCCCGTATCGGTCATCGGCTAAGGCTGATGGGAAAAAAATCGGTATCGGTATCGGCACTAAAAAATCCATATCGGTCGATCCCTATAGGGTACCCAAGTTTAAATTTAATAATCTTTTACTCTGTTTTTGTTAAGATAGGGAGATAGCCCCACTGTGTATTTTGATTTGGGGATAAAATTAGTTAGAACAATTAGAAGTATGGGTAGAATAGGAAGGTAGTTAGAGGGGTTTCTTCTGTGTTTTTGATTTTATACAAGGGCCCTTTTTCCTGAAAATATTTACTCGTATAACATTTTTACATGTATAACCTTTCTGAAGACAATCACTTATATATCCTTTCTTTTTGAAAAAGCTACCCATATAATCAAGTATGATCTTCTTGACTATATAATTGATGTAATCCTTTTGCATGGTTTTACCCATATAATCGTATAAAAATATACTTACATGTAACCATATTAACTGTCACAATTTTTAAATATGTGAATGAGAGGGGACGATAGAGGGTCTGAAGCAGGTCATTGCCCGTGGTACGAGGTAATGCAACAAGAACTAATGGGAAAAAGATAAGAATGTTTTTTATTACTATTAATCATTTTTATTCACTTTTTACTATTACACTTTGAATATATTCCTGTAACAAGTTAAAAAGTTTAGAAGCCTAGTAATTACATGCATTAGACCATTGGAACATGTATATAGTTATAGTACAAAAGAGGAATTATTTGCAAGCGCGGTCGTCGATTGTTGAAGAAACAAGAGCTGACTCAACTGGTGGTTTAAAAACCCGCTGTCTGCTCCAACACCAGATAGTGCTCTAGGCAAGGCCTGGGCACCTCTGGCAACGATGGAGCAACCCAGATAGCACTCCAGGCCACCGGAAGCGCCTGCGCAGTTCCTCTGGCACCGTTGGACAAAGTCAAGAATTTAAAGAAGCATGTAATGTATTAATTTAATTAAATGCATTGAGTGGTTTTGAAGTAAGAAAATACATCCCCTTAAAAGTGATGTGAAAGGAAGGTGGGATCTTTTACTCCATCCTAGTCAATTGAGGGCGGAGATGTTTGGTCCTTCTCTTCCTCCAGGGTGCACCTTTGTGAATAAAGTCTGGTTGATAAAGATGGATGGTCTATATTGACCATGTTGTAGAGTAAAGAAAGAAACACTAATTCATGAAGATGCATTCTGGGAGACAAGTTGAGTGTGGGACTAGAGGTAGTACCAAAGGGGGGTTGTGTTGGAGAATTCTACTGTCCTATACATGTATCACAAAATGAAAGTAGGCCTGTTAGAAAATGGAAGGTGATGTGAGAAAAGACCAGGTGTTGGAAAACACCTAGAAGCTCTGTATGTTTGCATGTATAGAAAAACAAGTCCAAAGATCATGTGAAGGTACAGCTGTTAAAGCTGCCGTCGGCAACATTTTTTTGATCATATTCAGTGAAATCGACACTATAATCTGACAGAACAACATAAATAAAGTGGTTTTAGAAAAAAACCCGAGCTTCTAACTCCACCTGGAGCGTGTTATTTGTTTTGCAAAAATCCACAGCTCCCGGTTCATCATGTCCAATCAGCGCAGGGGGGAGTGAGATCTGACTGTCAATCACAGATCGGGCACACGCCACCCCTCGCGCACGTTACAATCACATGCACACGCCTGAAGTTCGCGGAAGTTCGCGCAGTAACGAAGAGTGATGACGGAAAATCAAGTAAGCTCATTTAGAGTATAAATGACGTTAGCAATTGCAATCTATCGGTAGATTAGCCAGGACAGCATACCTCCAAATACTCCATGGTGTTGATGGATGCTGATGAGACGGGCGCGTTCCAGGGCTCTCAAGTTTTGAAGACAGGTAAGAGTGACACCCAGCCGACGGGGGGTTGGATACATTTTTGTCATTGGTTGTTGCGTTAAATCTTACCCAGATACAATAGTGCTATTTTCTGATTGGCTTATTGTGTAGCTCGACGAACAACACCAGAGGAAACGCGCATGATTCATGCCGGTTCCACAGTGAGAGCGGCGCGGCCAGAGTTTTGGGCGCTGCGGCATATTAAATATATTACAAATAGTTTTTCAGCGTGAGAAATACAATGTGTGGCGGGAGAGCGTGACAAAAGACCGAAATGAGTGACTGTCACGCTCAATGCGTGACACTTGAGAGTCCTGGCGTTCACTGAAAATCTGGTGCACACGCACTGACGAGCATGAACTGGGTGGGAGGGTATCCGTTGATAGTGGGGGAGGGGCATGAGAGTTGTAAACATTCAAAATTTTCCTAAATCCACTCAATCTGCCAGACTTGCCGACTGGAGCTTTAAGGTTCTTAAAAACTGTGTATGTAATAATTTTTTTTTTAAATATATGTGCTAAAGGTTGGCCACAGTTAAAGCTGAATCAGCAAATATGAAAACATAATTGTGGCGAAATAGTGGGGAGGAGCAAAGAGGAAAAGATAACAGAACGAGCACTAATTGGACAGGTAAAAGATAAGAAAATGTATAAGAACCGAGTATTGACTATTGTAAGATTCAGATGTCCAGATGGCTTCTCACTTTGTTGAACTGCTCAATAAAGTTATTTTCTTCTGAGACCCGAAACCTCGACTCTGAAAGATTTCTTCTGAGAACCTGACCAGACTTTGAAAATTGAGATCGCGACCAAGAATTGGCCACAACACCATCCATACAGGCTACAGCAGAAGTTATTTCAATATACTATTGAAGCTTCCACTTTTTAAACGAGGACTGTTATAAAGGCCTATTTCCCACATTATCGTCATGTGCTAAATATGTAAATTTAACGATATAATATCTTGTTATAATGGGAAAAAATATTATTTTTTTGACATAATATCATGTTATTAAGAGAAAATATGTTTTAATGAGAAAAATATGTTGTTTTAATGACATCGCATCTCGTTATTACGAGAAAATATATCGTTCTCGTTATTATGACATAATTGAGTGGAAAAAATATGTGGCCGCCATGCTCCACTGTAACAATTATATTATCAGGAACTAAAACAAACAATCATTTTCAGAATTTAGCAATTGGTTTGTCCCCTTTTCACTTCAATGACAGAAGCACTTGTGCTGCATGAACCTAGAAATATAGCAGAATCTGGAATATAACTTATACATTTAAAGCTGCAGTCCGTAGCTTTTCCTCTTTGTCGCCATCTCTCTGTTCGAAATCTGTAACTGCAGTGATTCGCGGAATTCTTTACGTGGGTTGTAAATCGGCATGAAACAGCGCGGATGAACACAGTGTTTTGAGGCGAGTGCTGCTGTCAGTCACCGCGCTGTGTGGATACTGTCATACAGAATCACAGATTCACTTTTTGAAAGTTTGACCAACATAAGAATTTTCATAAGAAAATGTCTTCTGAACAAGTAAGTAACATCCATTTTTGTTCTGACCAACTAAGGGGGAAAAAGCATTCGACATGATAAGCTTCGTTAGATTTAATCAACGCGATTTACAGCAACCGTGCAAATTATAGCCTACTTTGTTCTCAAATTGTTCATGTTAACAACATCAGCATTGCGTGACTAATGTTAAATTTAATGTGTTTTATGGTTACCTGTGTAGTTCAGAATTCATATTCTCCATAATAGCAAAACGAGAAAGGCACAACAAAGGAAACTCCATAACTGTGTGAATTAAGAAAACGTACTGTTACACGATTGAACTATTGAAATGTCTTACTTGTTCAGCAGAAAAAAGCCGTCTCTTCTTCCGTTTTGAACCCCTTCAAAACACGGAGTTCAAGCACTTTTCAAAAGCCCCGCCGATGTTTAAATCCTTGTGTTCGCATGAGACGGTTTCTTTCTCTTTCTCTAGCCACCTTAAATCCGAAGTACGAAGTCTTTTGGGTTTTATAACTGCTGAATCTCCAGTTGACACTGATGATTGTTGTTTGGATCTTTCTGGATGCCATAAGTTTAATTATGTAAAGTGCTGCGAGAAAAGCATCTAAACATCTCGTCACGCGCAGTATAGCCGGCTAGCCGAAACTCCTTCTTTATGTGTACGGGTGTGACGTAATGATTATTTTGGATTATTTTTAACTTAAAAAAGTTACGGACTGCAGCTTTAACAGCATAAGCTTTCTAGTTTAAATTCGATTTTACATTCAGGGTGGTCAGACTGTTGGACCCCACGGTACACCACTATTCAAAAGTTTGGGGTCGGTAAGACATTTCAAGGTTTTTGAAAGAAGTCTCTAATGCTCGGCAATGCTGCATTTATTAATATATTGTAAAATATGGTTACAATTTAAAACAACTGAAATCCATCGGATCCCAACATTTTGGCACAATCCAACACTGACCCCAAACTTTTGAACGGTAGTGTAGTGTATATACAAAAGATATATGATATACAAGATGATGCTGTGTTTATCCACAAAACCACAGGAGTGTTACATAATACTGAGCATTCATGATTGCCATTATAAGATGTTTCTGTGCGTGTGCATGGTTGTAAAAATCCAAACCCCATCCTGATACTTATCAGTATGCCAGAGCACGCCTGAATATGACGTTCGTTGGCTCACTTCACTTTTCATGGCTCACTCCTCATCCCAGTCATATGCCACTACGCATAAACCTAAAATCTGCGCTCCTCCAGTGTCTGAGACAGACGTTTGTGTCTACAGGACAGCGTCTGAGTCTCACACAAGCGCACACACTCAAAACAAACACTTGCTCAATCAAGCAACTATTCCCAAACCTCCTTCACACAGACTACCAAATCTCTTCCCCCTCTTCTGTCTTTCCACTGACATCCCCCCCACCTTTAACTGCATTGTGTTGCAAATATAAAACCCAAGCTGCCGACTGCCAACAAAGGTTGCCTTGGATACGCACTCGGCGCACACACACGCTCTCGAAAACACTCGCACAATAGAGCTAAAGGGGCCCCCAGGAATGAACGGAGCCTGGGAACGGGGAACAGGGAGAACGGGACAGAAAGAAGGAGGAGGGAGTCTAATGAACGAGACTGACCTGTTGACACTCAACATAGAGGCATAGAGGACTCCCATCGACCAGCTACGTCTAGAAAGCTTCCTTTCATTAACTATTCTCTTGCCTTCATGGAAGCACACAGTTTTTCCAAGTATAATGTGACATACACTACCGTTCAAAAGTTTGGATCTTTTAAAAAATACTTTTATTCAGCCAAGGATGCATTAAACTCATCAAAAACTGGAAGGCATTTATAAAAGATTAACATTTCAAATAAATGCTGTTCTTTTGAACTTTCCAGTCATCTAAGAATCCTGAGCAAATTTAATATGGTTCCCATACAAATATTAAGCAGCACAATTGTTTTCAACATTGATAATAATAAGAAATGTTTCTTGCGCATCAGAAAACAGCATATTAGAATGATTTCTGAAGGATCATGTGACACTGAAGTAATGATGCTGAAAATTCAGCTTTGATCAAAGGAATTTTAAAAAGATAATAGAAAATTGCCGTTTTAAATTGTAATGATATTTCACAATATTTCTGTTTTTACTGTATTTTTGAACGAATAAATGCAGCCTTGGTGAGCAGGAGAGACTATCAAAAACGTTTAGTAGCAGCACAGAAGTATAATGTAATGTAATGTAATGTAATGCTGCTATTACTTTCAGAGACTCACACTTCCTGATCCTAAAGTCTAGTATAACCTAAGCATGATCCTCAAAACCTATGCTCCGTTCCAGAACTCGGTCGGACTAGTGTTCATTTCGTTAAAGTCCCCCGTAGTCAATAATTTTATCGCTTAAAACTCATGTTTGATCACCAAAATTACATATTTAAATGATTTTTTCCTGTGAAAAAAAATTCTTAATGCCTTAAAATAACTTGAATGTAACTCTACACTCTTGCTTCATTTAGTATATGCGGAACCATGAATATGCTATTTATCCCCGCCTCCACTCACTCACGCCAGCTTAGAATACCTGATCCTCTCACTCAACTTTACTGTAGGAAATGCTACACAATGGCAAGTAGAAATATTAGTTAATTTCAGCAATATATGTTTGAATCAGAAACTGATTCAGAAAAAGAAGAGGAATTATACAGGCTCGTCTACAAGTCTATTATGTATCAGAATGGTAATGTGTTTTATGTATCGCTCTCTACAACATCGGACACATAACGGTAATTAATATTAGCCTTTTGCTGGACTACGTTATCAAATAGCTAATAATGTTTTGCCAATGTTACACAAACCATGTTCCTGTTCACCATCTCAGAGTCAGACAACTTCCTTCTAAAAATCAGCATCTTTAGAAACGCTTTGAACAAGAACGTTAGTGGAGAAAGGCACAGTTCATCATAACATCGTAATATACATACAGTAATTCACCCACTGTATTGGTAAATGTAGCTTTAATGCTTGCAGTTGCCAGATATCAAGAGTCTAAAATCCCCCAATCAGGATACTTACCATGCGCACGCGCTCTCTCTACACCGCGGAAGAATCACGAATGTATAGAGAGAATGGCGAATATTCTTTATCAAAATAATCATGATTATCAATTTAACCACGAAAATGTGACGACTAAAATGCACAGACAGACATTTAGTTGACTAAAACTTGACTAAACTAAAACAGGATAAGATTGACCAAATATGATCAAAAACCCTACAAAGTACATTTGACACAGTACTAAGACTTATTAAAAAAATAACTGAGAAAATTAACCAGTTTAAATTTCCCCATCTCTTACCACAAAGGGTTAGCCTGGTAAAACCCAGACAACTTCCGGGAAATTTAGATTTGCTCTGAAAGTTAGTCTGGCAAAGAGCTCATTCAAGCCCATTTCCAATCCGTCGAAATCGAGGCACCAATCAGAAACGTTGGGCCGGGCTTTACACGATGACGACAGCGCTGGGATTTTGAAGCAGATTTTGTAGCCTACATTACAAAGATGGATGCCGCCGTCGAACATCACTCGTTCGAATCCGCTATCGCGTCTGTTTTAAGCGATTTGAACGTTTCCTTTTTGTTAAAAACCGAGCAAAGAACAACACTCGGAGATGTTTCTCCGCCGCTCTGCATACGTCATCTCCTTCATCGCTCTGATTGGTTTAGGTCTATCCGCAACGTCCATTGGTGACGCCCCTCTGGAAATGATTTGTCTATGACGCTTTGCCAGACCATAACTCAGTTACAACTGAGAATGGTCTGGTTTTAACCAGGCTAACAAAGGGTTACACTAATGCTCAATCCGTAACACCAATTTCTCCCAATTCCACTTGAAAATAACCAATGAAACACTGCTTTAGTCATCACCATCTTGGAAACTGTCAAATGATATTTCAAACTGAAGTTGAGGTTCAAAGTTGGGATCGATCCATTCTGACGTTAAAGGTTTAATGTTCGACCCCAGTCGCCATTCCAGTGGTTACGAGAGAATTCTGGTTTACTGAGGTCCGGATCCAAAAGTAAATTGTGAAAAGCGAGTGGAAGCAGAATGAACTTCAGGTTCAGACCAAGCATTTAAAACACTACAGGCTAGCCGTGCTAAATTAAACTTTCTTAAATGTGTCAACCTTACAAGTATTCTTGAAACACAAGTTCCTTTTCTTCAAAAATAAACTATTAGAGAAGTGAAACCATTTCAAAGCACAGACCTACATACAAACAAAACAAATGAACTAGTAGTCTAACCAGATAAAGTCAACAATTGAGATGTATTGGATTCAAGTTCTCAATTGTCATGTTTATATTACAGCATTTTTAGTCTGTTCCCAAAGGTGAAATGCGTTCTGAAAAACAGCAATAAATCTGAGCTATCTATCTCTGTGTACACACATCCCAGAGTGACAGACTTTCTGTAAACATTCAAGGTTTTGACATTTGAGGCAGCAGAGGCTGAATTCAAGCTAAAACATTTAGCCTAACAATCTCACATTTTATTCACAAGGAGATGCAAGCACAAAATTTGGTCTTCACAAGCGTTTTGTAAGTTAAGGTGTGGTCACATTAGAGAAATTTGGGCAAAAAAAAGTTTCAACAAGCAAAAAAAACAAAAGTGGAAGCACAGCTCAGGGATCACTTTCGAACCAAGCAGCTTTCTGTTTGTCAATGCGGTGAATTTGCATGACCAAATAGGAAGAGCAAAATCTGCATGGGTAATTTTTTCGACCTCAGACAAAAAACTCCCGATTCAAAAATAAATGACTAGATTTCGCCCATGATGTCACATTGCAAAATGTGACCACCTTTAGGCGGCTGTATTCAGTAGCCAACTTGGTTCTTATACACTACCAGTCAAAAGTTTGGGGTCGGTAAGATTTTAATGTTTTTAAAGTCTCTTATGCTCACCAAGGCTGCATTTACTTGATTCAAATTTCAAAATTAAATGTGAAGCTAAATGACTACCACTTTGACGCTTCAAAAAGATCATAAAGAGATCGTAAAACAAATCCATATCAGTTGTGGTAAACGGAAGCTCAGGCGTGTTTGCTTGACGTGCTGAGGTCCATTCCTGTGTTACACAGCACGTTTGAGCTTCAGCAAGAACCAATGAGGTTCATTCTTGTGTTCCGCAGCACGTTTGAGCTTCAGCAAGAACCAATGAGGTTCATTCTCGTGTTACGCAGCACGTTTGAGCTTCAGCAAGAACCAATGAGGTTCATTCTCGTGTTACGCAGCACGTTTGAGCTTCTGCAAGAACCACTATGGTTCATTCTCGTGTTACGCAGCACGTTTGAGCTTCTGCAAGAACCACTATGGTTCATTCTCGTGTTACACAGCACGTTTGAGCTTCAACAAGAACCAATGCGGTTCATTCTCGTGTTACGCAGCACGTTTGAGCTTCAGCAAGAACCAATGAGGTTCATTCTCGTGTTACGCAGCACGTTTGAGCTTCTGCAAGAACCAATGAGGTTCATTCTTGTGTTCCGCAGCACATTTGAGCTTCAACAAGAACCAATGAGGTTAATTCACGTGTTACGCTGCACATTTGAGCTTCAACAAGAACCAATGCGGTTCATTCTCGTGTTACGCTGCACATTTGAGCTTCAACAAGAACCAATGAGGTTCATTCACGTGTTACACAGCACGTTTGAGCTTCTGCAAGAACCAATGAGGTTCATTCTCCTGTTACGCAGCATGTTTGAGCTTCAGCAAGAACAAATGAGGTTTATTCTCGTGTTATGCAGCACGTTTGAGCTTCTGCAAGAACCAATGAGGTTCATTCTCGTGTTACGCAGCACATTTGAGCTTCAACAAGAACCAATGCGGTTCATTCTCGTGTTACGCAGCACATTTGAGCTTCAACAAGAACCAATGAGGTTCATTCACGTGTTACACAGCACATTTGAGCTTCAACAAGAACCAATGAGGTTCATTCACGTGTTACACAGCACATTTGAGCTTCTGCAAGAACCAATGAGGTTCATTCTCCTGTTACGCAGCATGTTTGAGCTTCAGCAAGAACAAATGAGGTTTATTCTCGTGTTACACAGCACATTTGAGCTTCTGCAAGAACCAATGAGGTTCATTCTCCTGTTACGCAGCATGTTTGAGCTTCTGCAAGAACCAATGAGGTTCATTCTCGTGTTACGCAGCATGTTTGAGCTTCTGCAAGAACAAATGAGGTTCATTCTCGTGTTACGCAGCATGTTTGAGCTTCTGCAAGAACAAATGAGGTTCATTCTCGTGTTACGCAGCATGTTTGAGCTTCTGCAAGAACAAATGAGGTTCATTCTCGTGTTACGCAGCATGTTTGAGCTTCTGCAAGAACAAATGAGGTTCATTCTCGTGTTACGCAGCATGTTTGAGCTTCTGCAAGAACCAATGAGGTTCATTCTCGTGTTATGCAGCATGTTTGAGCTTCTGCAAGAACAAATGAGGTTCATTCTCGTGTTACGCAGCACGTTTGAGCTTCAGCAAGAACCAATGAGGTTCATTCTCGTGTTACGCAGCATGTTTGAGCTTCTGAAAGAACCAATGAGGTTCATTCTCGTGTTACGCAGCATGTTTGAGCTTCTGCAAGAACCAATGAGGTTCATTCTCGTGTTACGCAGCATGTTTGAGCTTCAGCAAGAACCAATGAGGTTCATTCTCGTGTTACGCAGCATGTTTGAGCTTCAGCAAGAACCAATGAGGTTCATTCTCGTGTTACGCAGCATGTTTGAGCTTCAGCAAGAACCAATGAGGTTCATTCTCGTGTTACGCAGCACGTTTGAGCTTCAACAAGAACCAATGAGGTTCATTCTCGTGTTACACAGCACGTTTGAGCTTCCACAAGAACCAATGAGGTTCATTCTCGTGTTACGCAGCATGTTTGAGCTTCTGCAAGAACCAATGAGGTTCATTCTGGTGTTACGCAGCATGTTTGAGCTTCTGCAATAACCAATGAGGTTCATTCACGTGTTACGCAGCACGTTTGAGCTTCAACAAGAACCAATGAGGTTCATTCTCGTGTTACGCAGCACATTTGAGCTTCAACAAGAACCAATGAGGTTCATTCTCGTGTTACGCAGCACGTTTGAGCTTCAACAAGAACCAATGAGGTTCATTCTCGTGTTACGCAGCACGTTTGAGCTTCAACAAGAACCAATGAGGTTCATTCTCGTGTTACGCAGCACATTTGAGCTTCAACAAGAACCAATGAGGTTCATTCTCGTGTTACGCAGCACGTTTGAGCTTCAACAAGAACCAATGAGGTTCATTCTCGTGTTACGCAGCACGTTTGAGCTTCAACAAGGACCAATGAGGTTCATTCTCGTGTTACGCAGCACGTTTGAGCTTCAACAAGAACCAATGAGGTTCATTCACGTTACGCAGCACGTTTGAGCTTCAACAAGAACCAATGAGGTTCATTCTCGTGTTACGCAGCACATTTGAGCTTCAACAAGAACCAATGAGGTTCATTCTCGTGTTACGCAGCACGTTTGAGCTTCAACAAGAACCAATGAGATTCATTCTCGTGTTACGCAGCACGTTTGAGCTTCAACAAGAACCAATGAGGTTCATTCTCGTGTTACGCAGCACGTTTGAGCTTCAACAAGAACCAATGCGGTTCATTCTCGTGTTACGCAGCACGTTTGAGCTTCAACAAGAACCAATGAGGTTCATTCTCGTGTTACGCAGCACATTTGAGCTTCAACAAGAACCAATGAGGTTCATTCTCGTGTTACGCAGCGCGTTTGAGCTTCAACAAGAACCAATGAGGTTCATTCTCGTGTTACGCAGCACGTTTGAGCTTCTGCAAGAACAAATGAGGTTCATTCTCGTGTTACGCAGCATGTTTGAGCTTCAACAAGAACCAATGAGGTTCATTCTCGTGTTACGCAGCACGTTTGAGCTTCAACAAGAACCAATGAGGTTCATTCTCGTGTTACGCAGGACACGTTTGACGGTTTGAGCTTCCGCAAGAACCAATGAGGTTCATTCTCGTGTTACGCAGGACACGTTTGAGCTTCTGCAAGAAAAAATGAGGTTCATTCTCGTGTTACGCAGCATGTTTGAGCTTCTGCAAGAACCATTGTGGTTCATTCTCGTGTTACGCAGCATATTTGAGCTTCAGCAAGAACCAATGAGGTTCATTCTCGTGTTACGCAGCACGTTTGAGATTCTGCAAGAACAAATGAGGTTCATTCTCGTGTTACGCAACACGTTTGAGCTCCAGCAAGAACCGAGGAGGTTTGTTCTCTCGCGTCAAGCATGTTCGTTTGAGCTTCTGTCTATGTTTGCTGATTCTAAGCCTTAATTCACTCTATTCATCATATAAAGCGATCGAGTCTCTTCAGAAAATTTGGACTAAACTGCTCAATTCCGATGGATTGGTTTTACAATCTCTTTATGAACTTTTTGAATCATCAAAGTGGTAGTTGTGTAGTCAATGGAGGGACAGAAAGCTCTCAGATCTCATAAAAAATATCTTAATTTGTGTGCCGAAGATGAACGAAAGTCTTATGGGTTTGGAACGACATGAGGGTGAGTAATTAATGACAGATTTTTTTGGGTGAACTATCCCTTTAATATATTTGTGGAAACAAATCTCTTTTTTCGGGATCTCTGATGAATTCAAAAGAACAGCAAAAACTTACTGATTGCAGACTTTTGAATGCTACACTCTAAAATAAAGGAAAACCCACTTTTGGAACCTGTCTTTTCATTTAATTTACAATCACAGGTGACTGCAGTTGTTACAACTTACCCTGATGCAATAAGTGCCCGTGACTGTGCCATGGCGATTCTCTGCAGGGCGGGGCGGCTAAGGCCTGCCAGACTACTGCGCGGTGGCACCGGGGCGGCACAAGCTGCTGATGCCGTAGACACAGGACCCAGAACACGAGCAGACGGCGTGGGAGCACAAGTGGTCACTGTGGATATAAGGGCGTTGGAGGGTGTAGGTGCTGTAGGGTTGGACGCAGAGGTCGTGTAGGGTATTGCAGAAGGAGGCGGGGGTGGCGGTACAGCAGGTGGAGGAGGACGGTTAGAGGATATCGACAGGGCAGCAGTGGCTGAACCCAGCAGAGAGAGGGAGTGTCCGAAGCCTCCGCTAGCACCCGAGGTGGAGTTCCTATGTGGCGAGAGGACTCTGGAAAGGGAAGGAGGGTGAGGCAGGGTTAGAGAGTAAGAGTGTCCCCTTGATGGCGCCTTTGGGCTCGGAGGCTTGGGTACCGGCGGGGGTTTCCGCCCGAGAGTTTGTGCCATGCTAGGGGTCTTGACGCCCAAGACTAGCATACACTGCTGGCAGGAACATGGTTGACCAAGTGAAGTGATAGCAGAAGCTGGGAGAGCTCCACTGGGATAGGCACTGCCATTCCCTCCACTAACCCCTGAAACGCCCACTCCCAAGAGTCCACCACTTCCAGCGGACGACCACGCGTGTGGCTTAGGCAGCGGGCCGGAGACGAGCGGGTAGGGCAGGTCTGAGCGCCTCTGGATGCGCCGGCGCCGTTGCGTCTGGCCATTGATCTGCGTCATACTCTGCAGGTCTATAAGGTAGCAGAAGCCCAACGGCGTTAAGTCCAGCCAGGGCTGCTGCCGATCCCGAGCCGCCTGGATGGCGATGCTGACCTCTGTGTCGTACGGCGTCCATGAGCCCGAGTCATTCTCCCATTCCCACACCCAACCCTGCCCCGGGGCCGACCGCGGGTCGTAGAAACTTCGCCGCACGGGTCTCAGTGTACCTGTAAGGAAGAGCAGAGAGGTTAGTTTAGCAAAACTACCGGCATCGTGCACTTTAAAATGCCCACAAAAATATTTGACGAGCACAGTCCTGTTTTGATGTATTTCTTATTAAAAAAAGGAATTTGAACTGGAAGAAACAGGAACCCATAAGACTACCGCTCATCTCCAGTACACAAATGAAGATATTAATAAGCTAATAGGCTGATTACATTTTAATATTTTAATTATGAGCTCTATGCATGTGTGTTGATCAGTGTTATATATGAATAGCCGAAATTAAATCTGTTCATCATTTAAAGCGATTAAACCGCTTGATTCATGTGGAATACTTTTACGATGTCTTTTTATATTTTTTGGTTGTGTGGATTTCCAATGGATAGACTAAATTAAATAAAAAAATATTTTAAAAAAAGTATATCAAAATTATCTTTGTTTGTATTCTGAAGATGAACTGAAGGTTTATAGCTTTGCAATGACATGAGGATGAGAACATGATAACAGAATTTTTATTTCTGGGTGATTTACTTAGCCAATGGTCTATTATCAAAAATGTCATTAATAATTATATAATTATTTAAAATATTTAAAAATATTATATTACTAAATTACAATTAATTAATGTAGTAGTACATAAAAAATAAATATTATAGCCCATCACAGATGACTCATGATTGTTTTTACCTTCTATTTCTAGAGGCACATGTTATTTATAATTTAAAGGGAAAGGGGCTCTCAACTCTAAGAACTTATTATTGGACAACAAAAAAATATATGCGTGTACAAGATGAGCCATCTATATTAATTGATCCACCTGGGAGAGAAAGAATGCAAACCTCACATGTACATATCTTAGTGATGCACTGAAAAAAAATTCAGCCAAAATAGTTTGTGTCGTGACATTTAATTTGTGCTTCTCCAATGATGTGTTTTGACTGTGTCAGTGTTTATTTTGTGTACGCAATGAGGAAAAGCTACAACAGGCAAATACCAGTACTAGTGTTTATGCACTTCAACATGACGAAAAATGTATGCTATATGTAAAGTTTGTTCAGCTGAAATATCGAGAGGTGTCTGGTTGCCGAAGAACTTTACTATAACTGGTTTAATTTATCACCTGAGAACATGACACCCTGTGAACAGCATAAAGAGTTCAATTAACCAACTACACAAATTTAATCGTTTTGCAGCAAAACTATGCATTAGTACTTCAGTACAATTAGTCTCAAGAATTTGACAGTGCATAAACTGCAACACAAAGGTTATCCATCAGACCCCCCTTTATGACCTCGCTCTACTACCATTCATTTTTCCATCTCCTCCTCCCTCGTGTTTTTGGAGCGATGGGCCGCTACCCTTCGTCGACCCTATTCTCTCCATTCCTCCATCTTCCCATGAAGTCTAGTCAGTCTTGCACAATGGCCTTTGTCAGGATGGGTGATAGAGACTCCCAAAATTCTGACAGCCAACAATCCACCCCTTTGTTTCGGCTTCACGTTGCCCCTTGTTATAGGTTCAACCAATCCCTTCATTCTCGCCAGCAAAGCACTCATGTGCATTGACAAAAATCATTAGGAGTTCATGGCAGAGCCACTTGAACTCCACATTGCATGAGACATAAACAAGTGTGAATTAAAAACATGAAGCTTTAAACTATATCAGTGATCTGACTGGAGAAAAATGAAGAGGTTGTTGTTGCTGAAATGAAGGTTTTGAGGCCCAGCCCAACCTTTTTCATACCACGGTGAGCTTTCAAGACATCTGCAGACCTTTGCCTTCAAGTCATCACAATACAGATCTGAGTTCATTGGCGCATTTGTTTGATCTCAGAGCAAAGGCACCTTATTAATAAAACACAATAGATGAGCAAGAAGATAAAAAACCATGTAGGATATCGTTCTCTCACCGGTATCTTGCCGAAACTGGTGCATAGACTGCAGGTCAATGATATACGGCGATAGACGCGAGTCGACCTGGCCCAGCACCACGCTCCCGGCGCCGCGAGGGTCGCTGCGGATCACCGCCTCGATATGATGGGACACCGCCGGGCTGTAGGGTCGCCAGCGCCCGTGCTCGTTCAGCCATTCCCAGACGACCACGGCCGAGGCTAACAACATCTCATACCTACGCGAAGAAAAATAAAGTCACGTCCACAATAATGACGTCTGAATGTGTCTTGACTCAGTTCATTATTTTGCAGCGATTAATTCCCGTGCACAGCACAGGTGCGTTTAGAAGCAAGCGATGCATTTGACCACAAAGGGAATGTTATGCAGCATGCTGTGGCAAGCCATTTGAGCATTTATTCATTTAAACTAACTAGTGTCTACTTTATGTTTCTAGTGCACGTTTTTCGATTACTTGTTGTGAGTAACCTAATAGTGACAAGTAGGCTACCTCTTTCAATTTCACTAAAAGCATTATTTATCGGCTAATTGCCAGTATCAGTACCTATTCCAGCTTTACTTGCATGTATTTACTTAATACTGGTATACCCATTTAAGAGACTATTGGTAACACTTTAGTTTAGGGTAACTAGTAACTTTATAGCATCCATATTACTATGATATTGTCTGTATTAGTACATATAAAGCACATATTAATGCCTTATTCTGCATATTCGACATCCCTTCCTACCCAATACCTAAACTTAACAACTACCTTACTATTAATAAGCAGTAAATAATAGAGTTCAGGCGTAGGTCGTAGTTAATACAAAGTTAATACTGAGAATTGGACCCTAAACTAAAGTGTGACCAATCTTACTATTAATTAATTTAATTTAGTCTCTAATAACTGTGTTTGTCTATTGAACTAAACAAACAAACAAACAAACAAACAGTGTAATAGGTCCAAGCAACAATTGAAATAATATAGTCAGTGAATTGTAAATAATCAAAACCTGAACCATATACACAATATGAATTCAATAGCAAAAAATCTCCAATTTGTTACTATTAAACAATGATTAGCCACTCAGCGATGGTACTATAACAGTAGGCTACTAGTGATACCGAAAAAGAAACAGAAGTACAGAAACAGAAGAAAATAAAAATGTATTAAATGTATCTAATAAAAGTGTAATAAAAGTATTAGTAACAAAATATATATAGACAGTTTAAATGTTATAGACAATAAATGTTAAGACCGCTTGCCACAGAATGTTGTGTTACATGCAAGACATTTTAGTAACGCATTTCTTCCATTGCATCCTTAAAATGTCCATTCTCTGATAAAGAAAAAAGCAAGGCAGATGTTTAATTCTGTTCGTCATCAAAACATTCATTCTCTTTAATATAAAATGGCAGCGGTTCATTTTGTCATGGTGGCTCAGTTACTTGTTTTATCTGTCAATTATAACATGTTCACAACCCATATTTTCCAACTGAACGTGCAAAATCAAAAGGCCCGTTATCTCCCAAATCCGACGAAATAAAGCATGCAAGCACTCACCAATAAGAGATCGTTCGTTTGCATTCAAATCATTGAAGAAGGAGGTAATTCCTTGTGCGAATCCATCTTAACTTGAGCAAAAAAAGTATCCGTGCGATGTAACAATAGTCCCAGATTTTTTTCACAGAGGAAAAGGCAAATCGAATTATTGCATTGTTTTACTTTAATATGCACAGTCGACGCAAAGCGCAGTTAAAGATCTCTTAAGCGGCATGCCTCATTTTACCTACCGCCACGGAAAGACATTTAAATGTTATTCTTATTCTAGTAAGGAATGTGCAGGATTCTTCGATTGTTTGCGTGACTCTGGTTGTGGCCACGCCCACTGGGGCTAAACTGGCCAATGGCGTGGCGATTACGACGCCCACTGACGTTTAACCGACCAATGGTCTGCGCAGGAGTGCAACTTCCGACTCAAGTGTCTCCTCCTAAAATCTTCACAAACGTACGTGCATTTGATGCTTTTCTACAGACATAAAATCTGTAAATTCAGCGACTGTCATCGCAAAGAATTTTAGGATGTCTTGTGTTTACTTGTCCACTATTGTTTTCTTGAAAGAAAGAAAAGTAAGTGGAGATGCCGGGGATTGAACCCGGGACCTCATACATGCGAAGCATGCGCTCTACCACTGAGCTACATCCCCGTCCGTACCGAGAAGAAGGAAATCGAGTCTATGGTTGTAAACGTGTAAATTTCCCTACTGATATGTGTATGTTAGCGGTATTTGTTTCAATAAATTACGTTCTGTATTCTTGTATGGTTTTGTTCAAACCCGGTTCCAGCGAGTTGAGACGAAAAATGTTGACTAGCTGGTTCAGACATGTCTAATAGTAGCCTAATTACACCTGAAACTAAACTCTGCAGGAGTTACAATTTTGATAGTTGGAGAGGCTCATTAGATTACCTTGGTATTCTATGTAATTTACTATTTCTAAGCCATTGAGACTCATTTAAACCTCCATTCTATCTATCTATCTATCTATCTATCTATCTATCTATCTATCTATCTATCTATCTATCTATCTATCTATCTATCTATCTATCTATCTATCTATCTATCAGTCTGTTTGGTTGTCTGTCTTTGCTAGAGCTTTTCAACTAAAACTTAAAAAAATATTACAAACTGAAAACCTTCAAACTTGAAGCTGTTAAAACTACTTCAAAACAGTTCAGGCTAGGCTTTTCAGGCTTTGTCTTGTCACACTTTTTTTAATCTAGTTTACACTATCTATTAGCATATAAGCCCAAATAATAAATCCTGATTAAAACATTTTAGTTGAATGAACTATAAAACTAGTTGAGCAAATATACTTTTTCAAGTTGGAGTCAAGTTTGGACCAACTAAAACATTTTAGTTGAATGAACTATAAAACTAGTTGAGCAAACATACTTTTTTAATTTGGAGTCAAGTTTAAGCCAACTAAAAAATAATAATTGAAGCAACACTTTGAAGAGAGAAATTGAGTGAACGTAAAAATTCTGTGGAACTAGTTACTAAATAATAATTAGTTGAGCCAACCTTAAATTTTTTGTACATTGTACATTCCTTATCATTGTCATCTTGACCCAAGCCATGAACCCTTGCTCAAAATTGTCCAACCCTTGTCCAACCATGATAAGAGATGTGGTTTCACGGATATAACCTCATTCTGGTTGGTGGTTTAGTGCCCTTATGCTACATCATGGCAAATGTAATGTCACAATTCACATTTTAAAGTCACCATGAAATCAGAATGGACAATTCTTATTTTCATGGAATATTGCAGTGTTGAATCTAAATGATTTATCCATGTATACCGGTATATTTAATTCATGTGCCTCTTTAATTAAAATAACTTCCCCTCCCTCTTGCAGCGACATCTCTTCTCTGATGATGTGTTTACTGGCACGAGGGCGGGACAAACCTGTCACTCACATGAGATCGACCAATAGCAAACCACAACCACCCAATCAATTCCTCTTGTACAAATCAAGTTCCGTCATTCGTTTTTTCGTGTCCTGTCCATTTCACTGGGATATAGGCTACACCAAAATAGGGAAGAAAAGACTTCTTTTTCATGTCGACTTGAATTTTCTTTAAAAAAAATATGATTCCTAGTTATTTTGGGGTTTATTATAGGCCTATTCTAAACACGTGCTTGACAGGTTTTGTGAGATTTACACAGTGGCTACAGTATATTAAAATACTCAACAATTCCGACAATCACTTTATTGACATGAAAAATATTCTGTAATGCAAAAATATATACATCTCATAAAAATGTTAACAAGTTTCACAATGTATTTCACACACTGTCAGCATTGGCAGAAAAAAACAGCAGGAAGTGAATAGAACAAACAATTCGCAGAAAGGGTGTGGAAGACCGTTTTACTGACCTTTAAAGTTCAAAACTACTGTACATTTGATACGGAAACTTCTTAGACCTCTACCTTAACCTATCGAAACTTTGCTGGAAAACCTGCAGTACACATTCAACATTGTCTTCTTTCGTCTAATCAATGCTTTATACTTTTTTTTAACAAGTACAAGGCCTTTTAGAATAATTCTTCAGGTCATACATGTGTGTTTTTGCTGCTGATTTTTATAAAGTAAATGTAACAAAAACCTTTATATTTTTAGTAATATTTCAAGATGAACACTTGACTGAAGAAATTTAGGTTTACTTGATTATCCAAACATATACTGTAAAAAATAATCCTGTAAAAAAACGGTAAACTACTGGCAGCTGTGGTTGCCAGCATCATACCGTAACTAAACAGTGTGTTACTGTTTTTGTGTTAGAGCATATAGCTGTTAAATTAAAGTTTTATACTGTAGCTGACAATACGGTATTTAGCTGTTAATTTCAAAAACAGTAACACACCGTATTTTTACGGTATGATGCTGGCAACCACAGCTGCCAGTAGTTTACCGTTTTTTTACAGGATTATTTTTTACAGTGTTTTAGAAAAATATGATCAAATATGATGCTCAGCCAAAAAACAAAAACAAAAACAAAAAACATGCAAATTTTGCTCTATTTGATTTTAAACATTTTGTCTTACGGTTCAATAAACTGTTCCATGGAATTTTTATGTCAGGCTTTGCAGTGTTCAACTGACTCTAAATTTGCATCACTTTTTTTGTGCCGTCCCCTGGGCCAGTCACCTGATTTCCCACCTATTAAATTCGCACGCCATGTTGCTGTGCTTTTCATAACGCAGTCAAGTCATTTCCCTCATTTCCAACTTTGTCCTCCTCAGGCTCAGACCAAATTGCGCTACCTGAAAATGGCGTTAGATCTACGAGCAATCCCACTTTTTCTTCGTTCTTCTTTTCTCCACATTCATGCTCCTCCCCCTCTGCTGCCTCCTCCTTTTCCTCCTCCTTCTGTTTCTTCTTCTCTTCCTCAGCTTCATTCTTCTCACTTTTCTTTTCGTCCGCCTGCGTCTTAGCCCTCTCCCTCAGGTCAACGCTGGAATAGTCACTGGAAGAATCGCCCCCGCCGTCATCATTTTCCTGCTGCTCTCCCTCTGTGTAACTGTCGTTTTGTTTGTCATGACCTCCACCCTCCTCTTCGACACTATCTCCTATGTTCTCCTCGTCCTCACGGGGTTGAGGCCAAATGTGGACACCAAATCTGTTTTCCACAACCCCAACTCCTTGTCTCAATCGATCCCGTAGTCCGCCAGGGGCGAAGACGATGTTCTGGACGGTGTACTGTCCATTTGTGTCCACATTAAGTCTTTTGTAAAAATAGACCAGTGCCAGAGCAAGTATGATTAATACGAAGAGGAGGATAAGGACAGTTGCAGTGCTGTCATAACTCGGTGTATGTGATGCCATGACTAAAAAGAGTGCAAAGAGAACAGGAAGAATTAATGAAATAAATGAATCATTTATTTACACTGCAGGTCAAAAGCTAATAATAGTAAAGACTTTTTAATGTTTTCAATGGTAAAATACTCACCAAGGCTGCATTTATTGGATGAAAAATACAGTACAAACAGTAATATTGTGAAATATTATTATAAGATCTGTTTTCTATTTGAATATATTTTAAAATACAATTTATTCCTGTGATGGAAAAGCTAAATTTTCAGCAGCCATCTCTCCAGTCCTCAAGTTTGGGTTAAGTACGATTTAATATATATATATATATATATATATATAGCCTATATATATATATATATATATAGGCTATATATTAATAGTTTTTTCCCCACCATTAAACTGATCAAAAAGTGACTGTAAAGACATTTACAATGTTACAAACGATTTACATTTCAAATAAATGCTGTTCTTTTCAACTTTCTATTCCTAAAAAAAAATGTATCACGATTACCACAAACATCCTAAGCAGTAAAACCCATTTACAACAATGATAATAGTAATAAGGGGGCATTTACACGACACCATTTTCAAAGTGCAAGTTTTTGAAAACGATTCCGTTCTCGTCTCTGTGTACTGTACACTGTAAAAGCACGAATTTGTGAAAACAGTGACGTCATGTGTTACGTTCAGTAGTTTTTCTTTACAATGTGACATCCAAACTACTGGCCTGACATGAATAATACAGCGTACTTTTCAGTTTTTAGTAGGCTACATGGTGTCATGTAAACGTATCTTAAAAAAGCAGTTTTTTAAAAGCACCATTAACTGATAATAGTTAAGCACCAAATTAGCGATTATTAGAATAATTCATTGAGGATCATGTGACACTGAAGACTGGAGTAAAGGCTGCAAAAAATTCAGCTTTGACATCACATGAATAAATTGCATTTTAAAATATATTAAAATAAATTGTAATAATATTTTACAATATTACAGTTTTTACTGTATTTTGTATTAAATAAATGCAGTCTTGGTGAGCATTTGAGACTTCTTTCAAAAACATTTAAAAAAAAAACTTAATTATTCCAATCTTGTGACCGGTGTAAACAATACATTTATAAAATTCCAAAAGATATATTTATTCAAATAGCCTAAATATAAAAAAATAAATAAAACTTAAATAGAAATACATTATAAAAGTAAATAATAATAATAATAATTTGGAATCAGCACAGGAATATATAGCAATCACAGTCTCCACAGTGTCTTCATAAGCTTTAGCTGGATATTCAGCAACTTGCAGCATGTTTCATAGAGACTGTGATAAACTGTGGCTTTTTGCCCACACAAACACCATCCTCCCGCTCTGTTCTGAAGTGCAGTTGCACGGAAGTAAGCATGCTTGCATTCTTTTTTGAAAAGTTGGCAGGAAATCACTTCGGCTTTTCGTCATTTCTGTGCAAAAGTTTTTTTTTAATATACTTCTCATTGACACACTTACACACCCTAACACTGGTCTTTAATACACGTCTAAATAAATCAGTTTCAAACACTTAATAGCACTTAACAGCAATTCACAAGTTGTGCTAATGCAGCTGTGTAAATACGGACCCAGTGGATGACAGCAATTGTCTTGGCGCATGGGCGAATGTGTAATGTGTCTGCCTGCCAAAACCATGTGCCAAATTACATGAAATGGCAAATGCTCGAAGAAGGGGAAATTAACTAATACATTTTTGCTTTTGAAACAACCTGTAGCCTATTACATGTTTCCTATAACTCACACATAATATGCTATACTTCTTATTTACAATACAGATCGAATACAGAATATATAGATACATAGCCTAGTATATAGTGTTAAAATATGTAAAAAAAAAAAAAAAAAAAAAATATTTTTTAATATACAGTAAATGCTGCTCAAATCAAATTCAGCACATGCCACACACAAAAAAAAAAGTACATTGAAATAACTCACCTTTACTCAACTGTCCTTAAACCCATAGCCCATGCGAGAATAAAATAGAGAATTCAAATTTGTCTTGGCCATATAGGCAGGAAAGAGGGGCGGGGGGAGAGAGAGAGAGAGAGAGAGAGAGAGAGAGAGAGAGAGAGAGAGAGAGAGAGAGAGAGAGAGAGAGAGAGAGAGAGAGAGAGAGAGAGAGAGAGAGAGAGAGAGAGAGAGAGAGAGAGAGAGACGCGATTAAAAAGTATCAGGTTTTTATGCAATAAGGTCATGACAAGAGTCTTGATTTGCAAAATATCAATTCTAAACAATGATGATTTAAAACCCCAAAATATATATATTTTTTATTAATGGGAAAATTAAAGCAATTTGTAGTGGGCAGTTTTGAGGTAAAAGTAATAAAGAAATATGCATAGGAATTAAAAAATAATGCATTTGGCTTGTTTTCTTGTTTAACATCATGATACATGATTAGTTGATTAGAAACTCGTAGTTAAAAATATGCACATTTTATAGTGAAAATAAAATATTCAGATGAAAGCATAGAATAACTTATATAAGGAGTCCACACAGGAAGAGCTCAGTGGAACACAGTTTCCTTTAGCTAGATTGTAAGATGAAACACGAGTCTCTCTCTCAGACCACATCCTGTTGTAAAGCTCGAGCTTAAAGATGCTATGAACCATGAAAGCATGAACGCTTCACTGCTTGTGTAGTGCAGATAATGCTGCAAAAGCAGAGTGTGGTCGTAACACAACAACACGAAAAAGCACATTTTTTAAAACGCCTCAGTTCTTACAGTTGAGGGCTGCGATCAAGATGCAGGCAAAATCTGCCTCAAATACACAACAAGAGATCATGTTTCTTAGCCAGAGCTGGTCAAATATTCCTTAAATGAGTTTTCTAATGTCACTGTATGCTTTTTCAGTTTTGAAATTCACCCTGATTAACCGAACTACTTCCTAGTTTACATGGGAAAATCACTGTTCGGCACTGCTAAGCTAGTTTACTTTCAGTTCTAAAAGTAGCACCAAAAATGTTCGTTTTGACCTCTGACCAGCTGGTACAATCTGTAAGTGCTTGTAATGCGATAAATAATAAAACCAAATGATACACAGTAGATAAGGGGGAATGTCATTTATTAAAAAGAACAGATTAAGTTAGCACTTAAGTTTTAAGTAAATGGGTACTTAGATCATTTACAACATATACAACATTTAAAGCTACATAAAGTCATTCACAGAGGAGGATGAGTCGTTTCCATCATCCCTGATTGTAGTGCCCATGATAAAACAAATACAAAAACACCACCATCTAAACCTCTAAATCAATGTCACATGATTCTACTAGTGTTTTTCATATTCAATCAAACAGGAATGAAGCACAGTTATTCATCAAGAGACTCAAGAATCTCAACAAACCTGCCAAGAACAAGTCCAGGTCTCTCCAAATCAAAGGAAATAAATAAGAGATTTTATTTTCATGACAGTTAAGCACGTTTTGCATTACCATAATGAAAAGAAATATTCTCATTGTTGTATTTGATGCACTGCCTTAAATTTAGTCTGGTTTAAATGTAAAAGAAAATGTATTACAGTTCCTTTATTTAGTGTAATATGGAAAATTATTACTGTAAAATCAGTTAATTCCCAAAAATAGGAATTGAAAGAGAAAAAAATATCCCAATAGGTAAACAATCACAAAATGCAGAATGTGTGCAAAAAAAAAAAAAAAAATGTTGAAAATATCAAAAAAATATTTCTTATTATCCTTTTGATTTTGGTGTGAAAGGTGACCTGGGAAACTTTTCATCCTAGAAGATCTTCATCTGTGTTTTCTGACACTCTTCTTCATTATATCGATAGCTCACAAATTCCTTCAACAACAAGTTTCTATCACATGCTACACACATTTCCACACATGAAACTCTAACCACATCCAAAATAAATGCTACAAGTGTTAAGACGTACAATGGAAGAAAGAAACCCAAGAACAGTGCTGGTCAATGCATGTTTATAAGCACCATCAAACTTTAGCGGAAGAAAGGAATTAATTCAGCATGTTGGATTAATGCATTTCCTGAAGGTTTCATGCTTCAAACTACTTTCATTAAGTAGAAGCATTCATAAATGCTTTCTTAATGCACACTACACGATAATACCAAGTCTGCTTTTCATTTAAAGTCTGCATGTTCATGCAAATATTGACCCAACCAAATTCTGACTTCAGAGTCTGTACTTAGTAGTAAGTACCTGATGTAACAGCCCTAGTAAAGCACAAAATGAGCAGCATTTAGGATATTATATATCAGTGCATCAATAGCCAAAAGTGTACCAATAAAGCTCAATCATTTCTTTGTATTACTATGTCACAGTAACTGAACTACATTTCCCATAACTCTTCAGTTTTTGAATGTGGGTAAGGCTATGTGTTGCGATACGTTTGTAGTTTCCTTCACACTTCTCCGTCCTCAATACGGGCGAGTTGCCTTTCCAGAACGTCGATCCTGTGACCCTGAGCCAGAACCAGAGCCCGCAAAGCCCGCACCTCCGTCAGAATATCAGAAAGTTGGTCCTCCTGTGCAAGAAAGAAAAAAACAACAAAAATGGGACATTAACATTTAGGCTTTAAAGTGCCCCTATTATCCTTTTTTTCCCAGTATTACCTTTCCATGCAGTGTGTAAATACAGGTGTTTGTGAATGTAAAAGGTCTGCAAAGTTTTAAAGATCAAAGTGCACGACAAAAAAAGCTATTGTCTCCTTAAAGAAAGAATAGATTCTGAACTGCCGAAACGAGCCGTCAGCAACTAATTTGCATAATGCCAGTCTATGGTCTTCATTGGTTGTCCATGAATAACGTCTACTTTGACCCTCAAACACTGTAGTTGTAGCTGAGACTGGAAGAGTTTGGTTCATGTTGTCGACATGTAGAGAAGACGCTGTTTTCAGCGCTGCGAAAGTAAATACTCTTTGCATGCATTTCGTAAAGGATGAGGACTTGGGCTCGAAATGATCCGGTAAACCTAACGCCATTGTTCCTGTTCTTTATATAAAGAGCTGAGGAAGATCCGGAGCTGAAGTTCAGATATGGTAATGGCTGTTTCATTTCCGACTTGTGCTGTAAGCAGTAGACCAATCACAACAGACTGAGCCATCTGACCAATCAGAGCAGAGTAGACCAATCACAACAGACTGGGCCATCTGACCAATCAGAGCAGAGTAGACCAATCACAACAGACTGGGCCATCTGACCAATCAGAGCAGAGTAGACCAATCACAACAGACTGGGCCATCTGACCAATCAGAGCAGAGTAGACCAATCACAACTAGGGGTGTAAATCGGAGCCTTAATGACGATTCGATACGATACCGATTTCTTAAGCCAACGATTCGATTTTTTTCCATACTTCAGAATTTCCCGCGATACGATTCGATACTAGATATTTTTAGTATTGAATATTGCAAAAGATGCTTTCCAACAGGTTTTATCATAGTTTTTGTCCAACTCCATTGACTTGACTTGGACAAAAACTACGATTAAACCTGTTGGAAAGCATCTTTTGCTGCGATTTTTGTGTGAGCATATCAGTGAACACCACAGACCACTCGGTGAGTTTAACGTCTTTGTAAACTAAAGTTTAATGCGTTTTATGAAGGATTGTTCCAGTGCACCTATTCAACCATTGTGGAGGTGGGGGGGTGCAACCACAGAAACCGAAAATTCTCGGGCCAGCAGACATGTGTCCAAATTTCAATCTTAACCGTTCTATTTCATCAGAAACGATCTTAAAACAGGGCTTTAAGTGTAAAATACCGAACTTGTCCTTTAAGTTTCAAATAAATCAACAACAAAAAAAAAATAATTAGCCTTTTATTGAAAATACAGAAACAGTATTTGTGGCTAGCAGGACGAGGGACGTGAGAGAACGTCGCGAGGCCGGTGGCGGGAGTGTTAATGAACGTCACCTGTGAGACGCACCGGTTCATTAACACTTACACCACCGGCCTCGTGCCGTTCTCTCACGTCCCTCATCCTGCTCGCCACAGTATTCTATTCACATAATGTGTGTGTTACACTATAGCAGTCTTTCTTTTTGCAAACGGCAACATCTCTTACCACTGCTCCATCTGTTTTCCTGAAGCCAAAATACTTCCACACCCATGACTTGACGCCGACTGGAGTGTGTAACATTTCACTTTCATTGGCAGCTCGCGCTGACGGTTCCATCTCTCTTGAAAGTCAGACTCAACAATGTGCGTGACCATAGATAGACTGTGAAACCTAAGTAACGCGTGTGAAGTAGAAGACAATAATGAGGTTAGCGCCACCCGCAGCTTAGGAGTAGGTTGTACGTATGTCGGAGTGGATGCTGAAAATACACAGGCGAACAGACAGGCGGCAAAATAAACACATTAATCGATACTCTTGCGGACGCATGCGGCTGTATAATCGATGGATCGATACGAATCGATTAATATTTACACCCCTAGTCACAACAGACTGGCCAATCAGAGCAGAGTAGACAAATCACAACAGACTGGCCAGACAGAGAGAGATAGTGTGTGTGTGAATTACCTGGGTCTGTGTAGCGTCTCTCTCTACTAACAATGAAGCTTTGAGTTTAATTACTTCAAATACAGCTATTCTAAAACCCTCATTGCTAATTAATACAATGACGCAATCAGATTAAAAGTATTCTGACATACCATGTTATAAATATATTTATACCATTGTGTGTCAGAAACCGATTCTGATTAGCTGGAAGCAGGCCCGTCGCCAAGGGGGGGCATTAGGGGACCGTGGCCCTCTAATCATATGGTCATCGAGCAAACTTACTATTGAGAGCAAAAAAACGTTTCCACGTATTCCATAACGAAATGTCGTCAGCATCATTTAGCACACAGGTGCACTAATCTCTGTAACTTTAAATAACACATTGTCTTCAGAAATATGAAAATTAGTCGGAGCGTGTAAGGCTCTGCGCAAGGCTTACCTTCCCCTGGCCAAGCGGGTTTGTCGAATTTTCTGATTCATTTGCCTGCTAAAAACAGCCTACTGTTTCCACGTAAAAAAAAGGTAATTTTTCTCAGAATTGCATGATATAAAATCAAAATGGCAAGTTATAAAGTCAGAGTTGAGTGATATACAGTCACATTTGCGTGTTATAAAATCAGAATTGTGAGAAAAACTCTGAATTGAGAGAAATCCATGTGAGAATTGTGAGATGAAAAGTCGCAATTATCTTTTAATTTTTTTTTTATTCCGGGGCGAAAACAAGCTTCCATATACTTCTGATTGCTTTTAGAGGGAAAAGCTGTACATAAATGCTGGTCTAGGATCAGTTTTTTTCTCCGTAATAAAAGAATATTGGCTAAACTCCGGTGTTTTGAGCGGTGAGTGGATTAGTTCTACGCGCGTGCAAATCCTCTCGTTATAATAAGGAGTTAGGCTATGCAAATAAGGCATTATTGTGTATCAACTTTACTGATAGCCTAGGAACTTTGTGAGATCGCGATGAAGTTGAATAACCGCTTTTTAAAGATAATAAAATAGGCGTTCTTTGCGAGCTTTCTGCCATGTCAAATCCTGCATATAGCCTAGTAAATGTTTTTAAAGGGGAAGCGCATCCTCATGGTGTTGGTTCACCCTCCGCCTATGATCAGAAACTTAATATTTTGTGTTTTGGTGTTGTTTAAATATAGAATTTGGTCTATTTCAGTTATATTAGACTAAATAGAGGAGGTCTGTATTGTAGATCATAAAAAGTGTGCCCCCCCATGAAAATGAAATGCCCCCCCATTCTATATGTTCTGGCGACGGCCCTGGCTGGAAGGTGTGTGTTCAAACCAAGCGGCAACCTTCCAGTCTCTCTCTTGAAACCGACACGGAAGTGACTTAAACTGGATTTCATCGACTGGCCGCTAGAGACTGGCTGCAAAAGAGAGTCAATCCCATAGACCCCCCATGTTTATATGCCCAACTTTACAGCAGGGAAAAATATGTTTACAACCTGGTGCAAAAAAGTGTTTTTGGTCTACATAGCTAATTTTGCCCTTCATGAAAACTGTGAGGGGGGTGATTTTTTTTTTAACTCATCCGTTTAAATTATAATAAGCCTTAAAGTTCTGCATAATTAAGGGCGTGGCCACTTGAGTGACAGTTGGATTCCCGCTGCTGTCACTACCAGCCGTTTGTCTGCTGTCTGTTAGCCGTCACGTCACCTCAGCTAATCCCGCCTTTTTGCCCATTTTGGGTTATCCGGTGATGCGCCGCCAAGATGGCGACGGCCGGCCGGCTCCGCCGACTTTGGGCTTAAAAAACGCTCTTCAGAAACCAATGGGTGACATCACGGACACTATGTCCATATTTTATTTAAGTCTATGGTTCAAATCGTTCAATTGTACAGGTAGTTCCAGTCAGTTTAATCACAATTCTATATTAAAGGATAATTCCGGTATTTAACACTTTGAGTCTATTTTCTAGTTTGTTTTGGATGAACTAGAGTGGTGGACTTAGAAATGTTGACGATGGGTCCTGTCTCGACTTTTTGACTATTTTAGAATCGCCTCTGAGCGCTTCAGAGTGGCTGTCTATGGGCATGCTCAAACACGTCCTTAAAACAACCCTTAACGTTGGTTTTCAAAACTGTGCAACTCACCGAGTGGTTAGTGGTGTTCGTTGATGATTAAAAACAAATATATCGGCGCAATGTATGCTTTCAATCCGTGTTATTTGCTATAGTGGAACTATTTTTTTCAGATACCTCACAACCGCGTATAAACTTCCGCTCGCTATTTGAGTCTGAAGCATTAGCACACTCCCGGCCACTTGATGGCGACAACCACTTTGCCGCAGTTGCTCAGCTCACGCTAGCCTTCTGAGAGACGGAAAACCGAGCGAAAAGACTACAACCAAATGTAAACAGACCCCTTTCCGTTTCCGGTAGCGCAGTAATATCAACGAGCACTGAGTCCTCCAGCAGACATCAATACGATTTTAAAAAATGGCAAATAAAACACGACAGAAACTGTATTTCGCTACGCTACTTGTTTTGGAACATCAACGAACACCACTAACCACTC
This sequence comes from Rhinichthys klamathensis goyatoka, assembly GCF_029890125.1. Classification (NCBI taxonomy): domain Eukaryota; kingdom Metazoa; phylum Chordata; class Actinopteri; order Cypriniformes; family Leuciscidae; genus Rhinichthys; species Rhinichthys klamathensis. The sequence continues at coordinate 3,792,513 of NW_026606697.1, forward strand.
GGTGAGTTGCACAGTTTTGAAAACGAACGTTAAGGGTTGTTTTAAGGACGTGTTTGAGCATGCCCATAGACAGCCACTCTGAAGCGCTCAGAGGCGATTCTAAAATAGTCAAAAAGTCGAGACAGGACCCATCGTCAAAATTTCTAAGTCCACCACTCTAGTTCATCCAAAACAAACTAGAAAATAGACTCAAAGTGTTAAATACCGGAATTATCCTTTAATGCACTGCTTTCAGTGAAGCACACACACACACACACATAATGTACAATAATGAGACGAGTCCAGCTCAGCCGACCCAGTCTCCTCATTTCTCTGAACCTTGTCACTCACCTCTTTCTTTACTCTCTCTATCCCACCATCTACATCCCTTCCTCCTCGCCCGTGGCCCGGAGCCTCGCTCTCCATCTCAACCGCCATAGGGTTTGCTGGCGCAGTAGTGCTGGTGGGACTAGTGTTGGTCTGAGAGAGCAGTTTGGGTCGACCCCGCAGCGTGCCGGCTTTGGTTGGAGGGGCCATGTAGCCTCCGCTGAGGGAAACCAGGACTGGAGGGGCATCTTGTCCTGCTATCCAATCTTCCGCCAATAGAGCGGGTTCTAATCCCGCCGTATCCGGGTACAGATCCCCTTGAAACAGGTCGGACTGATAGTGGGTGGGGGAAAAGAAGAGTTTAATTTAGAGAGATGGTGCAGTTTGATAAACATGCCAATTAATAGTTTGCATATGGGCAGTTGAACATGGGTTTTCTTCCTTCCTCTTTGACACATTGACTCTAAAAATACAGCAGTGGGGGCAGTACCAAGAATTCATAAAATACCAGCTAAGAATGATAAATTCAAATAGGTTTCCTGTTTTATTTTATTTTCACATTGATTTCACCTAAAAAAATTATTTACTCACCCTCATGTTGCTTTTTCTTCTGAAGACCACAAAAGAAGATATTTTGAAGATTGTTGGGAACCAAACAGTTTCGGTTACTGGTAACTTTCATTGTACTGATCAAAAACATTGAGCCATTTCTCAAAATATCTTCTTTTATGGTCCAAAGAAGAAAGCAAGTTCAGCAGGTTTGGAATGACATAAGCGTGAGGAAATTATTTCTGGGTGTATTTCTGATACTATTTCTATCTCTTTAAATATAGCAAAGGGAGGGAAATGAGAGGTTTGTCTATTTTTACAAACAGAGTAAATTCATTTTATTCGGTAACTAAGAGCATTTGTAAATTAAGCTCTAAATGGTTTAATCAGGGCTGCCAACTTTTGAGTTTAGCTTGGAGTGAGATTTATGGAAATATTGGGGGGGGGGGGGGGAATAAAAAAAGTGTCTGATTGTCAAAACATTTGGTAAATAAACAGAATGTTATTAAGTTCAGTGACAACATGTTACAATATTTACATGGTACAATGACTGGTAGGCTATTTTTTATTATTGCTTGACACAAATTTCATGATTTCAATTCAAATTCTTTTGATTTGATTCCGATCTTGATTGAATATAGATTCATTTGGATAAATATTAGCCTGCGTAGAGATACATGTTAATTTTTCTCAAGAAAAAAAAAAAAATCACACCTAATGCTGTAAACATACAGAAAGCTGTCATTAAAGGTTAAAAATAACAACTCAAATTAAATATGATGCGGTTTTTAATTTATTTTATTTTAATGCTATAAGTTCAATTATAATAAATATGTAATATAGTGCACATATTTAGCAAAATACTCCTCTCTATAACTAAACTAGCCAACTAACGTGCTATGGTCATTAAAGGGCTTTTTTCTGAGGTAAATGTTAGTGACAGGCTATATTGTTCTCCAGCTGTTTGGGTGAAAAACACTGATTGATTGATATTATGTATGAGGCATTTACATTTGGCTAAGTTGTGTAATGCATCTTTCAACATACCTGTTCATTCGTGTTTATTTACGAGTAAGAGATGATCGGTTCACGTGCCGCTTGGACACGTGAGGTGCTGCCTACAGCGATCTGTCACGTCACATTTACAAGCGCCAAAACGGTATTTATTGTTTGAATTTCATAATAAAATTGACAGAATCTGAGAGCTGAGAAAAGTAACCAGCTCTGTCTTGTCTGTTGGTGTCGGTGTTGGTGTCGATTTCTTTCTGCGTGAGAAAATGGATGTGTGGCGTGAGAAAATGGATGTGTGGCGTGAGATGGTGTGAAAACTAAGTAGCCTATCAATTGCGTGAGAGTTGGCAGCTGATCTATTTTTAAAAGTGACAAATAAATATTACACATATTTTACACATTTTCTTTGTGCAGTTTTGTCAAGCTTCAAATTTAAAATTTCTTAAAAATAAAAATAAAATAAAAACATCAAAAGAGATTTCTACTATGAAGTATCAGGATAGATTAGTGTTTAGACTGTATCACCTAAATATATATTATTCAAATACCAGTCAGCATTGGGTCTGCTTGGTGCATTTCTGGCCTCATGACATTATATGTACAAACATGCATGAACATTAGGGCTGTCAATCTTCCTCTATAATACTATTCGAATTCCATTCCTTATTTTATTTAATATTCGAATATTAAATGCTCAAATTCATCCTATTATTAATATTTACGACATTACTCAGGCTTATGGATCGCCAATGCCAATAGCATGTGGTTGTTGTTACACGTTCTGTCCACTAGAGGGATATCTAACATTACAATAAACATTTTATTCGTGCTGAATATGGTTGAAGCGCTACCGATGGTTTTCGGCTAATATCTCCGCTAAAACACCACCAAAAATTCTGAAACTTATATCGTTCTTTTCAGTTCGACTAGACGGTTCCAACGAGTTTGGTGCTCACCGAATCCGTTGAGTTTTCACCAAGATATTTGCGCTTCAAGGGCGCTTTTTTACGTTGTTAAACATTTACCATTTTTGACAGTATTGTTATGATGATACAGCGTGGATAACGTGCACAATTGTGTTACGATTCAAAAACGTTAGCCTATTGTTCATCAGACGAAACAAAAGCATTTAATTTTCACATGTAAGTCAAGGTGGCGAGAAAGGCAAGATTCCATATAAAAAAAAATAATGAATGGGAATAGGAGCAGGCTTCACTCAATGTCAATGGTTAAACTTAAACTTTAAGAATGCTGGCCTGATGATTAGAATATATAACGTTAAACAGGAAAGAGGCCGCACTATGCATAAATTGTTTTATTTGCACAAACGCGTTTCGGCGCGTGCCTTCTTGAAACGCGTTTGTGCAAATAAAACAATTTATGCATAGTGCGGCCTCTTTCCTGTTTATATATATAAAAAAAATTAAATATACATAAAAAAACAATATTCGAATAGTAACTTCAGCATTCGAATAGTATTGATTTTTTTAATATTCGAATTATATTCGAATTTCGGAATTAGTTCCAACAGCCCTAATGAACATCAACACTAAAATACATTTTATTATTAAGCCAAGTGTCCTGCACATTAACCTAACTGCAAATGTGAAACATATAATTTAAAACATACCTAAAACACTGAATAAATAGCATTAGTTGCCTGTCCCTACTCTCCAACACTACTACATTTTAACATAAAATATGATTAAAATCCTTCAGAAATATTTTTTCTTTTGCAATGTTGCGTACCCTCATAGCCCATCATAGCCCAATGCTTTAAAAAATAAATAAAAAGATTTGTATTTGATAAAAATACACATTTTAGTCGTGTCTCCAGGTTGTCAGTCACTCCTGTTACCCTAAGACATCCCCCCCTCTGAAAAACGGGAACATTTCCCAAAGGCACATCTTCAACAGGATATTGCATCATCTGAATCTTCTGAAGGCTATTTGAAGACCTAAAATATGTGTTCTTAATTTATTTTCTGTATATTTGATGATATTGTAACTACGCCTGGGAAGTTCGTTTATTTTAATAATAAACATAATTTTGGGGGGAGGTCTAAATCACTAGAATTTGCTCAATGCCCTGTTAGCATGTGGCTATATTGTATGTATTTGCTAATCCTAAAAACTCAGTCCTGTTATACAAAAAGCAAAAAAGCAACAGGACCGAGTAATAGTAACAGGAGTGAGTAGTGTCCTCTGCTGTGTTGATTTATTAGTGTGAATATTAAGCACACTAATCTAGATAAATTTGAAACCGCATCTTTTTCTCTATGTTAGCCTTCCATCTGCACTGAATGTTTTTGTAAAGTGCTCTCTCAAGTGGATACATTTGAAAATACAATTTTCACGTTGTAGTGTCCTGTGTTGTTGTGTCTACTATTCACTTTATAGCTGTTGTGCCTGCTATTTTTACTTCATTATTTCACTAAATTTAGAAACAAGTGAGGTGCAGCTGAGCTCACTAGTTCAACAGGTTTCACTATTAGTGAGGACATTAACACCTCACAAGTGTAGTCACACATGGACACGCATTCCTGTTACCCAGTGTTCATTCCTGCTGCTATATCGTTTTTTCAATAAAAAAAATTTATTGTGTTTGGTCCATTATTTGTCCAATCGTTTAACAAATCGCATTATTAAAAAAATGGATAAACTGAGTCACCTTTCGGAAAAATGAACCTTGTGTGCATATATAGTGGTTTTTATGAAAAATATTAATTATTTGAACATGAAACCAACGGTTTCTTTAAAATAAACATCTCCTTGAGGGAAAAAACAAAGTAATTAGTTGACATGTTTGTAAACATGTTTTTTTTTTAACGCTTTTGGTAACAGGACTGAGAAAAATGCATCCGTCTTCTACTTAAAAAACCTTGTAAAAATGAAATGAAGTTACTTGAGATGAACAAGTACATATTTTGAATAGTTAAATATACATGTTATTAGATTCAGTTTAAAAAAAAAGTTATTTTCAGGAGTATAATAAGGCCATGAGCATATCATCACCATTTGAACATATATATTTTTAACAAATTGCAGTATGTATGGCTGATAGAGAAACCTAAGCATCGCTGTGCAATTATTTTTCTACACACAAAGCAAGAGAGCATTTACAATATGGTATTTTTCAGAGAACTTCCTGTAACACTTAACTTTCCAAGCTTTCAAAGCATTTAAAAAAACAGAAATTCAACACTTCTATCAGAACAAAGTTCAACTCAAAGCTCTTGTAGATGACAAAATGGAATAACTAATTAGTAGCCAAAGGTTACTTACTAACTTTCCTTTCTGACTTGCTGTAAACACAGATTCAAAACTGAACGCATGGATGCATGCAGACTGAACCTACCTTCCGTGGCACAGTCATAGATATGGGCTCAACCTTTCTCTCATGAAGCTTATAGAACCTGATGGAACAAGATGAAGAACAGTGGAGATAAATGCAAGCACTTGAGAGAGATGCTGTATAAGCTCAAAAATGAAAATGATTTTTAGCGAATGATACGGTAACACTACAATATAGTTAACATTAGTTAACTATGAATGAACAATACTTTTTCAGCATTTATCAATCTTATAGTTAATATTAATTTCAACATTTACTAATACGTTATTTAAATCAAATGTTGTATTTGTTAACATTAGTTAATGCATTGTGAACTAACATGAACAAACAATGAACAGCTGGATTTTTATGAACTAACATTAAGAAAGATTAATAAATACTGTAACAACTAATGTTAACTAATGAACCTTATTGTAAAGTGTTATCAATAATAGCCTACTTGTTCCAGTTTGTTACTCAGTTACTGAACAGCTTCTTAAAAATGAGTAAGAACAGTGAAATGTAAACTCAGAATATTAAGCAAACATGCAATAATAAAATATGTTATAATAACACAAATATACTTTATGTATTTAATCTCACTTTATTAACCAATGTCTTTGCTGCTCACCTTCGATTATCCAATACTAATAAGCAAAAATTATTTTAGATAAACATCACATTTGTGTTTTTGTTTTGTTATTAAGAAGTCCAAGTGAGAAAAAGTAATTCAAAACTAACGTGGCGCATTACTTTCCATAAAAAGTAACCAAGTAACGTAGTTCGTTTTTAGGGAGTAACAAAATATTTGAACACATTAATTTTAAAAATGACTTTCCCTAACATATTTTAAAATGTTACAAAAGATTTAAAATAAATATAGTTATTTTGAACTTTCTATTAATCAAAGAATCCTAAAAAAAAAATTGTATCACGGTTTTACATTAAGCAGCATAGCTGTTTTCAACACTGATAATAATAAGAAAAGTTTCTTGAGCATCAAATCAGCATATTAGAATGATTTCTGAAGGATCATGTGACACTGAAGACTGGAGTAATGATGCTGAAAATTCAGCTTTATCATCACAGGAATGAATCACATTACATAACAACCCTCATTTTCTTTCTATGTTGCCGTCTGAATATAAAAAAAATAAAAAAAATGTCTAGGTTCCATGGAAGAAAGAATGGAATCACATGAGGGTAAGAAAACATTAAAAAAAGTCTAACATCCCGGACAAATAACCAGTCAAACAACTTTGGCACCAAACAAAAGACTGAAGTTGGAGTTGCCACTTATTAAATAGTGTCATTCTTCGATGTCCTGATTCTTTCTGTCTTAAAATCACACAGTAGTTCAGTTCGTACCTTGCTATTTCACACTTGTTGACATCTACTCCTCGTTTGCTTAGAAAACCAGCACCTCTCTGCGGCTCCTTACTGCTGTACAGACTCAGGAAATGAACAAACGGTGACTCATCCGTCACCTCAAAGTAGCGAATGGTACAATCCCCCTGTGAAAGAGAGACGGTCACAGACAGCTGAGCTAGAGCTCGTTGACTACACTGGATTTCAGCAATTACCAGTTCTACTTTTATTACACGGGCCCCTGAGACACACGATCTATGGTATGCATCAAAGTACCAAGGTATTAACATCTGATACCATCACTGTGCCATTTACCAGCACTTAATCAACATGTGCTTACAGACTCAACATCTCGTACGCCACCGTTCAAAAGTTTGGGGTCAGCAAGATATGTTTTTGGTTTTGTTTTTCTGAAAGAAATTAGTACTTTTGTGCATTGAATGTATCAAAAGTGACAGGGAGGACTTTTACAGTGTTACAAAAATTTTCATTTTCCATTTATCAAACAATCCTGAAAAAACGCCACCACAGTTTCTACAAACATATTCGACACCAGCTGTTTTCATTTCACCCTGATAATAATAGTGAATGTTTCTTGAGCAGCAAATCAGTCTATTAAAATGATTTCTGAAGGATCATGTGACACTGAAGACTGGAGTAATGATGCTGAAAATTCAGCTTATATCACAGGAATAAATTACATTTTAAAAATTATTAACCCTCTGGGGTCCAATGTGTTTTTGGGGTCCTTGAGATGTTTTGACATACTCTGACATTTGTGCTTTTTTCAGTTGCTTATAAACATATTACTGGCAAAGGTGTAATTACACTCTATTTAGCACACACAGGGCTACCATAATGTGTTATCAACATGTATGTACATTTTTGTATTTTTGAGAGAATATTGTTTATGCGTGGTTATTGAAAAAATAAAAACTTAAAGTTTCTGAAATAAGGCCACAAAACACATACTAAATATCTGTCCACAAGACTTTTGACTAATGGATGTTGTCGCTTAGAGTTTTTTCTTCAAAATGATCTGAAAATCATCCTGCCTTATCATTCACATATAACAATAGATTGGTTTAAATTTAAAAATGACACTTTTTGTTTGGAAAGGCAATATGCGCAGGGGTGTGACCTGCTGTGATTCACACCTGAGAAGACAATGGGCCCGCATAATGAGCGCATAATGGGGCTGCATACTAATGACCCTTTCATTCAGGTGTGTCACTGAGCCACAAGAATGCAATGACAATATATATATACATATACATATATATATGTATATATATATATATATATATGCCTATATAATACAAAATTGGTTCACAGTTCCAATTATTTATTTATTTTTCAAATTGTGCTTGCAAATTGTATAATATCAAATGTAAAAATTTCTAGTAATTGTGCAGTTAATTATCATACTATTTTTACAGAAAGTTTGGGAATGTATCCCAAATGTGTCACTAATAAAACACAATACAAATAATTTAAAGAGGAGGCTTATATTGAGCTTTTAAGATTTACCTAAGATTTATTTATATGTAGCCTACATATATTTTTGCTATTTTAATAAAAAGGTTACAATTACAACAACAATTAACATTTTAACTATATTTCAAATGTAATCTTTCTTTGTATTATATACTAAAGTATACATTTTATATACATATTTCACAGTTGCGGATTAATTAGTTTGAATATAGCCTACAATCGAACCGACACTATATAATAACATCTTAGCAAACAAGCTTATTTGATGTGGCAGTATTTTACAGTAAAAACGACATCTTGTCTTTCATATGTAACATATCGTTTTTATGATTAGGACATATAAATGTTAATTTGCAGTTTAATACGTTGCTTATACAAAAATATTTTATTTCAACATATTTCAGTCGATTTTTACTCATCTCAGTATTGGAATATAGTTAGGTAAAAGCTGTTCATTCATTCACACACAAAAACGCGATTCAAACAGTCTTTTTGTTTACAGACACTATTCCATATCGCGATTAGCACAAAGCACTTGAAAATAAAGAATACCTATTTCCTCGGCTGGATCTGTTGCTCCTCCAAATGAAACTACCTGTAGCCTACTTCTGAGGTAATTTTTTCCAGGATAATTATTAAGATAGTACTATTATTCCTCACAGCGTCGTAAATCTGAGTCTCTTTCGGTGGTTATCCAGCTGATGGGGGCGTGGATCGCCTCAGAGCAATTGTGTTTGAATAGAGCGCGCGCTCCGTGGGCGTGGTCAAATTAACTTTAATGAGCTGAGACGAGAACGACTATCATCTCTCTTTTCGTACAGATTACATAAAATGAGAAAAACATTTTTTTATATAAATTACTTCATTTAAAAGAAGATAATTCAGGCTTCATGCCTGTGTGTGTGCCTGTATACCTGTTTGACTGAGTATTTGCAGAGTTACAGATGATTTTTCGGACGCGTTTCAGAATGGACTTCACTGACAGAGAGAACGCAGAACGCGCATCATGTTTATTTTTCTTTATTAGGCGAAAAGCACAACACTTTGTTTTTATTATGAGGTTCCACAAAAAAAATACAAACTTAACAGGATCGAATGATGTACATCACTTATATGTAAGATCAAAATTAACAGAGTAATTTGAGTCTCTTTTGCACTGATAAGGAAAAAAGTGAGCTGGTATCGCCGGCGAGACCGCCGACCCCAGAGAGTTAAAATAGATTTTTTTTTTGATCAAATAAGCCCCTGAGATTTTTATTTTATTTAAAAAAATAACCTTACAGACTCCAAACTTATAAAACATAGCTTATTTTATAATATGTTTACTGTATGTAAGGAAAACTCCCTGAGTCAGTGATTGGACACATTTACTGTAAACAGCACAGTTTATATGTCTGTTAGAGCTAGTGTTGTCAAACCGACTTCGGTACCAAGTCGATACTGAAATTTTAAAAATGTGCACTTTGAGCGTTGTTGAGCGGAATCGTAAACACTCTGGAATTGCCATTGTACTCAAGCGCTCATCAAATATGTCTGTGATTGGCTACAATGATCAGCGCTTCAAAACATGTTGTAAATATACATCAATGACGCTCTTCAGCGAGCGCTTACACAGATACACACGGGAGCGTTTGAAGGCAGGTGTCTATCGGCGGACCGGTCCGCTGGCGTGTGCTCTCAACCGCTCCTGTGCTTGGATCATTGTAGCCAATCACAGACATATCCGATGAGCTCGTGAACACAATGGCCAATCAGACGTGTTTATGATTCCGCTCAACAGCGCACATTTTTAAAATTTCAGTACCGACTTAGTGAAACCTGTCATGCAGCAGTTACATCTGGGTAATCTTACCTTCCCACACAAGTAAACCATGTTGGTGTCTGGGTCATAGAATGGAAGCAGAACTCCATTACTGGTGTCCATTTCCTGTGTAACCATTGGCTCAGACAGATCTCTCTGAAATGCACAAACAGAACAGGTTATCAAAAAAACATATCATTACCAAAACATATCAATAACTGAACCAGACAGGCGACATCTGATAGAGGTAGGTAAGCTCATCTGATTGATTGATTGATTGATTGATTGATGATTTCATGGCAACTAAAATAATTAGTCAGTGTCTGATTATTGATGCATGTGTCCTGTGGCCAGTTGCATAAACATACAGTAGCCGCTAGGGGTGGAACGGTACACAAAAGTCACGGTTCGGTTCATACCTCGGTTCAGACGTCACGGTTCGGTACGATTTCGGTACAATGGAGTGAATAGCAAAACAAAAATATAGAAGGCTTTTTATATAAATGTCTTAAGCCTTGTATTTTTTAAATAAGTTTTATTAATAAAGGCATTTAACCAGTTTATTTGTAGTGCACTGACAGTAGTTTTATATAATTAGTTTATTAATTAAATTATTAAAAAGACGAAAAGACCTTGAGATATGTTTGGTAATTGTACCTGAATGAATTTAAAATTAATTTGCTATTTCAGATCAATATATTTGTTTCCTTCATTTTAATTAACCCTAACTTTATTCTCATCTGAATTATAAATAATTGATTTCCGTATAAAATAATACTACCACTAAAAACTTTTGTCAACAGTTGTAGGTTACAGTTTGATAAGAGTTTAGAGTGTGACAAAAGCACAATGTTGTGTTTTATTGCGAGTGTACACAAATATAAGTAAACAATTTGCAGTTTTAATGATGTCCTGTATGAAAAAAAAATGACGGAGTATGTTTTTATGTTTCCACTGTTTGATCGCCCGTGCCTCTCACACACACACGCACACAGTTCGATCTCTCTCTCTCTCTCTCTCTCTCTCTGCCTCTCACACACACACACACACACACACACACTGTTAATCGCGCCCCTCTCTCTCTCTCTCGCGCACACACACACACTCCAGCATTGCAATCTTGATCGCAGCCTGTTCATTGCTGCGTTCACAGTCACACCAAAAGCGAATAGAGCGAAATTTATCGCTATTTAAGAGTTGTTTTTTTTTTGTACCGTGTATTCTCCGTGCAAATTCGTGCACCGAACCGTGACGCCCGCAACGTTTCGGTTCAATACGAATACATGTACCGTTCCACCCCTAGTAGCCGCTAAGTTAAGACTGTAGCTGAGACCCAATTCAGAGGCTGCATCCTTCGAAGGCCGCTTTCGAAAGCCGATTGCATCACCGCGGCACGACGAAGGCTGTCGCAATTCGAAGGCTCCTCCAAATGCATCCTTCGTTTCTCGAGCCACGAAGGATACACCAGATGGATCCTTCGCGGCCTAGTCTACCGCAGAATTTATTGCATTCCGGTGATGAAAGGATTTTTTTTTTTTTGCTTTACTGCTTCAATTTTTACAGTAAAGTGACAGTAAAGACATTTAATGCATCCTTGCCAATGAAATTATTAATTTCATTTAAAAATAATCTTAAAGATGCATTGTGTAATATTTAGGAGGATCTGTTGACAGAAATGCAATATCATATACATAACTAAGTTTTCAGTGGTGTATAAAGACCTTATGAACCGTTGTGTTTTTTTACCTTAGAATGAGCAGTTTCTATCTACATACACCGCAGGTCCCCTTACATTGAAATGTTTCTACAGTGGCTCTAAACGGACAGACTACTACAGAGCGCATTTCGTCACTATGTCGTTTTTCGAGCAAAAAAGCTAGCTAAAGTCAGCGAATAAAACACTGACACAATGATGAACAAGTAACAATAATATTCGCAATAACATCGTTTAACTGAATAATTAAAGGGGTGATGAACTGAGAAATCAAATTTTCCTTGAGCTTTTGACATCTAAGAGGTCATCATATTATAAGAATATCCTATCCAAGTTTCAGAACTGAAAACGTCCTTGTTAGTCCAATAAAAGCTTTTATTGACATCAGGCTCAGCAAACGACTCGTTTTTCAAAGTGGGGAACTATGACGACACCACCCCCGCAGAAGAAGATCAACGCCTACTTTAACACGGACGGTTTAGCCCCGCCCACCGATTCGCGCATTACACGAAACTCATTATAATATGCAAAACTGTTATCCACTCACAGCAGTGGGCGTTTACTTCCAAGTCTTCAATGCGAGACGCCCATAAAAACCGAGCGTTTTTGAGCTAGGCTCAAAACTAGGGTAGAAAATAGCCTATTACTTTAATAGTCATTTTGATGTTTTTGAATTTAAAAACCAAGCGAACGTCATAAGTTGACCTCAGACAACAATATAAAAAAAATTAAAAAGCCAGTTCATGACCCCTTTAAGTAAACCTAATTTCTTCATCTTTGTAAAGAAACCTCATTGCTTAACTGGCTGCTCTCTGCTGTCTCAGACGACATCTTTTCCTGTCGGCCAAAGTAACTTATGTTGGTTGCCATTCGCAACCTCACCACTAGATGCCACTAAAAATTACACACTGCACCTTTAATAATCCCAAGCTTGTGAATGGTAGTGTATATTATTGATTATTAATTACCCATAAAGCTTACAGTAGGAAGATCAATCAAGTTTCTATTAACAGATTCAAGCTTCACCACAGGCTCTAAAGGATAAAAAGTTCTTGCTGACCAATGAACCAATGATGTTCCTCTAAAAAAAAATGCTCTTACTGTGTCCCAGAGGGCAAGCTGTCTCTCACTCATGCGACTGAAGCCGGTTGTCAGGATTTTCCCATCGGCCAGAAAGACGGCCCTCATTGGCCTGGTGCCCTCATGAGCCTTCTCCCGCACCTGAGTGTGACATCGTCAAATGACAAGAAAAATAACATATTTGTGCATAAACACTGATCTGAAAACACTGACACATTCATGAGTGACCCGATGCAGAAAACAAGGACAGCTCCAGGGCAAAGTCTAAGCTAACTGGAGACTTTTCATGTTTAGAGGCAACCACAAAATTGTTGTTTTATTATTGATTTATAAAGTTATTTATTAAATTATTGATTTATAAAGTGCTAATTCAATAATATTCTATTCATACATAAATCAACATATACTGCAGTCACATGTGACACTTCCAATGAATATGAATGTTATTTTCACACTATTAAAGGTAGGGTAGGCAATTTCGGAGAGGCTAACAATAGCAAGCTTTGAGAGAATAAAGAGCAGCTGCTTAATAAACATTGTTAGAATAATTATATTAGTCCTCAGGTGCACTTAATGCCCATGTTTATTTTGAACACCTGTATCATCTCGGCCTATTAGGAATATTCTAACTAATCACACTGAAATATCCTGTATCTACACTACCGTTCAAAAGTTTTGTGGTCAGTAACACTGTTATTGAAAGACATTAATCATTTTATTCAGCAAGGATGCATTCAATTGATCAAAGGTGACTAAACTCATATATAATGTTACAAAAGATTTATATTTAAAATAAATGATGTTGTTTTGAACTGCAAATAAGCATATGACAATAATTTCTGAAGGATCATGTGACACTGAAGACTGAAGTAATGATGCTGAAAATTCAGCTTTACATCACAGCAATAAATGATATATTGACCCTCTGATGCACAAGCTATGCAAACCCCTTCTAATGCACAACATGGGTCTAAAAAGACCAGTATTCATTTCCTAAGTTATTTCATGCATGGCTTTCATCTTTTGAAATCACTTTATTTCAGCATTTAATATTCCTTGATCTATGAATTTATGATTTGTGAATATTCAAAATATCTTGTTTTCAATTATCACAAATTCATATTTTAATATATTTCCTAGGTTTTGTTTTAATACATCAAGTTTACACACATGGGTCAAAAACGACCCATCTATGCAAGCGTGATAAAACAAAAGAATAAAGAAAACCTTTTGTTAAAATAACCAATTTCACAGTTATTTAGATCAACACATTTACTGTAACACTTGAAATATGTTTATTGGCCACTTTGTCACACATATAACAGACATATAACAGATAACACTGAAATTAAACTGTAGTGTAGTGCAGCTGCAGTGAATTGTGGTGAATGTGACTGGATGAAAAAAAAACCTGACAAAATAAAATCACACGGGTACAGCGCCATCTTAAATTGCCATCTCAGTGCTTACATGTCTCACAAAAGACAACTACACGTTAGTGCTCCTTGCACGCGGGCCTGGTGCACTCTTCGATTGGCCCTCCTGCTGATGTCCTCCTATGGCCGGGTGGTCGCTGCATTTTTTTTTTTTTTATTGTTACATTTATATAGCGCTTTTGTCTGAACTCAAAGGGCTTTACATGGAAGGGGGAATCTCTTCAACCACCACCAATGTGCAGCATCCATAGTGCATCCATACCAGAACGCCACCACACACCAGCTTACTGGTGGAGAGGAGAAGCCAATCAGTGAAAGAAAGAAATGTGTATAGCCAATCAGTGGCCAATGGGCAAATTTGGCCAGGATGCCGGGGTTAAACCCCTACTTTTTTTTCCGAACTGGGGTTTTTTGGAGGTGCCCTACAAGCGCCTCTTCATATGGGGCATGACAAGCTCCTCGACCATGCAGCCTCCTTGATGAATAGCCGTCTTGCATTGGTCACACCACCATGTCATCAGGGTGTTGTGCAGTGAAGTTGGTGTAGGCATTGAGGGTGGCAACATCCAGCACATTGCAGTATTGAATAATTTCTGGTTTCTTAACACTGTTATCATCCAATTTTATTCATCATGCATGGTGCTCAGGAGGACAACTGCTTTTCCCTTCTTCGACACATAGCTTACCATAGTCATGTGACCATTGAATCCAAATTCTGAGCTATGCTTCTCCCTCAGTTTGGATGGCTTCATCATGACAGGCGGTATGTCTGGCTTGTTCTGGGGAAGAGTCCACTGACCGACGTAAAGGGTGACCGATAGCCAGGGACGTGCACAGGGGGGTTGCTCAGGTTGCCCGGGCAACTGCCCATATGCCCTTCTCACTCAAGTTGCCCTTCCGAGAAAAAAATTAAATCGTACAATGGATGCAGAATTTTACATAGGCTTAGATTTAAAAAAAAAAATCGCAAAGCCTCATTCACTTCCATTCGGGCACCGAAAGTGAAAGTCAGTATGAAGGGCAAACGCTGCATGCGACCATAGACTGCACGCAAATTACTTAAGGCCACGCCTCCATCTCGTGTCATAGTCATAGCGCGCCGTCATGTGTATACAACATCCACGACAAAATGAAGCGAAACTTCACGAAAAGAGGAAGAAGAAAAAAAACATGAGAGTGAATTGCGGGAACAACAATCAGGTAAACTTGTGTTCTCTCCTCTCTAAGTTTGATGTCAGCAAAGTTTGATGTTTTTCGGTCTTGCTAACCTAGCTGGGCAGGCAGTGCATCTCTTGCATGGGCGTAGATTACGCGGGGGACGGGGGGGACGTGTCCCCCCCACTTTTTATAAAATGTAAATTCGTCCCCCGCACTTTTTCATAGGGCAAATGTGTCTATGACAAGCTGAGGTTTTCGCGGGTGTGTATAGCCTGCCCTACATCGAGATTTAAAATCCAAAGAAAGGATAGTCTATCTACATACGTGACTTTCACGCTTCCATAGTAATCAGTCACTCGTGCGACACGCCCATGCTCGCAGCCGCGCCGAATCCATCAGTTTCATAGAGTTCAAAACGGCAAAAAAACTCTTCACTCCTTTTTCACGAAAAAGTCAAGCACTGTAAGTTGTTATGTGGTATCGGAATTGTGTTGCACAATGATGAATAACTCTGTCTATTTCTCTTGTTGAATAATTAACAAGTTTTGTTGTAAATTGAAAATATTCACTATACCCGGATTACCCGCACAAACGTGCACTATTTTCAATCTTTTTTTATTCGTAATGTCTTTTATTTTCACAGATATGTTATCAAAGCCGTTCAAATTAGAATAAACATGGTGATTGTTAATGCTGAATGTGTATGTTCATGCATTAACAGCCACGATCTGCTTGAATCAGGCAGTAACATGTGTAGACTATGATGTTTACCATAATTCGGTAACACTTTACAATTAGATAAAAAAGTTTGTAGACAAACTTGAAGTTCTCTTAAAAAAGCCTAACTAGAAAGTTTGAAGTATTTTTAAAAGCTTGACGTTTGAAGATTTTCAATTGGAAAGTTTTAGTTTAGTAAGACAGACTTTAGGCTATTAAGGAAATGTTATTTTGCCAAAAGAAGAACTTTTATTTTAAGTAAATGTTATTTTTAAATCAGCCTACTTCAGTGTGATATTTAACCATATTATCATGCTTAACAGTAACACTGACAATTTGAATAATTGTAATGCGATGATCAGATATCTAAATCAGAGAATATCATATGTTTGGGCGGTTGACGGGTGGATTATTTATTTTTAACAGTGGATTCGGGGGACTCAAAGTGCACCAGATTAATGAATTTATTTTTAAAATGTACAAAATTTTCTTCCGGGGGAGCATGCCCCCGGACCCCCCTAGAAGTACCGAGATTCATCTACAAAAATACTGTGGGAAAAACAGTAGGCTATATGATGGTCTACGAAAAATAACAATGTTATTATCTAATTAAAATACATTGTCAGGATTTTAGCACCTCCGCCTCGTTTTAAGCCAGGAAAACCCCTGCAATATAAAGTACTGAACATCTACATTTCTTTCTTTCTGGTTTTTTGCTTTAAAAATAAATAGCATATTAAGCCACTTAACCTGTCAACAAAAGTCTGAAAAAAAAATGGTATTACACTTGACATTCTGTCCCCCTCACTTTTGAAATGATGGCTACGCCCCTGATCTCTTGCATCACTTTGTGCCTGACAAAAGTGAGAGTAAAATACAATTATTTATTACGTTTGATTTTGATAAACGACAAAGTGCAACGGTGTTTGTTTACTGCAGCTCGGAAAACATAACCGCGTCGCGTGTGTTATCGTGCGTTCAAATGCGCGTGCACGAAATGAAACTCGCATTTTTCAAGCAGAAATATGTGGAGACCAGACATACTGTACAATACATGCACGTGAATGATGGCACTCCCAATCAAAGTACACATTATACTTTTAAAACAAGACACTGATTATCTAGTCTCAGTGTAGTTAAACAACTGTACTAATTATGCTAATACTAATTACTGTACTCTGTTACTCTGTAATTAGTACTGTTTAGAGTACAGTACTAATTACTGTACTCTAAACAACTGCACTAATTATGCAAGATAGAAAGCAATGTATTGACAATTTGACATTGATTGACTATTGATAGGCTATATTGAATTTAAAATGTTGATTAGCTGGACATACTGGTCAATATGGATGCACATCCCTCAGTAAATAATAACCATAAATCAATAATTGCTTCAACATGCATAATAAAAAAATAAAAAATCATACTGATGCCGAAAATGGCTGTAGAAAGAACCAAAGTTAATCCCAAAAGCCAAAGCTCAGGGTTATAATTTATTATATTTATGTTTACGTTAATATTCACTTACTTAATAATATTCATTTATTATCTTAACATTCTATAGAAAATACTCTATTCAATAAATATTGTGTGTTTGAACCTCATTCTGTTCTATATTGTTGTTTTTATTCTTTGACTGTTTTGTTTAAAGGAGGGAGGATTGTATGGGAGCACTGAAGTGTCAGGTGTGACTGTGGCAATGGCAAATGGTTTACATAGCTTACGACATCACAGGTCAGGTAGAGGCCCCTTAGCAGAATTTTGCTTAGGGCCCCAGGGAGGTCAGGAACGGCACTGGGTTTAGCAGTCGATTCTGTTCCTTACCGGAATTCCTGTTCCCTTTACGCAATCATACTACAAATCATGCGTAGTTGCCCAGATGAGCAAAAAGCACAATTGAATGTACGGGAAGCCAAAAGGTTAAAAAAGGATTGTAGCCTATTTTTTCCGAAATCTAAGCTTTTTTTTATTTATTTTTTATTAGAAGCGAGTTTTTCCCCATCTGTCAATTCAATCCAGATTATTTATTTAAAAAAAAAAAAAAAAATAATAATAATAATTAAAAAACAATAAACAATAATATTAGCAACTCTTTTTCTCATGTGTATTTTGGTGACATTTAACATATTGTTAATACATTTTGTATACTGTTTACAAAGTTGTATATCATAAACCTGTCATCTTTGACGTTTGCAATCTTTATAAAAAATAATAAGACCATAATATGAGGCATTGCGTTTGGACATAAACACGATCAGATAAGGCAATGGGCAAAATTCAACTGAATATATTCCTTCATATAGCCCGTGAGTTTTGGGGGTAGTGCCCTTTTTTCAGGTCAGAGCAACTGCCCCACAAAATTCCTGTGCACGTCCCTGCCGATAGCATTGATTTATGAAAAATAAAAATGACGAAATATGGAGATACAAGGTTTCCGCCTGTCAGCGACAATATATACTTGTATATACTGTATAATAACGTTCTATTTCAACTTTTATTTTGTTGACCTAGCTAACATTAGATAGAATAGAATATGTCAACAGCAAGCTAATAGTATTGGACATGTTTCTCTTTCTCACTAGTAATGGATTTCAAGGTCAAGGTAACGTTCGCCTAAACGTTCAAAAATTATATCCAGTTGTCTTTCACAAAATATCAAATATTTTCTGTGACAAAAAAATTATAAAATAAGACTTACATGCATGAAATATACAAAAGCAGGGCGTGTTGAGTTGTGAAATGTGTGGCACAGGTGAATAGTTTTCTGCAGTAAATATGTTCCTACTATTTACAAATATCAAATGTTCGATTGGTCATTTTTGACCCATGTATGTAAAATTGATGTAGAAATACAAAAACTGTGTCTGCTTATAAAGTAAGAAAGGAAAAATAAACATAATGATTTGTGGAAATCGAAAACAAGATATTTAATGTACACCTGGATTAATAAATGATAAAAATACATTTCTTTCAAAGATTCAGCAAAGAAATACTCAGCCGTGATTGAAATAACATAGGGAATGAATACGGGTCATTTTAGACCCAAGTTGTGCATTAGAAGGGTAGTGACGCAAAAAAGTAAGAAAGGAAAAATTTTAATAAGGATTTGTAATGATCTAAAACAAGTTAATTGAGGAATACCTTGAATACTGAATGATGAAATTAATTTCTTGCAAAGATATAGAAATGAAAACTCAGTCGGGTCACTTAGACCCATGTTGTGCATCAAAGGGTTAAAATAGAAAACAGCTATTTTTCAATTGTAATAATATTTCACAATATTACTATTTTTACTGTATTTTTGATCAAATAAATGGAACCCTGGTGAGAATAAGAGATTTCTTTCCAAAACAATCATACAGAACCCAATCTTTTGAATCGGTCTGTGTTACATTGCTTTATAAACCCCCGGTTGGGAAACCTTGATGCAGAAATTTGAGGATGCAGGAATGAACCGGCTGACCTTAAGGACAGTTCCCCGCCGGGGATCAATGACTCGTAAGGCTTTGTCTTTACAGGTGGTGCACAGGACGCTGCCCTCTCGGTTCCAGCTCACGCTGTATATCAGGTCAGGATGGGCGTCACTCAGCTGGTACACCATCT
This sequence comes from Rhinichthys klamathensis goyatoka, assembly GCF_029890125.1. NCBI lineage: Eukaryota > Metazoa > Chordata > Actinopteri > Cypriniformes > Leuciscidae > Rhinichthys > Rhinichthys klamathensis. The sequence goes on from NW_026606697.1 coordinate 3,812,090, forward strand.
CCCCGGTGCCCACATCCCACACACAGAGGACATTATCACATCCTAGAACACGGGCACACAAGATCAAAGGGTTACACTTTATTTCGATGGTCCACTTTAGACATTCTAGGGATGTCAAAAGTACTGGTACTACTAAAAAAAAAAGTTGATGGTACCAGCATTTCTGCAGTTCCGGTAGTACTGGGTATATTCGGTACATGCTGATAGACGCTGCTTTCAAATACTCTCATTCGTGTTTGTTTGAGCGCTCTCTGAGCATCTATTTACAGCGTGCTTTTACCAGTGTTGAGCATTGTAATGAGTCACAGTCATATCTGTTAAACGTGTGAATGCAGTGGCCAATCAGAGGTGCTATTCAGTAAGTTAGTCAGAATCCGCTGAAAACGCATGAGGTTTTGTCTTGTTAAATGTTCGCCGCATGCTCCTGAATCTTTTCATTATAGCCAAAAAAGTGTAAATGCAATATAAACAGGAGATTCACTTGAAGAAAGCTTTTTTTATATATTTAATAATGGGAGTTTTCACGAGAGTGCAGAATTTAGTGAGCTTGAACTTTAGAGATTGATAGTTTTAGTGATTATAAATGGCTTTCTGTTTATTACCCATTCACTATCTCAATACAAGTGTAGTTTTTATGCTGCTCAGTACATGGAAAGGGTTTCTGGACTGACAACCATATTTAAATGCGCCATTGAATCGTAAACTGCGATGATTGACAGTGACAAACAACGGACGAGACAAAACAGGACACGATTTATTAAAGTACTTAATTCAGCAGTTCTTGCTCTGGTCCCGAAATTGGTACAGAGACATGCCAACTAACTCTCATTAGAGTATTAGTAGACTGTTAGGTTAGGGTTCAGGTAGTAGAATAAGTTGACATGTAGTTGCAAAGTTACATATGTCTGTATTGGGAGCATCAAAATAAAGTGTTAGCCAATATTAAGCAGACGGTCCACTACTCTAATGATTGTTAGTTGAGATGTAGTTGCAGAGTTACTTATAGTAAGTAGAATGTCTACAGTGGACCATCAAAATTAGGGATGCACCGATCCACATTTTTTCACTTCCGATCCGATCCCGATACCTGAATTTGGATATCGGCCGATACCGATACTTTTCCGATCCCAGAGCTGTGTTTGCTTTAATATTATTATTATCATTATTGTTGATTTTATATGATGCTGAAATAAACTCCTCTCTACAGGCAAGTATGATATGTACGTATGTATGTATGCATGTATGTCAATATATATATATATATATATATATATATATATATATATATATTAAATAGATAAACAAAAGATAGACAATTAAACAAAGATACACATTATACAGGCCTACACAGTGCTTTAATTTCAGGAAGGTCTACTAACATTATTCAGGTATGGTCTAAAAATAATTATAATAAAGTAATCAAAAGTAAAATAGCACTGCAAAGTTTATCATAGATAGATTTATGCTTATTAAAGCTAAAGTTATTCATTCAAGAGCTGTGAGTGATTTTCTCTTTGCCTTTTGTTGTTTGATTCTCAGTAATGGAGCAATCGTCAGCATGTTTATTAGACTGCTTCCCCTTTAAGAACGAGTGCACCATATTTTCTCCCAACTATTTCCATAACTACGTCCATTTTAGACAAACTGTTTAAGTGAATCTCCAAGCCGGTCATTTTGACATTTTTGTGTAGGCTACATTTGATCGTTTAGACGTGCATATGAAGCCCAAAGTATAATGTGCTTGTCTCGTTGCGGTCTGTTTCGGAGCGCGCGACGCGGGAACAGCTTCTCTTGCGCAGATTTTTGTGCTTTTAATAGCTTTTTTTATTATTAAAAGCGTCCCGCAATTTAGCAACAGTAGAGACTGCATTTTACAACAATCACCGATCATGCTGATGGGCTGTCGTGTTGTGCGCGCTGTGGCACCGCGTGAGAGATCTCTCTCTCTCTTTCTCTTCTGGACTGCGAATAGCAAACATGCATCACAGACAAATGGTTTAATTAATACGGCTTTGCAAACATTGCATTTTGCTGTCTTGCTCTGCTGCGGTGTTTCCAGAGTGAAGTATTTCCACCATAGGATTTCCACACAGCGAACATGTTGGCAGCTCAAAGCTATCCTGCTAGCTGGCTGCAAACTGCGGAATGGATTTCCTGAGGGGGGGTCTCTGTGTCTCATTGAGCCGTGCCTCCGTTCAGGATATCCATTCCACAGTTTGCAGCCAGCTAGCAGACTAGCCGGCGGGCCGCGGGAATCACTTTTGGAGTCGTTTCAGCAGACTACGTTAAAGCGCAGACATGGCTCATGGATATCGGATATCTCCGCAGGTTGGATCGGGAAAATCCGATACGTGAATTACGCTGGTATCGGTCCCGATACCGATACTGGATCGGATCGGCCCCATCCCTAATCAAAATAAAGTGTTACCGATCAAAGATGGCCAAAAGATCAGCAAAAGAACATTTAACCAGTATAAGAGCTAAGATTTGCATCTCAGATATTTACATGCTAATGCAAATCAAACCCAAAGCTGCCTTTCTCAGTCTGGTTGTGCACAAACCTTTAAATCAACATGTGCATGAAGAGGTTTAGCTTTATATATGTTACTTCTGTAGAAGTGTAGATGTGTAGTAGACATATCAATTATCTTAATTATATGGAAATAAAACAATATATTGACTTTTAAAACCACTTTTTGTCATGCTTATTCATGTCTGCCTGTAAGAGTGTAATGTCTTCAATGATCTTCATTTGGTGGCTTTTCTCAACAAATATTGATATATGCAATTAATTGAGATTCACTTAATTACAGAATCAGCATATCATCATGCAATTCATTTTTAATCGATTGACAGCTCTATTGTCTTTTTTAGTACTTTGAAGGTGCACAAAACCATCAACAAACTCCAACATCCAAAAATAGGGTTTGAGAAAAGATATAAAGCAGGTTTAAGACACCAGAATTAGAGCACACTCCAGAAATAGAGCGTGCCAGAACAGACTTAATCCAAGCACCGAGAGCCGCAAAGAATATATAGACAAAGGAAGTGCTTACCTGCAGTCAACAGGATGTTGAGGGCCGAAGGGTGCCAGGCTAAGATGCCCACTCTTTTACTGTGGCCCTCGAGGGTCACAGCAGCTTCAGACATGGGAGACGTAAGACCCCCGTCGGGAATCTGCCAAACCTGTTGTGCACAAACACAGTGTGTCTCTTTTTACAGATACAAGAAAAACGATCTTCTGTGTAAAAGTTAAGTTCTTCTCTGTCACATGATCCTTCAGAAATCATTCGAATACACTGATTTGCTGCTCAAGAAACATTTACTATTATTATCAAAGTGAAACAAATACAGATGTGGTGTTTAATTTGTTTGTAGAAACATCAGGATTCCTTGACAAAATAGAAAAAGTCTTTATTGTAATTTCTTATTATTAGTAATGTAATGTAATGTAATCTTTATTTCGAACAATTTAAAATGAAATTGATTTGAATAATGTTGAAAACAGTTGTGCTGCTCAATATTTCTATGTAAAATTGTGATACACTACCATTCTAAAGTTTAATACATTTATACAGAAATTACACATTGAATTGATCAAAAAGACAGTTATATTGTGACAAAAGATTTCTATTTCATATATATATGGTGTTCCTTTGAACTTTTTATTAACAAAATAAAATTATAATGAAATTGAAATCAGCATATTACAATGATTTCTGAAGGATCATGATGTGACCCTGAAAACTGGAATAATGGAATAATATAAAGATAATATATGATATATTAATATATGACATTATATTGCATAAAATATATTCAAATCCATTTAATTAAAGAATCCTGAAAAAATAAAATCACGATTTCCACAAAAATATTAAGCAGCAAAAACATTTTCAACTTTGATAATAATGAGAAGAACCACTGTTAAAAATTGAGCAGAAAATCAGCATATTAAAATGATTTATGAAGGATCATGATGCTGAAAATTCAGCTTTGGCATCACAGGAATGGATTAAAAAAAAGTTATTTTAAATTATAATCATATTTTATAATAATACTGTTGTAGATTGTTTTCAAAAACATAAAAAACTAATTATTGCAAACTTTTGATTGGCAATATAAGTATATTATATGGGAAAATGTGTACAATATTTGTACATAGATTTTTACAAACTGTTTGGATCAAAAACACAATTTTAAGTAATATTAAAAATGATTGAAAAATAATTCGATAAATATTGAAAAACGTACCAAACACTTTTCATTCAACAAAAATGACAATATGCACCATGTGAATCTTCATGTCTTAATAATGCAATGCAATGCAACCTTATTCACCACTCATGAGGTGTGGGTTTTGTGGAAGGGAGTAAAACAAACCTTGACAGTGCAGTCCTCTGAGGCACTGGCAATAACGTTGTCGTCATGTGGGCACCACTGCACATCCAGCACTGGAGCGGCGTGTCCACACACAGTCGGGGTGTTCTGGTCCACTCTCCCGCTCTAGTGGATAGAGATGTGAAAACAATGTGAGCTTAACCAGTTTTATGGAAATGTTGATTTGATTATGCAGACAACTGTAAATCCTCATTGTTTTTGCATATCGCAGAGAGAGTGCATGCCAACCTTGGCGAGCGGGAACACAAGAAAGGCTCCGCCTCCTCCAGCCTCGATGACAACAGCAATGAACTTCGGATTGGCAGCACAGAGCGGACCGTCCCACGTCACGCGTGACACTCTGACATCATCAAGGCAATGCTCAGCCTTCCAGGCCTGTGCGAAAACATGCCTGAACTTACTCTGCCTGACAACACCCCTCCTGAAGGACATGACTGTGGGCAGGAGAGCGGAACACAGTCAGATGCCATTAAACCAATCATGGAATAGTATTTTATGAAGCACAAATAAATCATGTTAACATGTTAAAATAAGTCAAAATGAACGTAAAGGAAAGCAAAAGACCAACTGCACTTTGGTAAGAAAAATAAATGCAAGAAAAAAGTCTGATCACAATTCAATATGCAAATTTGCAATCACATCAATAGGTTAGGTCAGCTTCAATTTTAAAGGGGTCATGACATGAGAAATTAAATTTGCCTTGATCTTTTGACTTATGAGGTTTTTGCACCATTAAAACATCCTGAAAGTTTCAGAAGAGCTTAAAACCTCCTCCTTATTATATACTAAGCATTTATTTAGTCAAGCTCCAAAAATGGCTTGTTTTGATATTGCGGGATCTGTGACGTCACACTGGCAAATATATTTGCATATGACAGCCTCCAGAGCAAGACATAGACAAATATTAAAGCTATAGGGCTAGTCACCTTAATTTATACAGCACTTTATACAATAGAGATTGTTTCAAAGCAGTTTTACAGTGATAAACAGGGAAATTATGCATTTCAGCTGAAGTCAGTTCTGTGTTGATTCAGTTCTATTGTAAAGATCATCAATTATTTAATTTGTTCATTTCATCTATAAAGCAGTGACGTTAGCCAGGGTTGAATAATCATATTTCCTCACATACTGTACATTTGTACTAACATTATAAGTGAACCTCAAGGAACATTTGGGTAGTTGAACACAAGATGTCAGTAGTGGGGCATGTTGTCACACCAGCCTTTTAAAAAAGATTTAAATAGTAAACATATTAGGAAAAATTATACAATTCATGTAACAGCAAAGAAGGTAACACAGCAATATCAACTACGATACATGTGCATAAATATAAATACCCTGATCTGTATTTGGCCATAATCTCAAAATTGTCACCAATTAGGCTAATATGGGCCATCACGTAAAATATGATTTCTACTTGTTCTGTTCTATTGAGCACTAGGTTATTACCGTAGGTCAGATAGGCTTAAGTATTGAGGTAAAAGTGAGAGCTCCTCTTGTCCAGTGCAACTCTATACGCCTGCAGCTCTCACGTGTCTGAGACTGAACACGACACAGCTAAAGTCACAAACCACAAACCATCAACATTTAAGGTCTGATGTTTGGTTACCTTCCATAGACTATTCACAGCAGCGCCATCTTTGATTTTTAACAGGAATGAAAGCGAGGCGGTGAGGGGTAGACGTGCATCTCTTCAGTGGGTTGTACTGTTATTTAATGTGTTTTTGGATTGTTCTGCTGATGAAACACTGCAAAAATATCTTTCCAAGACATTTCAGTTGGACAAAACAATCCAGACAACATGAGTGTGGAGAATTATAAGTGATCTAGGAGCTTTATAGAGTGGCTGCCATTGAAAACAGTACGTTTATCCCTCACAGCCTCGCTTTCATACCTGTCATGGCGCTGCTCTGAATCTAATTACACATTCACATTCTAATGAGATATATTGACTATATATTTGGATAAATGAACCCTCCTTAAACTCTTTTGGTCTTTAATGTGATCAAACTAGAATCAATAGAGACATGCCAAACGGTAAAACTACCCGTAAACAGCTCACTATAAATGGCTTACAACTTTGTAAATCCTAAAGCTCTGACATGTGAACTGTGGTCTAAAGGTTGCTTTCCAGGAACGGGTTTTCATGGGACATTCCTATGCATCTTTTCCCAATATCCTGCATCCAATGCAAATTCTGCAATTTACAGGTTAATGACATTACACTATTTTCGACTTAATACAAATCATGTGATGCTTTGGAGTGTAAGAGAATACTGCAGAATGGCTTGCTTCCCACAAATGAAAAGTTATTTAAAGAGGAATGATCAGATGCTATTTTTTAACAAAACAATTCTCCTGCCCAAACTGCAAACACAACCAAGAAGTGGCTTCAGAAGAAGTCCATCAGGCTCGTGTTTTGGCCTGGTTAGAGTCCAGATTTGAACCCTATAGTGAATATTTGGTCTCACGTTAAACTCAAACGAACTGGGAGACATTTTTCAACTACTTATAAACTGTTTGAAGCCATTAATATTGAGTGGAAAACTTCTTCCTGTTAAAAGCAGGAAGAAAAGCAAGTTTACCCACAAGGCTTAAACATTAACAGAAAACAAAGGGGAATGCTATTCATGCTAAGATACTTTATCTACAGTATTTGTACAATTCTTGCTAATTTTCCTTCCAGTGATTGATGGTTAAGAAGACCATTAAAAAAACACTAAATATTTTGCCATTTTTGACTTGGCAGTGTCTCCTCAAAAAAACTGGATGAGAAAATAATCGATATTACAAAATGTGAAATTAAAAAGTGTAAAAGTCACTCGGTTTTTTTTCTTTCCTCCCCTGAGGCCATTGACTAAAGACATTCAGTTTGATGTGTGCGGTGGGTTTAGTCAGGGTTTAGTCAGTGGGGGGTTGCGAAATGAGAATGAATGAGGGTAAGTCACGTGAGAAGAGGCAATGCCTCCATCAAGTTATGATTGGATATGATTGGTTCACGTGATAAATCCCGCCTCTTGTTTTCGTGCGCGTTCTCGAATTGGCCTGAATGAAGAAGATGGTGACATTAATTGGGAATAATAATTAAAATCTAAGTAAACAACTCATACACTTTTAGATATCACCGCTTTATATCACGCCAAAATCAAACTTGAAATGGCCTGAAAAAATGATGACTGCCGGGCTTTTAGTGAAGTTAAAGGTACATTTTCGTGACCAGTGTTTACAAGCTTGATGACTGCTTAAAATAAGTTGACTATTAAAAAGAAAAGCTGAGTATTAGTTCACAAATAATATTGTTTAAATTGTTACTGCTAGTTATAATTTAGGAATACATGAAAAAATGCGTAAAAATACGAACTTTATAATACTGGTTTTTAATAAATAGAACATTACATTGTTAGTGTAAAATACAAAATAGAATTGTCTTTGGTCTCTCTTTTTCATGTCATGTTAATTTAAGCAGTAAATTTTATTGTAAAAGTTAGGGACATAACTATACATTTGATATAGCTATAATAGGCCTAAAAATGTGAGGACTTTGCCTCCTTTTTTTAAACCTCACCGCACACATACATACATGGGGCTGATACAAGTAACTAGGGGTTGTGAACACAATGCAGATAAATGCAGATGACAAGCCACAACCGCAAAAATGCACTAACATATGACATATGAACTAGTTACATTCATTCGTACCTCTGTTTAGGGGTTTCCTTCTTCTTCTTTGTTTTCTTCCCCTTCTTAGAAAAACCTGCAGAAATTAATAACGCGATTCCGGGTATAAAAATATGATATATATATAAATGCAATGATCTATATAAACCACACTAATCCTTTGAGTGTGTTATCGCCGGGATATTCTGCATGGTCAGGTGAAACATATCCAGTCAATTTGAGCAGGCATCGACAAATTAATCCATATTATCAGGGAAATAAATGCACAATTGTCTGTTTTCAAAAGATATACAAAGCTGAAAGAAAACGGTACAGTTCAGGATGTTAAAATAAATCAGGAAGAGCGTCGACACCGGTGAAGGAGAAAAGATGATGGGTGGTAAATTCCTTAGCGAATGTGCTTAGAATTAAAAGAAGGGATGTGTGAAGCTCGCCATGGTGAGGAGTAAACAAAATGGCCGGCGATACGCCTTTTTGACGTAATAAAAGTCCCTTTCTGAGCGCTTTGTGACCATTTATGATTTTATTATTAATAACCGAATGAACTACGTATTAGAAAAAGGTTAATCAGTGTCTATGTATTCTGCATGTTCTCCACTATTTTATTTTGTGAGGGAAACTGCATGCAAAAAAAATATTTTCATACATTTTTTTCAAGGCTCTTTCTTCCATTTTCTTCCACTTTCAGAGGCAGTCTTTTCGTAAACATGAGGGACTTTTAATTGCAATGCAGTGCTATGCAGAATGACAGTCAGGTTTAAATTCAAAATAAAAGTCCAAGTCCTGCACTAACAGCCAAGCATCGTTCGTTCGTGATGGGAAATCCCATACCATACATTTTAAAGGGACTGTTCTCATGCAGTGGAAAAAACACCACTGACAAGAAAGAGCAGTTTACTTTTGACATTAAACAAGGTCTCAGGTTTCAAATTTGGAAAGTTTTATTACGAAATTCAAGCAACAAATACCGTTTTGGTGCTCTTAAAGTCCCAATGAAATCCAAATGTATTTTTTTTCGCTTTTACTATAAATATGTTAGTCTTACTGTTATCTATAAGCTAGTGTGCTCCAAAATAATGACAAAATTCGCATTTAGAAGATAAAACCATTTAAAACGCTCACTTCCGCCAATATGAATCAATGATTTGATGACATCACTCTGCACTTCAGCTTCTCATCAAATTTTCTGTCCAATCAAAAATGTTCTCTAGAATCAAAAGCGCTCCGCCCCCCTACATTATAAACGCTGAATCTGCGGATAAAATTGACTATTTATTATTTTCTAAATGGTGAATGGCACATAGTGCACTAGGGGATAGGGAACGATTCAGACAGTGTAAATATGTTGGTTTCACGTTAGTGTCATGCAAACCGCTGCAGCGTCCACACAGTCTGCTCCGGTCCAGAGACACGATAGCATAGAGCGGATCATATGTGGATATGAAACATATCAAACCTATTTGAATTCTGCCCCGAATGCTGCATTTTAAAGCGATATGTAGAAGATTAGGATAAACTGTTAGAGTATAGGGGGGAAATCACAGCCGAGCTTAGATATAAACTAAACTAAACACTATTGGCTATTTTTTTTAAAGGGGAGGAGCTGTTTGATATTACCTGCCCTGTTACTAACATACTAAATTAATATACAAGGTTCCATTCTTTCTTTCTAATTTTTTTTTTTAAAGGTGATGGCTAATCTCAAAGTATCCACTGTTTTATTGCAGTGTTTTGGTGGAAATTATGGTTATTATGGTCCATTTTTCTAGATGAATCACCACACCTCAGATTGTGCTGTTCAGGTGTAGGCTGAAAAGTACCCAACAATGATGTCCCGATTCAACATTGTGTTTTCTGAAATTAATCTAACATGGATACATGCAGTATAATTATAGGGTTGATTTAATAACCGGTCATTAACGCCAACCTCATACAATGTAGTGAACTGAATACACCAAAGTTACTTACCATCAAGACCCATTTATGGCTTTATATTTTGTTAGATAGAAAGGTCACAGGAGTACCTCAGGAGCTTGCGGTAACACTACCTGCTTATTAAAACTAATTACATTTAAAGCTTTAGTACATAATGAAGTATAAATGTTGTAAACAAAGACAGTGTCACTCCTGCAATGATAGTGACATTTTGTGAACACGCAGGAGTCATTCTTAAAATATGGTAATGCAGTACTTCATAATACTATTCATGCACTGGGCAGTTTCCAGTCAAAATACACAATAGACGCATAAAAAAATATTTCAAAAACACCATTTGATATCTTTTGGGATTACAGACATTACGGTCAAAAAGTCACAGTGAAGGATGACCAAAACAGTTCATGTAGTAATTCAAGTGAAGCCTTATGTTGCAATAATAATAAAAAAAGATCGTAATTCCATTCCCTGGTCACACAGTGAAGCTCAACTCCGGTGGTCTCGAGTTAATCTGTACCTGAAACACACGCTGTGCCCCATAATGCTCAGTCGTCCCAGTTTCAGAATACACACCGGATTATGCAACTATCTGAGGAACTATGTGAGTAATGCTGGTATTGTTTTTCAGGTTTGAGTTTGGTTAGATGATGATGGCCTGATAGTTCTGTCCATGTTTTTGCCACCTTGGGAATGTACTCATATACAAGTTCATATATCCATTTTTATGGGTTAGTTATTGTCAAGACAGCCCTTGGAAGAGTGAATTTACATAATAGCACATTCTCCTGTAACATCAACTGAGTTTAAATGGCGTTAAATTCAGCTCTCTTCTAACGCAAGACGCTTCCATACAAACACTCTAAACGATCTGAGCTTTGTGCATAGTTGGGCTATGCGGTGAGAGGAAAAGTGTTGTTTTGGCCGGGAGCAGGATGTTATTGGGTTTCGACTTGGGCCGTAGTGTGCCATTAGTGCGCTCAAAATGGTTGGATAGCGCCTCCGATATCTGTGAACTCGCCGTCTCGCTGCTGCCGTTTTCAAAAGCGTCGTGCTCCATTAAACCTCTGTGCACTCCTGAATCCGCAGGGCTAACAGAATCTTCTTCCTCTTCGTCTGTAAGAGTCGGGTAGGTGGATACCATAGGCGAGTGATGCCCTCTGCTGCTTCCTCCTGATTGCGGCCTCCCCTCTGCAGGGAGAATGGCACTGCCGTTCCGAGATCGGACCATTTCAACGGCCTGGTCCATTGAATAAGAAGAGGGGTGGAGAGGAGGGAGAAGCTGGGTTTCCTGTATAGCAAAATTGCAAATAGTAATTAGGTGCAATTTTACATGCACATGTATTTGCAGAACTCTGTTAGCATTACTAAACAGTTCAAAAATACTAAAGCAATAAGTGCTAGATGTATCGGATCATATATAATAATAAATAAATAAAAACGTTTTTATTATTATTAGAGTATTTTTATGGAATTTAGGGTAAAATGCTATAAATGGCTTAATATAGTTATGGTACATTTTGGTGTCCTGTTACTGTTTTTAAAGATTTAAAGTCATGTATTAGATGTTGTAGATAAAATAGTATCGGTGGGTTCACACCTGCCTTGTTTGGTTCGATTGAATCGAACTCTAGTTCGTTTCCCCCCTTGGTGCGGACCTTTTGGGCAGGTGTGAATGCAGCAATCGAACTCGGGTGCGGACCAAACAACCGAACCGAGACCCAGCTGAAGAGGTGGTCTCGGTACGGTTCCAAACGAACTCTGGTACGGTTCGTTTACGGTGTGAACATGAACCGACCCAACTGCAAGAAAGCACTGCACCTTTGAGTTAACAGGCTTCCGTAGTCGGAGTTGCGTTATGGCATACCTGTCAACACTCCCGTTTTTCCCGGGTTTCTCCCGTTTTTTAGCCCTATCTCCCGGACCCCTCCCGGTTTGTTATTTTTCCCGGGAAACTCCCGTAATTTGCATGGCCCAAACTCCTTTATGAATAATCGGACCAATATGTTTGCTAATGTTGACCAGTTGCCAGATTGTATTAAATGCATTATATTCACACAATCCACAGACCATTTACAATTTCAACCCGTTTGTCACCTCAACCTGGCAACCTATAACCCAGTTGCGCAGTCGCGGAAAGTTTAACCCGAAAGCGAGCCGATAGACATGATGGCAGGTGAAGGTGGTGTCCCCGCAATGAAACTGAAGTACAGTTTGTAACGCGTTGCTTCAGGAAGATTAGGGGTAGCTCACAACTGAAGTTATTGCATGCAGAGGCCAGACAGACACACGGAGGCGATTGACATCTCACAACTCGCACTTTATTCCCAAATCGAACTCGTGTAGCCTAACTGTCTGTCACACGTTCTACCGTCCACATCGTTACTTAATAAACAAAATAAGATAAAAATTAGCATCAAACAGAAATTACCCACATACATGGGGTGTTCGCATGCATAGACAGTAAAAGGGGTGTTCGACGCGCACAATACAGACTGCCGACATTTCAACAGGGAGCGCAAAGCTCTTAAAGGGGCCACACCTTATTTCCAGTCGTTACAAGTTGTACATTTACCACAACCCCCAAAAACAGACCACTGGGAATGTTTAAAAATAGCTCAAAATATGATCGGAGTGGGACTTTAAGCCTTTTTTGCACTTCCTGATTTCCCTACTTGAGAATCCTTGTCCAATGAATGGACGACCTTAGCACACGTGTGGTTTTGTTTACAAATTTTGGTTCAATTGCAAAAAGAGCAGTGTGAAAGCAAACCGTACCAAAAAAAACATCAAAAAAAAAAAAATTATTTAGGCCGGACCAAAGCAAGTGAACTATCAGACTTTCCTGGTGTGAATACACTAACATAAAATTAACAAATCATGAAAAAAGGCTAGTTTTAACCATACCAAATTTAGGGTGGTGGGTGGCTAATACCAAGGTACCACAGGTTTTACTGTAGTAACAGTTCTCCAACAATTCATTTTATTTTCTCATTTCAGTTTTTCTACAATTGCATTGTTGACTTTTTTTTGTTAAAACTTGTTACCAAAGTTATTGTAAGAAAAACGTATAAAATGTTGTTAATCTACACAATTCAAAAGTTTGGCGTCGGAGGAAGGTATTGGACGGGATTTGGAGTTGAAACAAAAAATGACCTCATGTAAAAGTGAAAATGTCTATTTATCTAAATGTAATTTAAGATTATTTTAACCATCTGAGGTGCATGAACATTTTCTTCATGAAGGTTAAGCACATTTACTGACCATTTTCTAAATGTTTTTTTTTTTTTTAACAAATTGAAGCTCTATTTGTGGAAAGTGGCATACATCAACCACCAGAGACAGCCTTTGCACTTCAGAGGCCGTTTCAAAGAAAAAGTCAGCGAGTGAGTCATCGAAGCGTTCAGTCAAAGAAACGATTTGTTCAAAACGGCTGATTCATTCAGGGACAAAGCAAGTGACTGTCTGTATCCGAAAACTTAGGAAGCTGGCTTGTTGCCTCGCTGGCCTGTTTGCGCACAAACATGCCTCACATAACTGATTTCAGGCTTTTGAAAGCATAACTTCTGAGGCAGCATAATGGTTTAATGATCTACAACAAAATAGAGCGAGCTTTGATGATAACTAAGCGAATATTTAATTACTACAATATTAATTTTATGACATAAAAAGTGGAAAAGTTGCTAAAAAACGTACATTTACACTCTCAAACACTATATTTATTTTTAACTGTCATGGAATGGAGCGCACAGGATTGTGGGATATCAAAGGCAGCGAAGGATACATCTATGCAGCCTCCAACAATCAATCAGACGAAGGCATTGCAGGAGACAGGAAGTGAAGCTTACACTTCTGATATGCCTTGATGCCTTCCTAACTTTGAAAGCATCCTCTGAAAGCAGCAGTTTTAATATTTCAGCCACTGTCTTAACTAGCGAGTCGTTGAATCATTTATTAGACCGATTTGTAAAAAAAATAGTTTGCGGATTCCTACAGTAACGAAACATCACTGTGTTGCTTGGAGACGCAATGGCTCTAATACTGTGGATTTGTTTTGAACTTTCATTTGGCAAAATAGAGCAAAAACGGACAAATGTAAGTCACCTAATATTACCTTCTTGTTTATTGAACTGTATAAAATCAATATCACATTTGCAAATGTGCTCATATTCGGGACAAACAGCACTCTTGCTCGTGTGGTATTGCTTATAGATATTAAAAACAAGAACTTAGAGCAATTTTTTCCACCATATCTTAGATTTTGGGTGCATTTGTATTAATTTTGGCTGCATTTTTGCTCAAAGCCCCCATTAATTTCCGCCCCTGGTCTGTGTGTTGCATGACGTCCGGGGAACGGGGCTCTTTCACGGGTGCAAGCGGAGGTCCCTTCTGTTACGAGGCCCGTTTCAAGTGAAACTACTGTCAACCGCACATGCAGACTCATGAAACGCATCTCATACCTGTGACATGTTACTGTCCTCGTCATAAGACTCCATCATCATCATTCGAGTGGATTCTCTGTCAGATCTCTCGATCAGTTTGTTTTGACCTCGTCTGGACGAGTTAAAAATTGCAGGGCGACCGAGTGAGTCCACCGTGGAACGTTCCAGCGTGGAACGACTATCCCTGGAGCGAGGACGATCCTGTGAAAGGATCCGTTTTATGAGAGGAAAACAAAACACAAGCAATAAACTTGTGACGTCAATTAAGACTATTGTTCTGCCTATATATATACACTGTAAAAAATAATCCTGTAAAAAAAACGGTAAACTACTGGCAGCTGTGGTTGCCAGCATCATACCGTAACTAAACGGTGTGTTACTGTTTTTGTGTTAGAGCATATAGCTGTTAAATTAAAGTTTTATACTGTAGCTGACAATACGGTATTTAGCTGTTTATTTCAAAAACAGTAACACACCGTATTTTTACGGTATGATGCTGACAACCACAGCTGCCAGTAGTTTACCGTTTTTTTACAGGATTATTTTTTACAGTTTATATATCATATCAAACAACTGCAGAGTGTGATTGGTAACTTGTGACTTTTTAAAACATGAAAAGAGAGACGAACCAGTGAGGAGAGACTTGTGCGTATCGTCCCTTCAACTCTTAAAGGATGATTTTCCTCCTTTTAAAAGAAGACAGACAGCAAAATGAGAGGAAGGGTGATACATCCTTGTTTACATATATACATTTGCCCCAAAGGGTAATTAGATACTTAAGCGAGATGTAAATTGAGCATTAAATCAGCTAATTAAAATTATTTCTGAAGGATCATGTGATACTGAAGACTAATAGTAATAATGCTGAAAATTAAGCTTGCCTTCACAAAAATAAATTAAATGTAAAATATACTAAACTAGAAAACAGCTATTTTAATATGTAACCATATTGCTGTTTTACTGTATTTTTTATTAAATAAATGCACTCTTGGTGAGCATAGGAAATATAATCCCAAACCAAATGATCAATAAAGATGTTTTTTAAAAAGTCGTCAAGCCACCTTCCTTTATATAGCGCTTAGATGGTTTCAAAAGTGTGTGTATATGGATTTATTACCGAGTATCTGTTGTCTGTGCTGCTCGAGTTCACTCTTCTAAACGAGGCTTGTCTTGACAGAGTGCTGATTTCCTCCCTTATAAAGAAAGTGAGACAGCCAGATTGAAGTACAGGAACTCTCATATTCAGACCAGTCGTGTAAACTATTCCGTGTTCAGAAAGAAAGACTTCTTACTTTTTTTCATTCAGCTCTATGGCCAGCTGTTTATTCTTGCGTTTATAGTGGCGGTTTACAGAAATGATTATTACGATAAGAGTGAGAACAACCGCTGCAGCAACACCGGCAATAATGATCATCATCATGTAGTTCACTGATGTTTCCTTAAGAGGCAACTCTGAAAGAAACATGAAAAAAAAAAAAAAAAAGTATATTCAATTATATGTATTCACATTCCATGAATGAAGGTTGGGAATGACATAAGACTGAGTAAATTATGACAGTATTTGGATGAACTATTCCTTTATTTGCATATACGAGACACGCAGTTGCATAATATTTTCACTAGGTGACAGCACTGTGCATTGCACTTCAACATGAGTGAAGGGTTTTCAGCAGGATACACACCTAATATAGTTATTGAAATCTCAGCTTTTCCAGATCCCACCAGATTGGTGGTGGTGCAGATGTAATCCCCTTGATCTGTCTGGAGAAGGGGCCTGGAAAAGCTCAGAGTGCCACCGTCCACCGTCACACCCTCTGGTAGAGCTTCACCTTTCCTGTGTACACAAAGAAATACAATTCAATCCCCAAATAAAAACCAGGCATTGAAAACAACAGAATGCTTTGGACACCTATACTGAAGGATTCAGCACATACAGTAAATGATTAATGCTTAATTATTTCATAAATATCAACTTAAAAAAATGTCCTTGTATCACTTTCAGTTCACCAGCAATTTTATTTTTCCATAATACTTTTGTCCATCATATTGTCGGTGAAAATAAAGCCATCATAAAAGTGAAGTTGCGATAGTCTTTTCTTAACTATTGTGACGTATCAAAGTGTAGATGTGTAGATTTTGTCCATCAGGAATTGATTGGATCATTAGATTGTTGTGGTTTGCTATTGGTCGATCTCATGTGAGTGACAGGTTGCCCCGCCCTAACGCCAGTAAACACATCATCAGAGAAGAGAAGAGATGTCTATGTAAGAGGGAGGGGAAGTTATTTTAATTAAAAATGACAAGGGCACATGGATTTTTTTTTAAAAATTATGTGTTAGGTAAATCATTATAAATACTGTAATTTTCCATTAAAAAATAATAACTACATTTTTTATTTCAAGATGACATCAACTGAATTCATACAGTGGAATAAAGCAGTAGTTCAATTCAATAGTTTTATAGCACTTTTCACAATGCATATTGTGTATCACAATACATATTTCAAAGCAGCTTTACAGAAAATGCTCGTTTCAATAAGGAAGTATTAATACAGCAATAATATAATAAATATCATGTGGTTAGTTAACATCGTGTATTCAGTTAAGAACACACAAACTAATGTGTTAGGCAGCGATTACAACTGGTTTTGCTTCAGGATTAAGTTTTTTACATTGGACATGATGAAGTGACGGCTCGACAAGATGCGAAACTCCGCGAAGATGCAAATTTAATGTAGTCGGTGTTGTTTTTTTGTCATACACTTTAAAAGGTTTTTCGAAGTTGTAAATAAAACAGATTTTTGGAGCATGTTTTACAAGAAAATACTTGGCACTTAATTTCGGTGGTCCACTTTAGACATTCTACGAACTATAAGTAACTTAAAGTGCAACTACATGTCAATTAACTCTCATTCATTTGCAGGTAAACATTCATGGCCCCAAACATGACTCAAAACAAAACAAACTGTGATTGGTTGCTTTACGTGTCAGTCAGACGGCCTCTGGGTGGTCCTTGACCAATGAAAGCTGCGATGAAGTCCAGAGCTTCTGCCATCGTCAGTCTAAAGCTCTGGCTACGCGAGACTTGCCTATATTAAAGGTGCTCTAAGCGATGTTGAGTGACGTCACTTCTTGTTGACGTTCGAAGTATTGTCAAACAAAACGGAGGCTAGCTAGACCCTCCCTCCTCATCCGCGCACTAACCCCACCCCCAAATCCTTCTTGTCAGTTATTGGCTGGAACAGTGTGTGTTATGTTTCGTGGTGCGGGTTGGCCCAGTTTGTTTTTATTGCCGTTTGTGGAGCCTGGGCTGTCTACAGAGACCGCGTTTCTTTACAGTGTGTTCAGGGGACAGCCAGCTAGCGGATAGTGAGGAGATGTTTGCTGTATGTGACAAAAAATGTTTTGCCCTAAAAAACACGTGACATCGCTTAGAGCACCTTTAAGCGACACAATCAGATGACGACTTTGAAAATCCTGAAGGGTTTCCAGTTAAGTGTGCCTCATGCATCAGACGCTCAGCCAGTGGTCAGTCTGAAGCTGAGATATTAATTACGGTCCACTAAAACTCTAATGACAGCTAGTTGACATGTAGTTGCAAAGGTACTTATAGAATGTCTAATGTGGACCATCTAAATAAAGTGTTCCCAATACTAATAAGTCTTTCTAACTTGTCAAAAATGTGTAATTATTTTAAAAATGTATTAGCAGTGAAAATTCTTTCTAGATCAATTTCTTTTCAGTGTAGTTTGTCAAGCAAATGTTTGCATCCACCTTATTTAGTTTGATATGAAATGGGAAGCGATTTCCCCACTTTTTAAAAAGTTAATGAGCCTTTATTTAGCCAATACACATGGACACACTCAGGGTTTCTGTGGACAATAAGAACTTTGTCCACAGTTTATACCAGGAACTATACGTATGTTACAGTATGCTTTTATAGAGCACAGTGTGTTTTGCATGAGGACAGTAGTAATACTCATCATATTCCTAGGCTATGACACACATACATGCAGGCAAATTTTCCCGACATCATCGTCACAAATTCACTCCATCTCCCCCACCAGCCTCGTCTCACCCCCGCGCTCTCTCCCTCCGTGTGAAAATGCACTCTTGTCTGTTTGCCGCACAAGTTGCAACACGACACCAGGCCACAGTTACTTCATTTACTTTGCATTCACACCGAGCTGCCCGAGAACAGGTTTCCCCACTGAAGGCGGAGAAGAGGAGGAGAAAACCAGAGAATGTTTGTTTCAGGAATTGCGTGATCATCTAAACGTCGGTGTCTACACCCCCTTAGTCACTCGTAGCGAAAAATGCCAAAAAATAGGTGTGATTGTGACTAATTTTACCTCAGACTTGTTCACGAATGCAAAAACAACTGTTGTGTATTTCAGTGACCTCTCGGTGTCAGTATTACTTCCTAGCAACCTTCCTATCTGATCGACTAGATTATAGATTCGCTCATGAATTTAGGCCATAACCTTCTCGTCCACACCTACAGATTACTCTGGCATGCTGATAGAGAAGCCAACCGAAACAGAATTAAACTGACAAGACAGGCTGTCAGGAAGACAAACAAACAGACTGATAGATACAGGTGAAAGACATGTAGACAGAAAGTCTTACCTCGTCCAGTTGAATCGGTGAGGTTTTGGATTTCCTTCGCCATTGCACTGTAGCGTCGCACCTTGCATTTCAGCATGCCAGCTGTCCTCGTAGCCAGATATCAGTGCATTCGGAGGGTCTGTTCGCACACATGAACACACATACACAAAAAAAGGTCTCACAATTAGGTGTGTCTAATTCACTTTTCAGCCTCTTGTTTGAACTTGTGATGAACTTCCCGTTTGACCAATAAGTTCACCTGATCCTTTCTGTTGTTGACACAGTACAAACCCTAATACTGGCATTATGAAACACGCATATGTTTGAATTATCGCAATTGTGTGCAATTAAATTAAAGGAATGGGTTCCAAACCCACATTTCTTTTATTTTTTTTCTGTGGAACACAAAAGGAGAAAATTTGAAATGATGTCCTGGTTGTTGTTGTTTTTTTTTTTCTCCGTGCAATTATACAATTAAAGAATGAGGACCGCAGCTTTAAAGCTTATTATAAATGATTTGTCCATGCACATCAATTTTTTCAAATTCATGTGCCCTCGTAAGCTTTAAAGGTGCATTGCGCAACTTTTCATGTTAAAAATACCTGTTTTTCTATCCTATACATGCTTAAAGAACTGCCTGATGGGCTGAATGAGCCCTTCTCTGCGCACTGAGATTGCCTCTATAATCCTGTAAAATACAGTAAAATATATAAGAGGGATTCGGGCTCGAATTTGGCCGTGACGTCATGCGCGTTCACGCTCACCAGGCTATGTCTCGCAGGTTTGTGTATTCGCCGGCGCCGCCATTCTCCGCATCAGCGAAAACAACTCGTGCGTCAAAGGTAGAAGATGGATTCAAAGAGACCGGCTTGTAGTCCATTCCAAACCCCAAAGCAAACTCCACGTAAAGTAAAGAAAAGAAAAATTTTGTCTAGTGCCACCAAAAGGTCAAAATTGGAGTCAGACAGGCGTCGGAGTAAGACGAGAGTCAACCTCGGGAAGGCATTCAACAAATGGAGAGATCTCCGGTCTGCTCTAGGGCTCAAACGAGATCCTCAGTTGGCTTTTTTCTTGATAAAACGGTAAGATATAGCCCAGTCTCTAATGTTTGTTAGGCCAATCTATGTATGACAACAAATGACGATGCGTAAAATGTGTAATGCTTTAGCGTAAGCTAGATCCATGTACAATCAGAATTGGTTGCAGTTTCGCTTGTCGCCAGAGGGGGCGTAGTTCTGCAAAAACTCAGAGACTTGTGTTTTGCACCTTTAATTAAAATAACTTTCCCTCCCTCTTGCACAGCGACGTCTCTTCTTTTCTCTGATGAGGGCGGGGCAACCTGTCACTCACATGAGATCCACCAATAGCAAACCACAACCATCCAATCAACTTCCGATGGACAAAATCAAGTCCCGCCCTAAGGTATTTTGGTGCACATATTATAAGGTGAGGACCACACACATGTAACTGATCATTTCTTATTCAAGTGAGATGTTAACTGATGCAACCAGATCGTTGAATCAGAATCGTCTAGTTTGTGAATGAATCATTCAGATGAACTGAATGTTCAGACTCAACACCCCCCCCCCCCCCCCCCCCCAAAAAAAACCCCCCAAACCCACCAACCGGGATATTCTCAAGTATTCTCCTTTTGAGTTCCACATAAGTAAGAATGTCAAGTGGGTTTCTAAAGACACGATGGTGAGTCAATGACAGGATTTTTATTCTAGGTGAACTATTGCTACTAAGTTTTCCTACAGTCACCCAAAGCAAAAATGTTTTAATGACTGTAGCTCAAGTAGTGATGAATCAGAGAATAACAATGTTGTCATAGTATCGATTAAGACAATAAACAGATGTCCACAGGTCAAAACACATATAAAGGAAATTACATCTGTAGACATAAAAAGGTGAAACGAAAGTTTCATCATATTTAAATTTCACAAGCGCAGTAAACAGGAAAGGAGTTTTAGGTTCACATTGTAAAATTCACAATCATTCTGAGTCACATACAGACAGCGATGTAATAAAGATTGATGTGTGAAACAGTATATCAATCATTCTGCAGTAAGGACAACAATAAAGTTATTTTAAAGTAAATGTACTATACACAGCTTGTGTGTATAACCTGGCAAGTGGTTTGCACTGGTACGTAAAAAGTGATTGGACATCAAAATATTTTTTTTAAGGAATGCCTAAATGAATAAACGTTGAATAAACAGCAGCACAAATGAATACTATTAAAAAAAATCAAATCAAGAACAAATTTAGTAATGTCAGTATAATATTTATTAAAAATTAGGACATTATATTTTAAATAAAGTGATATTAATTTTGAGTTTAGTGGTCATATTAAAAATGTTCTTTTTACTATTATGGGGGAATTTATTTAAATTCAAAGTGATATTAAAATATGATTAAATTATATATATTTAAAAATTGTGTATAGTAGTACATTTATTTGTAAAATACTATTGAAAGTATACATGGAAGTATTAGTACTGAAGTAATACAATTTATGCTGATTTTAATTAAAAATGTATTGTGTTTGAACAGGATGATTTTTTTATTACCGTCTTACGAGACTATGATTTTTTTTATTACAGTAATACAAATTCAAGAGGCTAAAATGTTTATGCAATGACATATTTATGCATTTTTCTTTTGCATTCTTTATGCATTTTTTTCTGTTTTGATTCAAAGATGGAATTGTGACCCAGGCATTTCTTTATAAGAATCTCCCGTTATACAGTAGTTTCAGTATTTACACTTGTGAACATTTTCAGAACAATATAAGAGATTAAGACTTACAGTGCACTGTAAGTTTACTGGAGATCCTCTGGGGGGTGTTTTGAGATGGATGCCAGACCAGACAGTCTAGCTTCCTTCCGTTCATGCTACGGAGAGGGTGGAGGGAAAACTGGATTGAGGCCACCATACCATCCAAACTAAGGTTCTGGCTCTGACCCGAGAGGTCTGTGTCCCAGGAGAGGCCTGCCATTGGCTTAGCCATCGAGCGGCATGTAGCAGCCGGACGGAATGACTGGCCCTCAACCATGACATATTCCTCCAGGGAAGTGATGGGTTTAGCTGTGAAATAAAATGACAAATAAATAAGAGATGGATGGATGGATGGATGGATGGATGGATGGATGGATGGATGGATGGATGGATGGATGGATGGATGGATGGATGGATGGATGGATGGATGGATGGATGGATGGATGGATGGATGGATGGATGGATGGATGGATGGATGGATGGATGGATGGATGGATGGATGGATGGATGGATGGATGGATGGATGGATGGATGGATGGATGGATGGATGGATGGATGGATACAGATGGACGGATGATAGATAGATAGATAGATAGATAGATAGATAGATAGATAGATAGATAGATAGATAGATAGATAGATAGAGATGGACGGATGATAGATAGATATATCATTTCTTTGTGTTTTCATTCGTGTCTTTTGTTATATATTACAGCAGATATTTCACCAGTGTCTGAGTTTTTAAAAAGTATAAAATATCCCTGTTTGCTTTTCTGTTTCTAACAGTGTGCTTGAACACAATCATAAACAATACTTCTGAAAGAGAAAGCAGCATCTATTGTACGATCATATAATCGCAGCAACAATGAACACTTTCATGTTAATACCTCCATCATCACTTCCATTGACAAACACAATACTTGTGTGTTATTCTGAGAACAGTAACTGTATACATGAAAGCAGTGCTAGCCTTGTGGTTAAAGGGTTGTCAGGTATATGAAAGGGACGGTGAATGACATGACAAGAGTTATGTTAAAAAAATCCTCTCTAACTACTGCAGGGTTGCTGCGCATATACATAAGACTCAAATCAATTCAGTCTAATCTAAGGGTACGTGTGCACTACAATTATATGCTTGAAACTGCGTACAGACGACACCATTGTAAAAACGATCCCCATTCACACGGATCCGCAAAAACGACTAAACTGTATTCTGCTGCCAGGCCATTAGATGGCGATGAAACACTACAGACTGAACACGTTATACGCATGTGCATGACGTCATCGTTTTTTTCAGATTCGCGTTTTTGTTGTTTACCCAGAGACTGTTTTCAAAAACTTGCACTTTGAAACTCGTTTTCAAAAGTTTGCGTTTTCAGGCACCCAAAACGCCGTTGTCGTGTAAATGAATGGTCAAAATCCACTGAAATTTTTACGTTTTTAGTTTAAAATGGTGTTTAGTCGAAAACGCGTTTTAGTTGAAAACGCGAATTCCTAAAAACGATGACGTCATGCACATGTATAACGTGTTCAGTCTGTAGTGTTTCATCGCCATCTAATGGCCTGGCAGAAGAATACAGCGTTTTTAGTCGTTTTCGCGACCGGAGTGAATGTCTGAAATCAAAAGTCGGTTTAAAGTGATCTTCCAATGTGCCAATATCAGTGTCGGGTTTAATGCGTTCCCTTTTAAAAAGTAAAGTAAGGGATTACTCTTAATTTTTCTGTAATTTAATTACAGTTAATTCTGATGGGATTGGATTAAATATTGTAAGTCACCGTGATTTTTCATGGACATCATCAAAATATTTTATTGAGACATGGACATCATCAAAATATTTTGTTAATCCTGGAACAACATTCCTGTCCGAAAATGTAGTCCTAACCCTATCCCTTCCCCTAAACCCAACCCTTCCCATAAGTTATCCCTAAAATCAGAGGGAAATGATGGTGAATAACACTGATGTAGAAGCACCTAACCCTGGTTGTAAGCCTAAACTTGACAGAAACTGTAAACTTGTCCCTCAAATCTGATTGGTTGATTGAAATGTTGTTCCAGGATCAGCAAAGATGTTGATCCAGACAATAGAAAAATTCTATATGAAAGAATATTGGATTTAACATCAACATTTTTAACACCTAATGTTAAATATACGTTTTTAATGTAACCTTCTTCGTTTAAATACTTTGGTAAGTTGCATAATTTATGCAACTTTATATTATTTATTTGAAAGAATTAACCCTTGTGCATCAATTAAAAAAATTTACACATTACATAGAGGACAAAAATGTCCATGTCGAAAAACTGTCACAGACTTAAGTTTGGTATCATTTTAAAGAAGACCCTTGGCAGATTATTGCTGAAGTAAAAAAATAATAATAAGTAAATCGAAAAAAAAAGTTATACAGTTATAAGTTTATGAAAATTATTTATGAAAATTATTTGATATAAAATATATATTTTATAAAACAAGCTGAACTCTAAAACGGCAAGAAAATCAAAGCCATAAATCTAAATAAGTTGTGTTCCAAATTTGAGGTTGATATCTCAAAAAATGAGCTTTCTGTAAGAGTTTGTTTGGGCGCAGTAACAGATTTCCCCCATTGGTTGCCAGCAAAACTCCACTGGTCACACAGTGATTGGATTTGTTATTTGCAGTTGAGTTTCTCTCTCTCAAAATTACAAACACACACATTTTTTTTTATAACACACATACTAACCACACTCAGACATCCATACCAACACGCCCACACAATTATCGTTGCACAATTTATCCAATTGCCTCTATAATATGCCGAGGCAGAAAACAGGAATAAAGCGATATTTGTTTTATAGGCCAAACCTGGCAAAATGGCACCATCTGATAAAAATTTAAAAATTTGAAGCCTTTCCAACAGAATGAAAGCCTGTTAACAAAGATTGCATCATTTTATTGTTAAATAAACCTGGGATTAAAAAATGCAGTTTTAATTGGTTTCAATGGGGACATTTTTGTCCAAAAGGCGCTGAGAGGGAGTATTTTGTGTACCTAGTGCAAATTTTTTATTTTTATTTTAAATGGCAGTGAAATAGAAAAATTCCAATAAAAATACACACCTGTGCCAAATTTTATGCAGTTAGCATTAACACAGGCTAAGTGATCAAAAACACAAAACTGAAAAGGACAAAAATGTCCATAAGGATGCACAAGGGTTTTAAAAGAGCAGTTTCATGTCTATCCTTGTGTTGTTTAAGAATAGACATCTTGTTAATGTCCCCCTGTGGTGACAAATCAAGCTTTTAATGTTGTTTATATGTCTATGTGGTGATTTTAATTTGCTCGACAATAAGTCAACACCATTGCTGAGTATTTTCTCTTTAAAACTGCAGTGAACCAAAGATGGTTCTAGTGTTTCTGACGTCACAAACTACCTTGTAACCAATCATGTCAACATGTGATCGTCAAATAATGGATCTCTGAGCTGGTGTGAGTGAGTGGAGGCGGGGCTAATTAGCATATTCATAGAACCACGTACACTAAATGAGGCAAGGGTGTAGTTACATTCAAGCTATTTTAAGGCACGAAGGAATTATTTCAAGGAAAAAAAACTTTTAAATATGTCATTTTGGTGATCAAAGGTGAGTTTTAAGGGGGATATACAATTATTGACTACAGGGGGACTTTTAGTAATGCAATACTGTTTAGACAGAGTGATTAGTAAATTAATCCAATTCTTGAAGATGTAATTAGTAGCTAGTAATTAATTACTTTTAGTTTTGCATGACACAAGTTTGTTGTCTTTTGTTTGCCCATAGCACTGATTAAATGTACTTACTCCACACTGTGAGGGAAATCACCGTCTCAAAGTTTCCAGAGGGGAAGGTGGCGACTTTGCAGGTGTATTTGCCCTCATCTGCAGAACTTGTGCGCATAATAATCAGAGCAGAGTCTGCTATTGGGTTGTTGGTCTCGAATCGCACACGCCCTGAATATGCAGGGTTTTCTGTGAGAGAGAAACAGAAAGAGAATTAAATGTGTTTGTCACATCCACCATATGACAGTAAGATTTGGCTTTGCGACAGTTTTGTTACACACATCAAAGAATGATGCACAAAAAATAAATAAAAAATTATTGAAAATTAAAATTAAAGAATCAATATTCTGCTCTGTTAGCTCCTGTATTATAAATTGTTGTAAAATGCATGTTTCTTTACAAAAGTGAATTGTAAGTCACTTTAAAAAAAAAAAAAAAAACATTTCCTTAATGATTCAATGTAAATGAATGCAAGCTGAGTACAGAAATGAAAGTAAGTACTGAATTATACAGTACAGGAATAGTTACATTGCTAGATTCAAGGAAGAGCAGAACTGTAATGCTATTTAGCAAAATAAGTTCTTGAAATGGCCATGAGCTCCCTATAGAGAAGATTGTTATAGCTACACTTTTAAAAATACACTTTTTGCAGTGATGCCATTAAAAATAATAAAATAAATCGGTTCCCCAAAGAACCTTTCAGTGAACAGTCCTTAAAAGAACCATTTTTTCTTAGTTTTGAGAACATTTTATAAACTAAAGCCTTTTTTCCCAATATAAAAAATTGTTTGTGCAATGGAAAGATTCCTTGGACGTTAAAGGTTCTTCATGGAAACGCAAATGCCAATGAAGAATCTTTATCTATAAGAGTGTAGAGATATATATTATTTAAACCCATGTTCTCAGAGTAAACTTTTAAACGTATATATTTTGAAACAAGTAACCTATGAACACCCTGATGCACCATTGTAATTTTAATGAAAAAGGATATTTAGAAAAAAAGTTTTCTTTGGTGATAATGATATTAGTAAAAGGAAAGGGTCTATTAATTGTTAGCAAAAAAGTCTAACAATTTAAGTTTTGATATGTAAAAGACAAAAAGAAAGGTTTGTTTTACCTGTCTGTCCTTCACTGAAATGAACAGTGATGATCTGTTCTTCAGCTCCATTTGAGTTCTGCCGAATCCACGTCACCTGCACCACCTGAGTCTCACTGTCCGACACATTGAATCGACAGGGTAACCGTGTTTCCTCCTCTCCCAAAGACTGCAGATCCCAGGGGCTCTTCGAGGGCTCAAGAAACGGTTCTTGTTCTCCACTTACACAGGCTGCTAAAAGAGAGGAAGATAGAGTAGCGGCGTTAGACATGATCAGATGCTTTAACACAATTCTGCCAACAGCAACAGGATAAAAGAAACAAACTGGATGAGCCATGCTGAAAGTTGTTTGATAAACATATTATATATAATTATACTTTCATTGGATAGCACATCATTTGAATTATGTTTTAACCATAAACAGTGCGAGATTTGGTGGAACAGCAGTGATTATACAGTGATACACACACACACAGGCCGCTTTATTAGGTACACCTGTCCAACTTTCGGTTTCGGATTCAGCCTAGGTCAAGGCGATCCGCTGAAGTTGAAACTGAGCATCAGAATGGGGAAGAAAGGTGATTTAAGTGACTTTGAACATGGCATGGTTGTTAGTGTCAGACGGGCTGGTCTGAGTATTTCAGAAACTGCTGATCAACTGGGATTTTCACACACAAGACACAACCATCTCTAGGGTTAACAGGGAATGGTCTGAGAAAGAGAATATATCCAGTGAGCAGCAGTTCTGTGCGGGAAATGCCTTGTTGATGTCAGAGGTCAGAGGAGAATGACCAGACTGGTTCAACAGTAACTCAAATAATCACTCGTCCAACCTTGAAGCAGAAGAGCAACAGCAGCAGAAGACACACACCGGTGACACTCCCGTCAGCTGAGAACAGAAACTGAGGCTAACCTTCACACGGGCTCTCTAAAACTGGACAACTAAAGATTGGAAAAGCGGTGCCTGGTCTGGTGAGTCTGGATTTCTGCTGTGACATTCAGATGGTCGGGTCAGAATTTGGCATAAACAACACGAAATCATGGATCATCCTGCCTTGTATCAATGGTTCAGGCTGCTGGTGGTGTAATGGTGTGAGGGACATTTTCTTGGCACTCTTTTGGGGACCTTAGTACCAATTGAGCATCACAAACGCCACAGCCTACCTGAGGATTATTGCTGATCATGTCCATCCATATATGACCACAGTCTACCCATCTTCTGATGCCTACTTCCAGCAGATCAAACTGGTTTCTTAAACATGACAATGACTTCACTAAACTCAAATGACCTTCACAGTCACCAGATCTCAATCCAATAGAGCAGCTTTGGGATGTGGTGAAACAGGAGATTCACAGATTCAGCAGATAAACCTGCAGTAACTGTGTGATGCTATCATGTCAATATAGACCAAAATCTCAGAGGAATGTTTCCAGCACCTCGTTGAACCTGTGCCATGAAGAAATAAGGCAGTTCTGAAGGCAAACATGGGTCCAACCCCCTAGCAAGGTGTACCTAATAAAGTAGCCAGTAGACATGTATATATATGTATATACTTCATACTATTCGATATACGTTTTGAAGTTCAGATTCCTCCCCCTGGCAGTTTTGTTGACTGAGACAACATTCCCGATTAGACGTTCAGCTGTAAAACTATCCATTTAAATGACTTATTATAATATTGCATGTTGTATTACAATGAATTGCTCTGTGTTGCATTTAATGTTTAGAAAAATTCACAACAGCAAGTTCCTCGTAACACTCATAGCTGTGGCATCACATCCTGGGTTTTAAAGGGCTAGACCAAAAAACAATATGCCATTTATCATACAGCTTAATGCGGTTCAAGTAAGGCTTTAAAAAGAATAGAAATAACACCTCTAATAGATATATACCTGCATGAAACATACCTGCAGTAAAAGGAAAGTTGGGCCACATTGGCTGAGGTCATCTGTTACCTTCAATACGGTGGTAACATGAACCTTTCATTTTTTAACACTCTATTGAACTGGCACAGAGAACAGAGAGGAGAAGCAGACATGGGAATCGATATGGATTACAAAAATAAGAGAAAGGAAGAGGGGTGAGAGACAGACAGATGTCTGGAAGAGTGTGGACCACAGGTAGATATGCTGCTCAACTCGTTATGTGTCTCAGGGCTAATTGCTTTTGGGTGGCAGACAAGCACAAGCAAACACTCAACTCAACACATATCCAAAGACCATCCAAAGGTGAGTGGACATAAGCTGAACTACTTACAAGCTGATTTTACTTTTAAATACAAAAGCCAGTTCTGTCAAATTGCATCTTACATAAACGTTTGTTATATAATATAGCTATGTGTGTGTGTGTGTGTGTGTGTGTGTTTGTGTGTCTGTGTGTTTATATATATATATGTGTGTGTGTGTGTGTGTGTGTGTGTGTGTGTGTGTGTGTGGATAATAGATATACAGTATATACATATACACACATAGGCTATATATATTTATATACGCATACATATACAGTATGTGTAGATATACACACACACGCACACATACACAATATAAACACAAACTTTTATGTAAGATGTGATTAATCGATTTGACAGCACTAATATTTTAATAAAATAATATACTAAAATAAAAATGTGTATATTATATATATATATATATATATATTCATTATAATATATATATATATATATATATATATATATATATATATATATATAAATGATTAATATTAAATAAATAAATAGTTCAGACAATGATGTCATGCAGACATCATGTTGATTGGGCTTATGTATGGATAAGAAATACATTGTTTATTGTTATTTGCAGTTTGATATGTACTCAGGGTTGAAAAGTGAAAAATAAAAAAGGTCTATTAACTCCACACTTAATAGCTTCTCGGTTCAGGGCCGGGATTGGCCTGTAATCCCTTTAAATCTTTAGTTTCTGAGTCACTGAACTTTGTGTCGTAGCCCAGATCCTTGACCAGTTTGCGAAGACTAGAGTATTACATCAATGGACAACATAATGACAAAAGCCTCCCAGACAACAACATGACATGTTTCGGAGTCAGCATCCTTATAGTGGGTGTTATTTGTTGCCTAATACTAGCCTTAAATCAGACCTAATTCATTTGACTGATATTTTGATAACACTTTAGATTAGGGAACACATATTAACTAGGAGTAAACTCCTGCTTATTAATAGTTGGGTAGTTGTTAAGTTTAGGAATGGGATAGGATTAAGGGATGTTGAATATAAGGGATGCAGCCATATAAGCAACTAATGTGAATATGAATATGTTCCCAAATCTAAAGTGATGACGATATTTCTACTAATATTAACAGTTTATTCATCTGTAATCGGTTCTTAAATATTAGGTCAACTGATATATTATATCATTTAATGGATTTCTAAAGAATAACACATAACAATGGTATGCACTGCTAATAGCCTATTTAATGTTTTTTTTTATTACTTTTATTTTTATTATTTTAACAGCTAATTATTTTCTAGCAATCATCTAGATGACAAAATAATGTAGCATGCTTTATGTATAATAGCATTATAATGATCATTTAGCAATTATTGTGTCCAAAAGGCAGAAATAATGTCAGACAATAATGACCAAAATGCTCATAAAATATAATATTAGCCTATGTATGAATAAGTAATATATTATGTGTATTGTTATTTACAGCTCAATATCCACCAAGCGTTGAGAAATCGGTCATATAGGACTGTTTGCAAAGAGAAACAGATAATTAAGCGCCTTGCAATAATTAAAAACGGATTCTGTCTGGTTCTGAATGACAGAAAATAATGACCAATGGATCATAAAAAACATTATTGATCTCAAATGTCAAAATGATTGGTTGACTGGAATGTTGTTCAAGGTCCTAACCCTAAACTCTTAACATCAGAGGGCAATAACTCATGATGACTGAAATGTTGTTCAAGGCCCAGCAAAAGATGGTGATGTTGGGAAATGTCTCAAACCATGTCGCACAGACGCTAGGATCTGCCCACACTGACGCTATAGTGAGCATTGCAAACGAACCTGTCCTTCCTATCAGAAGTAGGGCGAGTGCTTGGAAATAGCACGGGCGTCAGTTTAATGTCGGGAATTTGTCGTGTCGCGTCGCGTCGCATCCAGAGCATTATTTGAATGGGTTCTTCTCTTTGCTTTTGTCGCGTCGCGCCACCCGCCTCTGGTGTAGACACGGTGTTAATGTATTAAGGTTTCACATGCTCAGACGCATTGACCCTGAATTAACACACACACAGCTGTATGAATAGCTCATACACACCGGGAAAACACTCAAAAATGTAAGTTACGTTGACAACACCCTCAGATTCATCACACCCTTATTCTCACAACTTCATCAGCCCAGAAAACACTCCTTAACACTCTGCGAAGCCTTTATCACACAGTGTGTGTGCGCGCGTGAGCAGGGAGCGCCTGTCTGTCAAACTGAATCACACTTAGTTTGTCACAAGAACCAGTTCTTCCTGTAATATTAGACAACCGTAACGTGTTGTGAAGTTCTTTTCCAATAAGTTTAACTCCAAATCCTGCAACACGTTTTTAAATATTTTACAGTTGCACCCGCAATGTATAGGATAGCTTATATGAAATGGCTCACCTGAGTTCCAGAAGATCATCGCAGCAAGAATATATGAAACTGTCTTCATATCGTCCTCCAGTTCAGACTTTCACCTGAGCCCAAGTTATCAGTTTGGCGATCTCAATGTGATGGTCATTATTAAAAGACCAAAACAGTGTCTCTGTCAAGAGCTAGTTGTATTCCCAATCAATCCAATCGATCATAGATGTTGGAGAAGAGGAGAGGAGACTCCCATATATTATGAAGATCACGTTGTGGAGATCCAGTGCAGAAAAACAAAATCACTCTGTGTTTAGCATCTGAGATATATCGACTAATTCATTTGAAGTAGCCTACAAAAAAAGAGGAAACGATATCAATTAATAGAATGTTTATGGATTGCGTAAATCCTCCATGCGTAAATCCTCAAGTGAGCGAACAAAAGTTTTTACTCCAGTTTAAGGTGTTTTCGTATTATTTTAAGATCTACGACATGTTGGGGGGAAACAGAGTATTTCCATTGTTCTTCTGCCGTTCTGCTTGAGAATGCGTGAAATAGCTGTGAGAGAGAAGATCTCTCAGGAAAGGCACCTGTTGGAGAAGGCAGTTCTGCATTGCGCAGTCGCGCACATGTTGTTACGCGCAACTCAACTTTCCAGTTTTTAATCCGGGTGTTTCTTCCCAATCGGATGATTCAATCTAGCTGGTTTAATATTCTCTAATTGCTTAATCGCTTGGGACCTTTAATCGTCGAGCTCACGTGGATATCTGGAGATTATTGCCCTAATGTTTTGTGAAAAACGGTTTAGTCTGAAAAAGACCAGTGACTTGCAGACACCAGTCCTATTACACCGTTGATTTTTTTTTTATATATATAGAATGCTTTAAAAAAAAATCTAAATAAATATTGATCCTATTAAAAACTGTCTTATACAAGATCTTTCAGAACATATATATAGCCTATATAACTTAGTTGTTTTTCCCTTAAAGTGAATGATCCTAATGCCCTTTTATTGGTTCAGTAGCAAGACATTGTTCTAAAACATTTACCCCTGATTTTACAGGCAAGGTTTAAGCCTAATCCCAGACTAAAATGCATGTTTGAACTGTTTAACTGAAAGCAACTTGCACAGGCATATCTTAAAATATGTCAGTGCCATTGTTTTGTCTCAAGATGCACACCAGTAATGTTTTTCAAAACCTAATATCCCAATTAAAGGCCTAATCCTGGTTTAATCTAAACCTTGTCTGTGAAACCAGACCGTAGTGTTTCCTAGTATCCAATAAGATTTTAGGAATCAAACCATGCTGGATGAGCTAGACAGCATATCTGATTAATTTTTGCAAGTGTAGTGACATAATTTGAATGTGTCCTAAATGGCTACATGTTTTTTTATCTTGGATCTAACCTGAACTGTCATGTACTGTATCTGGTTGCATTCCTGTCCTGATGGAAAGCAAGCACCAAAACTGTAAACCTGTTCTCCCTCCTGAAAACAGTTAAAGCCCCGGGCATTTTTGCTGTGTTCAACGGAATAGCGTTCCAAACAAGGGTTTGAGTTGAAAAAGAGTTATTTACGATAAAGAAAGCTCTCATAAAGAAAATACACTGTGATTATCATATCGGTCTATGAATGCATAAGATTAAGTGATCTAAATGTCCACAAGTTTCATTGATGCGGTCTCTTTAATTTAATTTTAATTAATTAAAGGTTTAACAACACATTAATACTAATATACAATGTTTTGCTATCTGTAATGCTGTCAATATTGTGAAACAGTTATTTAATGGAAAAAAAAATCTAAGAAAATATCAGAAACAAATATTTAAATAAAGAAATCAAGATTTATTGTGAAAAGAATTAGAGATAAAACTGAACTGAATCAAGAATTGTAAGAGTCTAATATGATAAAATTTTTTCTTTTTGTTTAATTAAACTAAGCTTATATATAGTTATATAGTATAGTTATATAGTTATTTGATGAAACCAAGTGTATGTGTATAGTGACATCTAGGGGACAATGAGTAGTTTTCAAATATAATATCGCTTCAACAAATGTGAAGCATGTTACACACTTATGTATTAGAGTGATTCACAATAATCAATATTTTAACATTTAACTCTACATTAATGTCCTCTACATTAAGGTCTATTAGCTACAGTGTTAGAAGTAAGGTGATCAGATTACTTTTTCCATGTAACAAGTAACGCATTACTTTCAAATTTACAACAATATCAGTTACTTTTTTGTCATCTATTGACTGCCAGCTCTCCTGTCCACGTGTTGAGAGAAATAAGGGCTGCGCTGCGTAAACATGATGGTTACTGTACACGTCTCTCGACATGTGGACAGGACAGGTGTCAGTTAATAAATGGCAAAAAAGTAATTTGGATATTTTGTTGTAAATTAAAAAAAAAAAAAAGTAATCTGATCACATAACTATCATGTGACCATGCATTTACTCATCTCACTTGCACAAAAACAGATTCAGTATTCTTCAAAATACTCAAACCTGCAATAATTAACTATGTTAAGTAATACAAATATACTTTATGTATTTAATCTCACTTTATTAAGTAATTTCTTTGCAGAATGGCAGCACAGCGGAAAGGTTTGTTTCCTCTAATTTGCATTTCCTTTAGGCTGAGACTTATTCATTTCACTTTTGTAAAAGGGCCGTTACATTTGCCAAAAGTAGAACTTTTATTATTATTATTATAATTTTTTTTAAAAAAGCCCAATCCAGGTGAGAAAAAGTAACACAAAAAAATGAATGTAACTGATTACTTTCCATGAAAAGTGATGCAATCAGTTACACAATATTTAACACATTATTTTCAAAAGTAACTTTCCCCAGCACTGATTAGCTCATATAATCTTAAAATACATTTTTGATGCAGATTATCACAATACTCACAATAGATCAAATATAGTATGCATGTAGACCATCACTACATTCATATGTATTAAGAATTCAACTAAACATTTTCATTTGAAATGTCTGAGACTGAAAAAGGAACATTCCGTATCAAATTTGCCTCAACAAGAACATCCACAATCACAGTGAGATTTCATTAAACTTAAACTGAACAAAACTGGCAAAAATAGACTGAATATCAAGTTTCGCCCTACCTGTTATATTCCTCTCACTGGAATCTGATTGGTTTAACAGAGTTTTGTGTACCTCCCTTTTGCTGTCTGATTGGTCTTTTGTCTTTTCTGGGATTGGGTGGCTTACATCTGAGTCTTGCCTGTCCGAGCTTGTTCTCTTGGCCCACAAATCCCACTGTGGCAGAACATCAAAAACAGCAAATACGCAGATTCTGTTTCTCAGATAATCAAAAAACAATATTTAGTGATTTTTATCCTTTTCATTATAGAAATGCGATTTAAGATAACATAGCAAATCTACACTTCTCTACATCATCTGGTCAAAGGTATTAAATGTTTACAATGAATAAAAGGCGCATTGTTCTAAAAACAAGTGATATTGTAATTGTTTATTTCTTTTCACAATATCTACACATCATTGTTTGTTGCTTGTTTGTTAATGGAAAAGATTGAAAAAAAGGTCCTTTTTAATTTTTTAATTTTAGTTTTTTTTTTCTCTCATGAAATGAAATGTCCAAACCTTTGCATAAAGCATCTCAAACCTCAAATTGAGATGTTAAACTAAAAGGAAAAACATCAGAAAAACAAACAATTAAAAATTAGCAAAAAAAAAGATGAAATGGCATAAATATGTTACGTCTCTCTATGCTGTGTTTCGCTCGCTGGAATCTGATTGGTTTAGCAGAGGTTTGTGCTCTTCTTGTTTGCTATCTGATTGGTCCTTTGAGTCCGTTCCCTTTTCTGAGGTTGTCTGCTCTGTGTCTGAGTCTTCATCAGAGTCTTCCTCATCATTGCACTCTCCGAGCTTGTCCTCTTGGCCTACTGGCACAGCTCCCTTCCTCTGTGGCAAAACCGTAAAGAAAGCTTCCTGCCAGTCTCGTTTCTCCAGGAATGCTAGGATGATTTCAAAAACTGCAGCAAGAGGGAAAATGATTGTTTAATTCGCAGCAGGAAACTTAAAAGTAGTATATAACTATGGAAGTTTCCACCGCAGAATCATTTTTTTAACAATTCTGACTTTTTTTCCTCGCAATCGTGAGTTCATTTATATCTCGCAATTGGGACTTTACCGTTTATATCTCAATTCTGAGAAAAAAAGTCGTCTCACAATTCTGACTTTATAACAGAAGAAAAAAAAGTCAGAATTGCGGGATATAAACTCTCAATTGAGTTATGTATGAATTGCAAGAAAAAAATTCTGAATTATGAGATAAAAAGACACAATTACTTTTTTTTCGTGGAAGAAACCTCCATACAATACAGAAGTGGCATTTGAATGGATACCTGTTTACACCTGGCATTAAGTGTTTTCGTCAATCCGATCACAAGTAGACGAAGCTAAATACAGGTGTAAACAGCGTTTTGAGCTTTGTCCACTTTTGACCACTTCCAGAGGTAGTCGAAAACGCATTTGACCGGATTGGTTTCGAAGTGTAAACGCTCATGTGGTCGAATGTGTTCAAAAACCCACAAAAGACCGTCTACTCTCCGCTTACTGAACTAATGTGTAAATATTATGAGAAGCGCCCTGACGGGATTTAAACTTTGGCTGGAGACCCAAGTTTGGTTTGAAGATGAAAATGTACCAAGCACAATGTTCTCTCACCATTCCTGATTTCTAACACTTATTCACAGTGTTCGGCTGATCTTGCGGCTGTCAGAGCAGAAACGAAAGCTGCTGCTCTCGGTGTGTTTCTCTTTCGTCTCCTTTCGCGTTCATATGTAAATTGCGTGAGTTTATATCGTCCATTAGATTGAAAGATCAGAAAAAGCCTGTACATTTACCCTACCCTCGAAAAAATCCGGACAGAAGTGTTTAAAAGTGGACAAAAGAGACGGATTAAAACACCAGGTGTAAACGGGAATGTGTCTCCCTCGTCTACTTGTGATCCGATCGACCAAACGCATCTTAATACCAGGTGTAAACAGGGCCTAAAGAGAATGTAAGAAAGGGCATCTCACCATGATTGACAGCCAGCACCTTGCGGCTATTCATCTTGACGAAACTGCCCAGCGGAAGCTGAGCGTGAGCAATGCCAAGCTCTTGGGCTCGACCAAATGTGATTCCCTGTAATAAAGCATTTGAATTCCCCAAAACCAAGAGCTTGTTATGACTTTAAGGTAAAAAAAATTAAACATTATGACAATTGTCACCCTATAGTCATCTCAGAATAAAATCTCCTTGCAAGCAGGGCCTGTGAAATTACTTTCTGTGACTTCCCATGTTCTTGTTTACACGAATAATCATTTCACTGACTTAGGGAAGATTTCCATTTTCAGTTCTAATTGCGCTTTTCCACTGCATAGTACGGTACGGTTCGGCTCGGTACGGTTCGACTCGGCGCGGAACGGTTCGGCTCGCTTCGCTTTTCCACTGCGTGGTACGACTCGACTCGGTACGGCACGGCTCGGTTCGCTTTGGCTCGGTTGCTTTTCCACTGCAGTAGTACCGCTTCAGTGGGTGGGACTGATCGTTATAGTTGCGCAACTCCTCGGCAACCAACGAGAGGAACGTCTGCACCTCGTCCACTGACCACGATTCAGCCATTTCTTTTTTTGAAGTTTTCATCTTCTTTTTTCAAGCAAATACTTTAAAAACAGGTACTACAGCGTTGGCTGTTGTCTACTGCTGGCTATTTAAATCTAGCGGGTTAGTGTCTCGTGTCGCAAATACAATGACGCTGGTAGTGACGATTCTGTCTGTCTGACCAATCAGTGATCTGCAGTGTTTTGACGTCACATTTTAGTACCGGTACGGTACGCTTGGAACCTCAACAGATCAGGTACCATTTAAAGCGAGCCGAAGCGAGCCGTACCGTACCGTACCATGCAGTGGAAATGCGCCATAAGTGAGCCGTACCGAACCGAGCCGTACCGTACTATGCAGTGGAAAAGCGCCAAAGCGTGCCGTACCAAACCGAACCGTACCGTACTATGCAGTGGAAAAGCGCCAAAGCGTGCCGTACCGAACCGAACCGTACCGTACTATGCAGTGGAAAAGCGCCAAAGCGTGCCGTACCGAACCGAACCGTACCGTACTATGCAGTGGAAAAGCGCCATAACTGTAACAAGCCACTCACCTTATGGTGGTTGTGGTCCACCAGACCTCCAATCACATAGGCTTTGGCTTCATCCAGCTCTTCCAGCACATTGGGTGAATCAGACGTGAGGTAGACAAGGTCGTCCTTGCTTAGGATTTCATGAAACGCTTCAGGCTTGACATGGACATCCTACACCACATTTAAATTTCCATTTGTTAAAGGCGTCGCTTTCTATTATCCAACATTCATACATCAAATCTGCGCCTGTTGTGATTCGGTTTGTATTCCCACAGCATGAAGGTAAGATCTTACGGATTTATGAATGAGCTGCTCGTTTTAAAATCTTCCCGGTCTACTGACATTCGTTGCGATATCCGCTTCAAACATTACAATGCTCATGATCACTTTCGTTAACTCTACACTTAAAGGAGAACTCCGGTGCAAAATGAACCTTTGGTCTAATTACACATTGTTACCTAGTCAACCGTTATCTGAGATTTGTTTTCATGATTATTGAATGTGAATAGTTTTATCTCTAAAAACAGTTTACCCTATAAAGCTAGTATAACGCTAGTATATGGGGCATAGAGTAATGACAAATAAAAATCGCTTGTTAATACCACTAACAAGGCTCAAAATAGCCCCACACTAACACGGTAGCATAATGAGGGTCCCTACCTTCAAACCGAAGCATTGAGAACTTTGTCAGTGTCCAGACAGTTTAATAAGAAGATATTTTATACATACAGTCAACTTCGCGTATACAGGCAGAAGCCATCTTTGATGGCATCTTTGATGAAGTTGTGATAAGGTGAGCGCGAACAGTAGGCTTGGATCGGCGTTCGTAGATCGACTGGTAAAGGCTGTTTTTCAAAGATGGCTTCTGCCTGTATACGCAAAGTTGACTGTATGTATAAAATACCTTCTTATTAAACTGTCTGGACTCTGACAAAGTTCTCAATGCTTCGGTTTGAAGGTAGGGACCCTCATAATGCTACCGTTTTAGTGTGGGGCTATTTTGAGCCTTGTTAGTGGTATTAACAAGCGATTTTTATTTGTCATTACTCTATGCCCTATATACTAGCGTTATACTAGCTTTATAGGCTAAACTGTTTTTAGAGATAAAACTATTCACATTCGATAATCATGAAAACAAATCTCAGATAACGGTTGACTAGGTAACAATGTGTAATTAGACCAAAGGTTCATTTTGCGCCGGCGTTCTCCTTTAAGTAAATCCGCTTCACCAGCTAATTACTCTTTGACAGCGATGACAGAAATATACAGAGCGATCGCAAAAACTGAAGTTCAAAGACAAAATTCGAAAGATGGCCGTGCTTTTGTTTCTCTGACGCATAAGGTCTATGGCTAATCCCCTTTCAGGCAAAATTCGCATTGAAAATCATGATTTGTGCACAGTTAATGCGTTTTCTTGTGTGGGTGACAGGTGGGTTTAAAAATATACAAAAGACTGTCAACACAAGAACTCTTCTGACCACAGAAGAGTTTTGAGCATTTGAAAAAGCCCTATTCGTGTGAGACTAGTTTTCATGAAGGATGTTAGAGAAAATCGTGTTTCACAGGTGTACTTTGTGATTTTAATCCAGTCCGATGTGCCATGTCTGTGTTTTTCTCACACAACCTCAATAAAAATTCCGGGTTAAAATCACCGACAAACTCAACGGTCCTCTGAGAAATCTAACCCCGTCCGAATGCAAACTGTTATTTGCTGATGTTGTATTATCATAAAGCTTCTCCTCATGTGTTTTTTGTCCAACCTGAGCTATTGTTTGCACAACAATCTTTCGCATTCTTTCATTTAATTTCAATGATATTGGTATCTGATGAAAAAATTAAATAATAAAATAAACAAATAGAGCCCAATCGTGGAAACTGTGAAGATATTTTAATATCAGTGTCAGGTAAGTTACCTGTCTAGATGACTATGCTCACTTTTGTGGGTTTATTATAAACGTCCACTTCTATATACTCATGTGAAGTTTATTTAAATAGGGTTTTTAATCATAAATCAAAGTTATATCAATAAGTAATTAAAGACATATACGTCATATGTGATGCACGCAAGCACAGCGGATGAGCTTCTGTAACGCCCACGTCTAGAAAACACACAGATGTTAGTCCCATCTGAATCGTACACGACAAGACAAGAATTGTAATCAAACATCATTTAGAAAACTAGCCCTCTCTGAATAGGGCTTTACAGTATAAGGCTATTATAAATCCTGAATCTTGAAAACGCCTGTTGCAGCAGGTATGTATTTTGTAAACACAAGCCAAAAAGGTTTATATTATTTGTTTATATAAAAAAATTTATTTAAATTGTATTTATTTTCAAATGTTTATTATATTGCTAAGACGTCTGCAGCAAACATGAGTTTTGCAACAGCAAATAACATTTACTGTCAGATGACTTTACAAAAGTGTGTAATATTTATTATAAGTAGTGTCATTTCTCATCTTACCTTCCAGTTGACCCAGCCTTTGTTAATTTCATCCATGATTTGCTTCAACTGACCACCATGACTTGTAAGGTAAAACTGTGAATATGAAAAGGCTGTTGAATTTAAAGATCACATTTACTAATATATATATATATATATATATATATATATATATATATATATATATATATATATACAGTATATAGTGTATTTATGAAGGAAACATGCCTGTACAGGATGGAGGGTGCGTCTGTTCTCAGCATAGCACCTCTGAATCTGCTTGTGAAGTTTCTTTACATCCTACACAATAGGAAATAAATTAAATTTGGTTCTTTAAAGTACCTTTCAACAAGACTTTTTGTAGTGCAGCAGCTAGATAGCATTATGAAAGTAAGCAAAGGAAGTTGTAAGATACTCCAGATGTTGCTTACCTTGAGCAGCATGAGGTTATCAAAGCTGCAGTCTATGACCAGTCTGAGAGAGCTGGGCTCTGCCGACCTGCGCAAACGCTTCTTCCCCGTCCACTCCACCCCGTCGTCAGCCTGCGCTTGTCTCTCCAGCTTCCTCTGCTGTTTTCTCTCTTTCCGCTTCTGTCTGTACATTAATATAAAGATACATAGTGTTTAATGATTAAGCTTTGCAGCTAGTAGATACGTTACACTGAACTATTGAAACCAATAATTGTTTTATTTCGAAAGCATATTGTTTTTACTGATGTGAAACATACCCTAAATTATAGCTTGACCACGTATTAGTAGAGCAAACAGTTTTGTCTTGTTTCATCATTTTGAATGGTTACTTGCATAAAAACGTTTTTTAGAAATATAATATAACATATAATACTAATACCAACTGAACTAAAAGTACTATTTCACAAACACTAAAATGGAAATCAATTAAAATTATTCCTCATTCAGAATATGAATAAAAACTGTAAGTGTACATAAATAATACTAAAAAAACACTGCTTACTTGCGAAGTTCTCTCTGTTCTTCCCATTGTTGACTCTTGAGAAGTTTCTTCCTTTGTCTTTTAGACAGTGCTTCAGTTTCTCCAGTCTGTACGGTCTCATTTTCATCCTTTGTAGATTCGTTTTCATTGTTAGCACATTCATGGCTCCTCTCCTGCACTGCAGGTGCATTGGCCATATCGGTGGCCATTTAATCTGAAAATCCTGGAGTAGCAAAAAATGTTGAGTGATTTTTTTTTTTTTTTTTTTTATACAACAGATATGGAAATCTCCAATAGAAAGGTGTAAAAATGACAGAACAATCAATTAAAAATGCATAAGGATGTAGTTGAAAAAAGAAAAATGTCAAATATGTTGCATAAACACTTTCTGGAGCCTTATGTATGCATATTTTACTAGGATAATAAGATGTTTTAAGAGAATGGTTCAATGACTTGAAAGGGCCACTGGTCGAAACCCTGAGCGAATCTTTTAAATGAACTGATTCAAAATATTCGAGTCACTGAGATGATTCGGCATCCCGAGCAGTACTCAAACAAATAATAAATAGCCTACATACACACACCGATGTAACAAAATTGTGGTAAAATTTTGACACAATTGTGGTTACCGTATCCGCGTTTAACCGCGACTATGATGCCTAGAAAAGCTTTCAAACAAAGACGGGAACTTACAACCTTTATGTCACTTTTGTCTGTGGTATCATGAGCTCAGACAGTTATTTTATTGTATAAAGGTAGCCACTGACTTCCATATTATTTGGCATGCAATACATGTTAACTTAAGATATCTACGTTACAATACATGTTAACTTAAGATATCTACGTCTTACGATACAGGTTAACTTAAGATATCTACGTTACAATACATGTTAACTTAAGATATCTACGTCTTACGATACAGGTTAACTTAAGATATCTAACATCAGATGTATTCAGAGTCTGTATGTCAACATGATGCAAAACATCAGGGGGACCATAAAACAAGCATGCCGACATACCTTATAAAACGGCCCATATAATAGTGTTAATTTACATAAAATAGCAGAATTACAGGTATAAAAGAGAAAACTACCTCTAAACTGCTGTCTTTGCAGTAGGGCTGTCATCATGTGCTGTATGTTGCGTCATTTTAAAGCGACTCGCTCAGCGTGGGAACGTCAACAGTTCGCCATGTTGGTGAGGGCAAGTGAAGACATTCAGGCATGAGAAATCGACTGTGTGAGCCTAGGTTGATAACATCTGTAGTGAGTTGTTTACATGTGTATTAACCTTTGTATATGCTTAATAATTGTTTTTTAAAACTCCACGTTTTTCTGGATGTGTAAGAATGGTCTTGAATCTGCCATGAGTCATCATAAATTGTATATTCTATATACTTAAACTAGCAAGTTTAACATTGAGATATGCATACCCGTAATTCCTCAAATAAAGACCGGTATTCAAATAAACGCCGGGCCTCTGATAGTGGCCGGGGGCGTGGTCAATGCGGACAAATAAAGGCCGGTCTCAAATTAAGGCCGGGGAAAAAATAGTGTGAATAGGTACACTTTAAATGAATGTACACTCAAAGACGGACGCGCTCAGCGCTTGTCATATATCACAACTATTAAGTGTTTTTAACCACATGTTTATTTTAGGTTTCAGACATTTAAATAGATATGATTTATAGCAAAACAATAAATTTATAGTTTGTAAAATACACAATGGTGTCTATGGAAGCAGCAATAACAATCCTTTCAAATATATTTGGCGACGTGTTTTATTCATATCAGATACACAGTGTAAGTAACTAT
Source organism: Rhinichthys klamathensis goyatoka (assembly GCF_029890125.1). Lineage (NCBI taxonomy): Eukaryota > Metazoa > Chordata > Actinopteri > Cypriniformes > Leuciscidae > Rhinichthys > Rhinichthys klamathensis. The sequence goes on from NW_026606697.1 coordinate 3,854,799, forward strand.
AAAGTTTACTCTATTCTTCTCCCAGTTCACCGGCCACTTACTTTCATGTATTTCGGGAGAAACTGAAGAATTCACGCGCTGTAACTTAACAAATAAAACAGGAATCTCCGAACTGCGGTGCCCATCTCACGTTACAGATCAAGATCATTTATAAAGGGTTTTAAACGACAAAACAAACTCACTTACACGGATTTGAGAGTCAGAATAGAAGATAGTTGATGACATGGTAAGCAAGTTTGTTAATATTTAGAAATAAAAGCGCTACATCTGTCATATAGCGCTATTTTGGCTGTGGTGAACACGTGCCAAGCATGACGCGTCACCATGGAAACTTGGCTGGCGGGCGGGCGGGGATCGCGAATTAGAAATAAAGGCCTGCCTCTAATAAAAGCCTGCTTCAAATAAAAGCCGGCTACCATCTGCAGTTCAGGTAAATAAAGGCCCCGGCCTTTATTTGAGGAATTACGGTATATATTGTTAAACTATGAGCCTATACATTTTCAAAAGCAAATGCTTATAGTACTAAAAATCTCTCCGTTACAATTTTAAGAATTATTACAAAAACAGGGTTGGTGTTGAAACCATAACAATAGTTGTTTATAATGCAAATATTGTTTTCTATTTTGTTATTTACTTAAACACTATATATGATGTATGTCTGACAGTATGGCAGGCAAAATATCGGCCTCCCAACATATAATGTAACACCATATTATGTTTCATGCACAGGTGGTCTACTGAAATATTCTGCCATGCACATTACATGGTAACAGTGCTTTTAATGTAGCACTGGCAGGAAAAAAAGGCACACAAAACTAACCGTGAACTTTGCCTGGACATACATTCTCAGAACATTGACAAACGTTCTCTCGAAATATGAGCAAATGTTCTTCCAGTAACGTTAATAAAATGTTTCGTTCATATCTGGTCTTTGATAATGTTCGTCAGCACAAAAAAGTTATTTACACATCATTCATGGAAATGCATTCAGAAGTTCAGTGAATTAAAATGATAAAACTGTTTGTCTTGATTCAGAGCTCATGTCACCCGAGTAGAGTTACAGCTAATATGGAAGTTTACATTCCCATTGCTGTATAGTAATGTGTGACAGACTTTTAACTACCAGACTATCACCTTTCACATTAGCACATTGTAACACATATTAGCATATGGATTTGTTGCTTCCTATATTCATTCTCCCGATATAGGCACTTTACAGAGGATTACAAATAGATTGCTGTCAATGAGCTTAACGTGGAGCTCTTAATATGGTAAAAATACTTTGTACAGCTGGTTTGCTGGACTCATTCTTTAAATGCCATTGTAATAACAACTGATATGGGGTCTAGAATAAACAACTCCCATCTTCAGCACACTGTAAAAAATTATATGGTCAATAAGTTATGACAACAAATGTTTTTACATTGCTTTAACTAAAATTTCACCTTCAAAAAAAAGTTATACAAGATTCAACTATTTGTTTGTAATTTAAGCTAAAATGACTTAAACATCCAAGTTGATTTAACTTAATGTAATTTTTTTGGTACAGTGCACTCATTGGAACATTTAGCAAATTACTTACTCCTACTTTAATTTAAAAATGTAGTTATGTCTTTGGAAAAGTGCATGTTTATTGGACAAGTAGGAAAAGGAAACAAAGAAAAGGAAACAACCACAACAACAAAATGCTGATTTCAAGTAGAATTTTTATTTTTCCTGTAACTTCAAACCAGAGAACATTTCACCCTTTTTGCATCTCTTTGTTTTGAATCTCAGTCTTTATTCTTTCTAAGACGCTATAATGCGTATTCTCATCCAATACGTACGTCGCCCGTCCATCTTCACACATACTTCTAACCATTGTAACATAACTTTGTCCTCATGTCAGTCTCATCATTTATCAAGTGTAGCTCGTAAAACAGTGATTGCTTATGATTAAACAATGGCATTACAGGAACATTCAATGTCATCTTATGACATCAAGTGACTTCTTATTACAAACAAAACCAACATATAGCACATACCAAACAGAAACATTTTCACATATTTACCTTGTTGTCTTATGCATTTCACATATTTATTCTTTTTTTATTATTTAAAAAAAACAAAAACCTTTAAGTAAACTTTTCACTGAATTTAAACACGCCGAAATGATATTCTCATTAATTTGATGACAACGCCACACCAAACTTTGACAAAGGCAGCTTAACGGACTGGCCAGCAGCTCCAACAGCTGAAATAATGAATGAATTCACAAGAATACTAAAACAAGAGTTATTAAAAACTTGCCATGTGCATTAAAAAAAGCAAAACAAAAACAATATAACAGAGGATCTAAATGTAAGGCCTCTGTTATTAAAAGGTTCAGAATAATGTCAGTTATAAAGAATGTTAATTTTGTCAGCTCATCTTAAAAACGTGAAAAAGCGAATAAAACCCATTATAATAAGTGGTGCTGTCTACACTGGATGGTAAACTGATGCCCCGCCCCGTTCTATTTCTGACGTACTTAAATTTGATTCGAAGGACAAATGGATTCGCAACACTCGCTTTGTCGCATCCAGTGTGGACAGCTTCTTCATACATATATAAATACATATATGCCATAATCAGTGGCATCTACCTTCATAATCAGTTACTAGCCAGCACTGTGTATTGATTACTCTTTTCAAAATTAAGGTTCAGTCAAATTTTCTAAACGTTGTCTAAAGCTACATCATGTAAACTGTGTTTTGTATAACAGTTTCTGTATTCAAAATACAAGAAATCCCTTCTAAAATCTTTCATTTCTTCACCTGAAATCAATTCACCTGACCTTGATCCATTATCACTGCAGCCAAAAGCAATGAAACTGCAATACCAAATCAAAATGACTTGGTAAACACATTCTCTCACACACTCATGCTATACTGGTACTGTGAGTAATAGAGGAAATACCATCCCCTAAAACACTCCTTCACCACATCGCCACACATTTGTGTGTGTTTAATGGTGGTCTATTCAATACCAGAAGAAAAAACAACAGCAGTAAAAAAAATTTTTTTTTTTAAATCACAAAAATATACAATATAAAATGTATAATGTAATTTGTTAAGCTCACTGAACACCTCTCAAGGAAGAGTGTTGAGAATCAAGGTCAGGAGAAGAACTTCAGTCAAGGAAAGATGGAAACCAGGAGAAATTTGGTGTGTGTTTTATATAGAGAACCTGTTAATAGCCTTACCATGTATCAATTTAAGTTCCTATTTATATGGTTGATATAATGGATTATATACAGATTGTGCACAAACTTGGCCTATTTTTACATTTAGATTGCATAGTTCACTGAAAAACACTAATAATTTATTAATACTGTAAAATGTAATCTTTAGTAAATCTTAACATGAATATCGATTTTTCGTGCTGTTACATTATGATGCCAAAATTGACTTGTAACATTTAAAATATTAGGTTTTATTTTGCAGTAATTTTTTTAGACAAAAAATAGTTGCCTATAGTAGAGTTCTAATATTGGTCGTTAGCAACCATGCAAAAATTCTTGCCAGAATTTTTATATAATTACATCCTTAGCAGTCATAATTTAAAAGGCTATAGGTAACACTTTAATTAAAACCTTTATGTATTGTAATAATGTACATTTTCATAAATAATTGTAACAGAAACACTTTACAATAAGGTTCCATTTGTTAACATTAGTTACTTACAGCATTTAATAATCTTAGTTAATGTTAATATCTAATGCAGCAAAGGTTGTATCTGTTTATATATGATTTAATGTATCTGAGCTACACTGTAAAAAATTGAAAAGAGTATTTTTACAATAAATTACTGTAGTCCGAAATTTACAGTGAAATTAATGCATGCTGGGCCATTTTTTTCCCACGAATTACTGTTAATCAACAGCAAAATGCATTGCATACAATGCCTTAAAAACAAATTATATATATAGATATACACAGTATATAAAGGCTTTAAGTAAAGTGTTACCAAGTTCTCTTTAACTTATTTAACTGACATCATTCCGAGGGTGCTTAAAGAGATATTTTAGAATAACGTATACAGTAAATGCACATGAATTCAACTACCCCTTGAAGAAAAAAAATCCAATGCAGAAAAATCCATCCACTTTCATAAAGATTTGACAAGCAGACAGAAAAAATGTTATAACGCAAGAACGAAGCAAGTGGGATAATCGCCATGATCAAGCAGGCCACAGATAATAATGGGAGAATTTCATGATGAAGGAGATTCCAAAATACAGTGAATAAATTCAGCAAAAAACAGAACAGACAAGGTGCTGTCACGTGGCTCCTGTGTGAAACAAAACAAGAATAATATTAAAAACTTTAATATTCTTCTGTCAGCCTACAGGTTAGTTATGTAAGTGTTATTTAGTGTCTTTAAAACCATCCGCTGCTTGCTAATAGGATTATTGCTCATGAAAATATGGCAGTTCAGGCGTCTTACATTACTCCCCTGCGCGGGCCGATCGCACGCTGGCTGATTTGTTTGTATAATATCCCTCAGCCAAAGCTTCTGGCCCGCCTCTGGGTCTTTCCCTTTAACATAAGGCCGTCCTATAAAAAGGTGACCTGCCTGCGCCCCAGGAATCTCAGGACTGATATTGAGATTGATATCCAGCAGCAGCTGGCACAACACTGTATCAGCACAAACACATGCCTCAAACTGGCTGACCTTTCTCTCCTCCCACCGCTATGCTAACAATGCCACGCCTCTTCCCTTCTGCCCGCGGGACGCCACGCCACGCTCTTTATAGGGCTCGTCTTATCACCGTCCATACCATACACACATGGTAGCTCTTGAGGAAATAGAACAGTAGTCATGTATTTTTACGGCGGTGCTATTTTATGACTTGAGCGGGAGGTGTTAAGATAAAATCATTTTTATTTATACCCATATAAACAAAATAGTGTAGGTCACACATGGAATTAATGTAAGGCATCTAACTTCTACGTTGAACTCATTTATGCAGCGGTGGACAGTGAATTAGCTTTACTTCGTTACTGTAATTACTCAACAGTGCCTTTTTTAAGTATCAGAGTGTATTTATTTTGGGAAACTTTTACTTTTACTTCTTCACTACATTCATAATTTCACACTTTTTACTCCATTTCATAAAAACTGGGGAAATCGCCACCTGTAACCCAAACCGAGACGCAATATAGCGATGTCGGATTCGTGAACGAGCTGATTCTTTCCAATTAACCTATTGAGTTGGTTCACAAATTACACGGGACAATTCATTCACGAATCGGACTGTTCTTGAGTAAGCAACTCACTGATCCACTCAAAATGTCGTCGTAGCTTGAACAGCGTGAAAAGTAAGTTGCTAATGCCGAATTTGTAAATGAAAGTCATGACTGTAAGTTTTTCGTGAACTAAATCTTTCAAAGTTTCTCGGGGAAAGCAAAACATTTGCAAGAGAATGCAAAAGCATTGACTTATTTTTCCTCTCATTTCATTTTTTTTTTCTTTCTTCACCAAATTCCGTTATAAAGATAATTGTGTGATATAAAATCGCAATTGTGAGAAAAAAAGTCAGAATTGTGTGATATAAAGTCGCAATTGAGTGTTATAAAGTCAGAATTGCGTGAAATAAACTTGCAATTGTGTTATAAAGACAGAATTGGGTGATAAACTCGCAATTGCATGTTATAAAGTCAGAATTGCAAGATAAAAAGTCGCAATTGCGTTATAAAGTCAGAATTGCGAGATAAAAAGTCGCAATTGCGTTATAAAGACAGAAATTGGGTGATAAACTCACAATTGCATGTTATAAAGTCAGAATTGGGTGTTATAAAGTCGCAAATTCCGTTATAAAGATAATTGTGTGATATAAAGTCGCAGTTGCGAGAAAAAAAGTCAGAATTGCGTGATATAAAGTCGCAATTGAGTGTTATAAAGTCAGAATTGCGTGATATAAACTTGCAATTGTGTTATAAAGACAGAATTGGGTGATAAACTCGCAATTGCATGTTATAAAGTCAGAATTGCGAGATAAAAAGTCGCAATTGCGTTATAAAGCCAGAATTGCGAGATAAAAAGTCGCAATTGCGTTATAAAGACAGAAATTGGGTGATAAACTCGCAATTGCATGTTATAAAGTCAGAATTGGGTGTTATAAAGTCGCAAATTCCGTTATAAAGATAATTGTGTGATATAAAGTCGCAGTTGCGAGAAAAAAAGTCAGAATTGCGTGATATAAAGTCGCAATTGAGTGTTATAAAGTCAGAATTGCGTGATATAAACTTGCAATTGTGTTATAAAGACAGAATTGGGTGATAAACTCGCAATTGCATGTTATAAAGTCAGAATTGCGAGATAAAAAGTCGCAATTGCGTTATAAAGCCAGAATTGCGAGATAAAAAGTCGCAATTGCGTTATAAAGACAGAAATTGGGTGATAAACTCGCAATTGCATGTTATAAAGTCAGAATTGGGTGTTATAAAGTCGCAAATTCCGTTATAAAGATAATTGTGTGATATAAAGTCGCAGTTGCGAGAAAAAAAGTCAGAATTGTGTGATATAAAGTCGCAATTGAGTGTTATAAAGTCAGAATTGCGTGATATAAACTTGCAATTGTGTTATAAAGACAGAATTGGGTGATAAACTCGCAATTGCATGTTATAAAGTCAGAATTGCGAGATTAAAAGTCACAATTGCGTTATAAAGCCAGAATTGCAAGATAAAAAGTCGCAATTGCGTTATAAAGTCAGAATTGGGTGATATAAAGTGAGAATTGTGAGATATAAACTCGCAAAACTCGAAATTTTGCGAGTGAACGCAAAGTTTCTTGGGGGGAAATGCTAAACTTTTCGAGAGAAGCATTGAAATCTTTTTCTCTCCCGTCTCCTTTTTTCACTTCACCACATCCCTATAAAGGCTCTGTTATGGAAGCTTGTTTCCGGCACAGAATAAAACATAAATAAGATAATTACGACTTCACAATTCTGACTTTTTTTCTCACAATTGCGAGTTTATATCTCACAATTCTCACTTTATATCACCCAATTCTGACTTTATAATGCAATTGCGACTTTTTATCTCGCAATTCTCACTTTATAACACTCAATTGCGACTTTATATCAACCAATTATCTTTATAACGGAATTTGCGACTTTATATCAATACCAAAGTTGTGTGTTCGATTATAGCACACACACTGATAAGACGTTTATACCTTGGATCCACTGCAAGTCTGTAAACCTTCACTGTTAGTTTGGATAGAAGCATCTTAAAAATGCATAAATGTAAATGCAAACCCAGCACTCTAAAAGAACAGGTGGCTTCCGGCTTCCAATGGTTATAAATAACTCATAAACAACCAAAAAAAGACACATTTTCTTCATAATCAGAGCCTCGATTTCTTTCAAGATGGTCATGGGGAGGAAATTCTTACATATTAATTGTTTTATGACTGCTTAAGTTAGGTAATAAGTAAATAAGTTAAGTCAAATGAATTAACATAATGGCAATGATATGTCTACAGGTCTGATCCAAAACTTATTTAGGGCATATATATATATATATATATATATATATAAATTGTTCTTTAGCTTATGAGCATCTAAAAGGAATCGTTCACCCAAAAAATACAGTTCTGTCATCATTTACTCACCGCCATGTTGTTCCAAACTTGCATGACACTTTTTTTATTCTGCAGAACAGAAAAAAAGACTTTTTTTTTTAAACTCTTGTTTTTCTGTCCATTAAGTCAATGGGGTCCAATGTTGTTTTGACAAAAACAGTTCTTTAAAGCAATGACATTCCTAGCAGTATGTATATAAGCTGCCAGCAAAAGCAACGTCATTTTTCATTAAAAAAAATACTAAAGGCTGTCAAAGCTAAATTAGACAGTCTTGAGGCCAGAGCGAAAAGGGTGAAGTGAATCATGAAGTCATCATGACTTTCTTGCCGGAAGTGCAAAAAAGGAAGAAGATCATTTACTTTTAATTTGTATAGTTATTTATTTTACATTTTCTTCAATACAGGTTTCAACAATGTGAGTGAATAATGAAAAAAAATGTTTTTTTGGTGAACAGTCCCTTAAATGTATACCCATATAATTACCATCACTGATGTACAGTATATATTGTACTTGAATAATCCAAGCAGTCTTTAGACATTATTTATCTAAAATGATGTTCAAGAACTATTAAAGGTTTGAAAAGCTATTTAGCATTTTCAGCTCAAGTTAAATCTGAAAAAAAATTATTGAATCTTTTTTGTTTGTTTGTTTACATTGTTGTGTTAATCTATACAAATACTTCCTGAGCTTTTCAAACCTTAAATAACATCATTTCAGGTAGTGTATATACTACTATCTATGCTGTCAGACAGTGTCTGCTTGAATTATTTAAGTATATACTGTACATCTTAAATATCTAAGTATTAACTTACAAAATAGTATTCCACTATACTACAATGTCTTTGCACCTGAACTGTAACAAAACAATGCCAACATATCTCAGGTCTGCGCGATGGCGTGAAGAAATCAAACTGAAAATGTCTTCAAGATCTTGGCAAAGACATTGCCAATCTTGTATTTTATAAGATTATTTAGCATTTTCAGTTTAAGTCAAGTCACCTTTATTTATATCGCGCTTTTTACAATAGAGATTATTTCAAAGCAGCTTTACAGAGATAACAGGACAATAATGGAACAAAGTTTGTTTAGAAGTTTGTTTCTAGCCCTTACTATTATGAAAAACATTCAATGCATGCAAATACAATGAAGAAATAATGAGTTTGCACTTACGCTGCAGGTGAGCGGGACTTTACCGATGCTCCACCACGAAGCTCATGGTGGTGCCGTCGAAGGAGGGGGGAGCGATGATCCTCGGCCCTTGCTGGGAGGTGATGCTGATGACGGGCTGCTTGCTGGTGGTGGGAACATGTTGAGCCACATGGACTGTTTGTGACGACTTCCCCAATGGCATATAGTAAGGGCTCTCCATGTAAGCTCGTTCCTCCTGCTGTCCCATGTCCGGATGGGATTTATCCCCATCATCTGCTTCGGACTGCATGGAGAGCTGGGACTGAATAGTGCGTGCGGGGATCATCGTGGTTGGCATGTATCCCGGGTAAAACATGTAGGTATGGCCATAAGCTCCCGGGCCGAGGGCGAGAGGGGATATCGGAAGTGGGACGGGGGTCATGGGGGGCTGCTGTGGCATGGAGACGTCCACATACTGCCCGGTTTCCGGGTCAAACAGACGCCTGGTGGCCGGTTGCACCGGAGTGTCCACCAAGTAGTAGCTTCCAGTGGTGGGATCCAGCAGCATCTTTCTTTGGGTCGTGTGGAAGTGATCTGTCGGGACGGGGGAGGGTTGAACTGAAGGAGAGAAGCAAATGAGTTGAGGCTGAGCAGCTTGCATCGTGACAGGCATGGGTGTGTGGTAAATAGTGGCGGTAGGGGTATCCGAGGACCGTGTCTCCATGACAAACGATGAACGTTTTGGTGACGGATGGCTTCTGATGTCACTGTGAGCCAGGTAAGACGGCGGACTGGCCGTTTGGGTTTTACCTCCTCCGGGTGGGATTGCATAAACAGCGGATTTGCCCAGCCCGGCTGCGGACGTGGCGTGAGGCTTCACGGGTATGGTCAGGTAGCTCTCCGAATCTGCTGTGGAAGTGAACTGCAGAGGGGCGAACTCAGTCTCACTTCCGTTCGACCTCTCCCGCTCTTCTAGCACGCGCTTCGGATGAGATATCTTCAAGGAAATGGGTAGTTTTGGAGATTTGGGTGTCAAGGCCTTGAAGCTCAAAGATGCCGGTGATGCAACGTGTGTTTGTGGCGTCTTTGAGGTTACAGGCTTCTTTGTTATATCCTTACATGGCGTTCCTGTGAGCGCTTTAGGGCCGTTTCGCTCTTGAGTGGCCGATGATGACTTGTCGTCTTTTTTAGGGGGCGTCTCGATTAGGTTTGAGTTTGAATCTCGCCTTTGCAAACTAACCGCAGGGGAATAGCTTTCCAGTTCCTCTACAGTGTGTTTCTCGCCGGAGATGAGCGAGAGCACGTGGCTGTCTGTTATCGGCCGAGGTTCTTTTTTTCTCTTCCACTCATTCTTGTCAAAAACATACAGTTGCTCCATTGTTTTGACTGCAGCTTGCAATTTTTCCAAAGCGGCTTGGTTGGCCATCTTGGGTTCGGTTTTTTTCTCGCTGGCGTCGCTTGTTTTATCTTGCTTTCTTGTGCTCGTCTCAATCTTTAATCCGGTTGGGACCTCTTGTTTCGGCAGCCTGTTGGCTACAGCAACGTGAGGAGAGGACCTGTCAGCCTCAACTATATCCTCTGGAAATCGTCTCTTGGGGGGGTCTATTAAATCTCCGGATTGCTTTACATTGCTATTTGTATTCACAGACTGGCATTTAATCACTATGGGTGAAAGAGAGGCTGAGTTCAGATAAGGACTCTGCTTTAATGCCTTCTGCTCTCCATCAGAAGTCGAGTAGCTAGATTTGTTGTCGTTGTTGTCTAAAGACACAAAGTGATACGAGCTCTTAACCAATTTACGCACGTCTCTAACCTGGTGAATGGGGGTCTGTAGTTTGCCCTTGTTCTCTCTAATGTCTCTGACTATAAAGTGAGGCACTTTGTCAGAGGACTCACCCTTGAAAGCCGTGGCGAGCGCTTGGCATCTGGTGTCCTCAGCTGTCTTACAGCCCAAATTGGGAGTCAGCAGCTTGGCGATATTGAACGGGTCGCTTTTGTTGTCCCGTACACTCCGCAGACTTATTTTGATTTCGGGCGACTTCGATGTCACAGCGCTGCGCGTCGCGTCTGTCACATAAAGTGTGTTCGAGCGCCACTTTAAAGCTCCGCTTTCTCCTCGATTGCGCGTGGAATAACTCACTTTCGGCGGTGGTTTCCTAAGGTCCCTCTCCGAGGACGGAAGCTGTATGCTTGGCACAAATAAATGTGACATTTTAGTGGGCTTGCCGCTCGCCGAATCGACGCAGAAGTTGGTTTCCCCCGGACACTCGCGTAGCGGTTTCCCCTCAAGAGTTTTGACGTTTTTATGTTCCTTTTGAAACTCTAGCTCGCCGTCCCTCCACGATCTGAACGCGCTATTTTGGCTTCGAAGCAGCGTGCTTTTGGATGCTTCGAATGCTCCTTTTTTAGTATCATTCGCCGACTCTAAATTGGTTTCTGATGCACTCGTCAAAGTCTCCTCATTGCGCCCGTCGTCTTTGGCATCGCTTGAATTGCCGTCTACTATGTCGCCCAGATCGTCCACGCTGACGATCGTGAAGTCGGAATCGGCTTCTGAGAATTTCGAGCTTTGCCTTTGCAGCCCTTTGGAATTTTTCTTGGCCGCTTTCTCGTGCTCGTGCATCGCGAAGCACGGAGAGGGTGCGTGGTGCGCCTCGCATATCTCGCCCCTCTCCATTTTGCGCTCTTGCTCGAACTGCATTTTCTTAGAAATTACATTTTTGAGGAGACTCGAAGCGAATACGGATTTCTTGTGTGTGTCTTCCATGGTTTCACCTGCATTGCAGGATCGCTTGCTTGCCTCGCTCCCTTGGGCGCTTGGCAAGGTGTGTGTAACTTCATCTGTGGAACGTGATCCTCCAGCGCTTTCGTTTACAGACTGGCCGGATTTGACATTGCATCGAAAATTGAGCGTTTCGGTCAGTCTTATGAGGCCACTTTGCCCCTGTGAGAACTTCCCCATGAGCTCAATCTTTTTAGTGGTGGACGATGCGTTTTTGTGGCCGACTAAATTGCCGTTCAGAGCAAATATCTCGACGGGGGGCGCTCGCATGCTGGTCAGCGTCAAGCCTGTTATCCCCTTACCGTCTCTCTTTTTGGCGAAATGGAATTTGGGTGTGGAGCCCTTATGCGGGACCAAGTTTTGATCTCGCCCCTTGCCATACTTTAGGTCAACAAACGTCGACCAGCTGTTTATTCCTAGCCCATGCTCTGAAGCAGAAGACTCACTTGAGGTGCTAAAGTTGATGGCATTGAAATATGGATACGCCAAACTTTTGAACGCCCTGGCAGTGAGATTGCGCACTTCCTTATCGGCGTCATCCAGCTCGCTCACCGCGCTGGACGCACCGCTGGAATACTCGTTCACATCTTTGCTTTTCAATTTGCTGCCAAAGTGCAAGCGCCCTGGCACAGCAATGAAACACTTTGCGTTATCACACGCTTTGTCGCCCTTTGCATCCACTCCTCTCAAAACATAGCGACTTTTGTCTTTTTCGTGATCTTGGATGTTGCGTAGCTCATTTACAGCGCGGGAAGTGGCTTTGATTGATAGGTGAATCTGCCCTGTCGTATTTTGCTTTTTTGACAGGCCCTCATCTGAGCTGGCACATTTGTCCGCGTCACAGAGATTGCTTTCAGGCTCACTGCTGACCACTGCTCCGCTCGTATTAGCCTGATTGCTTTTCACACACGCTTCTTTTGCCCCCATCGTTTCATCACTGTCAAAAGAGGCATAATCGACAAACGAGTAGACCTGGAGATCGTCCTCGAGTTCCCAGCTTGATCCCGTCTCAAAGTCGTAATCCACATCATGGTCCAACTCCAAAAGCTCTATTTCGTGGGTTGTGATATAGTGGGACTCGTCTTCGCGCGTGTCGTGATCCGAAAGCACCACAGTGACCTCATCGTCCGATTCACTTTTGCTGCTCAGATAAACTTCATTGTATTGTTCATTGTTATCGTTTCCTATGCTCTGCGTCTCCAAATTTGGTGATTTAGGCTTTTGCTCCGTCTTTTCGATACAGTCCGTCTTATCAGCTTGAGGTGTTTCCGAAGTTGCTGTTTCAAAAGAGTTCGACTTCTCCCCGCATTCCTCCAGTGCGCATTTATTTTGAGTAGATTCGCGTATTTTTCCAGTGGGAGGTTCATGCTCTCCTTTTGAATCGCTCATGCCACTAATACTTTTAATTATTTCCAGTGGACTCGAGTCTCCAGTAAATGTTACTTTCACTGTTTTGGTATCATCCAGTTTAAGTTCCAGCAGGTCGTTCAGATCCACATAATTTGACTCTTCTTGTGCGCTTATCAGGCGCATGTCCCGTTTGTAAAGCAAGTTCTTATACGAATCGGTGTCTTCCCGGTAAATGAGCGTTTTCTCCGAAGCTGCCATAGGCTTTATTGGTGATGAAGCCGTAGTTTTCTTTTAGGAGAGACACCAGTCCCCAGGAATCCCCACTGCACTGCCCGTTGTCCAATCCTAGTGGAGTTGTGGCTCTGCTCTGCCTTCCTCGCCCACAGTGGAGAGCGTGGCACTCGAGAACGTCATTTCAGACGCGCGCCAGACGTTCACGCGACCTCCTTTCAGTGAGAGAAACGACACTACTCACCCTGCTGTACTTTCTCCTAGAATATGTCATATGCATATTCCCGTAATAATGCTATGGGAGGCGTTTACCCGACGACAAACGGAGACTGACTTCCATGACACAGCCTGTTGTGTTGCGCGCTGTCACTTAAAATGCGTATGCCTGCAAATTTAGAGCTGATGACGAAATGCGAAATCGGCTATTTTAGAACGAGGATGTTATGTTCAGCGTGTTTTGTTACATACTGCAGACAAGGCTGACTCCCCCCCCGACACAACATTTGTGCTAAAAATGAATCCTCCTTAAGCTTCTCGCTCAACAATGCGCGCTTTTGACGTGTCGCCGCCTTAACCCAACAATATGTCACAGCCATATAATCACTCTCCGTCATGTGATGGAAAGGTTGACGCTCTAAATGGAGTTATAGCATGACGAATATGAGAAGGATTCAGTCAGTGATGAGGCAATGGCTAATGCAGTTGAATAGAGTGCGCTGCCAAAGTAAATAGTGGAAGAGTTGGTAAAGAGTTGGTAGTTAGGTTACATTTAGTTATAGTCGTCTCTAACTTCTTATAAAACAATCTCGTTTTTCCAAAATTAGACTATTCCCTGGAAAGTCTCGTTTTAATGCTTAAAACGTGCGTTTTGGAGCAAGGTCAGCACCACAGCGGTGGACAGCGCCTTTGCAGTAGACAATACGTCATTTGTTCATTCCTCGGAAGCAGGATGCACTCTTAACGTAAAATTTACTTTTCAGATTTTATTTGGATTTTTTTTACATTTAAATAAACAATAATGTGATGTTTAACATATTTATTTTCTCTGTTTGCACGAACTTGTCAATTAAATAAAGTGAATCAGAAAAAAATGAGTTGTATCTGTACATTGCGCACGAGGGGTCGTGGCCTCGCATGAATATTTAATTAAGTAGGCATGGGCAACTAATAAGGACTTATATGTACTGTAAATAGCTGTTAGGGGTTAGAGGCCAAAAGTGTTTACATTTCTTTAGCATGACATGCTGCTTTGTGTAAAATTATGCCTATTTTATTTAAAGTCAGTGTTTGAATTCACACAGAGAATTTATATCTAACTTATTAAGAAGCTATTAGAGTATAATAACTTATTTGCATGCATCTTTCCCACGTTTACATCTTTAATGCTAGTATCTGAGCAAAGGTTTTACAATAAAAGCATATTTTGAGTATGTATAGGCTATATATAATAGTTGTATGTTTGTGTAAAACAATGTCGTGTGCTGCAAACAATAAAATTAGTTGAATTTAAAAAAAAAATTTATTTCAACTTATTTTATTTTATTGAACTAAGGCAGGCAAAACAGGAACAGAACAAAGTGAAAATGAAAACAAACCTGAGCTTAACTGTTACAATTAGGCCTACCTTAAGTTTAAATGAATGTACATACCATAAATTTATGTTACTCCATTTTAAGGATTTAAGGATTTTTTTGCTTTGTTTGTGCAGTACATACGCCTGCAGGAGACCTGTAAAGACTTGCAAATGTTTTAGACTGGTATATCATGTTGCATTCCTTCAGCAACTGTAGGCTGAATGAGAAGACCACCATAAAGACAGACTGAGTCTAAGATCTGACCCAGTTTAAAGCACTAAAGATCCTTCATTACCAATTCAGAACCAGCCGCCAACATGTGATATTGTATTAAGCTGTTATGAAGGAATATTTGAGTTATTGTTATTATATATTTCACACATTCTATACCATTTTCCATGTTGTGTTTGTTACATGAGAATAAACAGGCACACACACTCTAAAAAATGCTGGGTTGTTTCAACCCAAATTTGGGTCAAATATGGACAAACCCAAATGTTAGGTTTAAAAATGTAATAAAAAAATTTAAAGTTGAAAGTGAAAGTTGAAGTTGGGTTAAAATTTAAAAGTTAATTTTTAACCCAACATTTGGGTTTGTCCATATTTGACCCAAATTTGGGTTGAAACAACCCAGCATTTTTTATGCACACACACACACACACACACACTCACACAAACGCACACATGTGTACACCAGGCTGCCACAAACAGGGTAAATTTAGTGTGCTATTTAAATGGCTCCTGTCTGCTCAAGTGTGTTCAGATACAGTTACATTCAGTGGCTGTATTAATCCACCAGGTGTTAAATCATGTCATCTATTAATCATCAAATGGCAGTTCACACAGTTCAGAGCTGATTAGTTAGACACACCCGAATACAGCTCATATTCACAGCCAATTTTTCTTGGTTAATATACAGTATAAGTGAACTGTTATGATTGGATTGCAGTGCTGCAGTGTCTTAATCAAGTGCTTCTTCATGATCCGTCCGGACACTCCTTTAATGTGTTTCTGAAAACATACAATACAATTGTACTTGTTTTAAAGCTGTCAGCTCTTAATGTTGGTATAAGACATCTTGTTTATTCCAGCAAGTGACTGAGTTCACAGCAGCAGTGTTAAGGGTTTATCAGGAGGGGTGAGATCTTAGATCAGTATTTCACTGATAACTCTGAGTGTTTGACCATCTGTACCAAGTCATTCATCATTCACCCGTATAGTCTTGGTCAGAGCAGGGGCTTTCCAGCATGTCAATGATAGTGAGAATTAGTGTTCAAGGTAACTAAAGGCCTCTATGGTATGAATTATCATTAGCCTTTCATGCATCCCTTGTAAGAATCTTTAAAAAAAAATTATACTTAAAAAAAGTTTTTTTTTTTTTTTACCCAACCATTGGGTTACGCATTTGGACCAAATGCTTTTAACCCAATACATTGGGTTAAAATAACCCACAGTTGGGAAGGTGCTATACCACCCCATAGTTGGGTTACTCGCAACATTATTAAGTGAGTGGTAACTTAATCTGGTTTATCCATGTTTGAACCACATATTTAAGTCAATTATTCACTCATTCATAATAATATCACTTGCAACCAATCAATGAATCATTCAATCAATAAACAAACAAATAGTATGTTGTTTCTCCACGGGAACCAAAGTCTAATGTTTGTAGTTGACTAGCAAATGATTGGATTTATTAGGAGTGGTCAGCAGTCGCCCTAACGACTCAGTTTAAATTTGGCCCATCTATTGCCCCGTCTGTCAGTGGTCCCTTACTCCCTTTCATAACTATGCAAGTTTTACGCAGTCGGCTCATGGCACATTAGCCTTCCTGCCAGAATGCAGCGGTTGTCTGGAGAACTATATTAAGTCCGGCTTGCAACTGAGACTTTGTTTGCACAGAAACTCTATTCTATGAGGATCCGCATGGAGAAAATGCTTTCTGCCACTGAAAGTGTCTGCGATAGTAAAGTCAACGGTCTAGTTTTCAGTGTCACATTTCACAACTTTTTAGTAGCTGAGAGACGGGGCGCCCGCTGTCCGAATACCTGGAGGTCTTCAAAAACAAATTTACAGCATTAAAGGGTTAACTGGATAACGATCAATCCGTCTAACCTTTCAGCCTTTAGATCTAATGCATAAATCAGGTGGCATATTAAATGCCTGGAAGGCACTTTTAGCAGCTACAACAGCAAGCACTTTTCAAATATATTTAAAGTGTCTATCGCATTGTTGTTGCCTGTTAAATCTGTAGCATTAAAAAGCACATTGGGGATAATCTTCTTGAAAACGAAAATAGATATGACGTTGTGGAGAGTCTGTTAGGCACGCTAGACCTGTGGGTGTTCTTACAGAGAGACGGAAAGATACAGTGAGCTGTCATCAAAACACAACGTGATGGCAGGAATGCTTCCTCTCTGATTATCAGACATTATACACACACACCAACTCTCACACAAACCTTTACACATTTTCATTAAGACATTATTTAGTATATTTATTAAGCTTTTTTCCTTGTGGACTCGTCCCAAAAGGTTTTATCTTAGGCCTTGTTTACACCTGGTATTAAGATGGGTTTTAGTCGATCGGATCACAAGTGGACGAGGGAGACGCATTCCCGTTTACACCTGGTGTTTTAATCCGTCTCTTTTGTCCACTTTCAAACACTTCTGTCCTGATTTCTTCGAGGAGAGGGTCTATGGGCGGGTAAATGTATGGGGTTTTTTTTCCAGATCTTTCGATCTAATAGACAAAATAGGCTCATTCCATTTACATATGAAAGTGAAAGGAGACGACAGACAAACATACAGAGAGCATCAGCTTTCATTTCTGCTCTGATAGTGCGTGTAAGAAATCAGGAATAGTGAGAGAACATTAACACAAGTTCAAAAAGTTTTAGACCCCGTTGTCCATGCACTTGTGACCCAATCGACCAAAACGCATCTTAATGCCAGGTGTAAACAGGGCCTTTGTGGTTCCCAAAATGTTGGCAAAACGACCACACTTGCACACAGATCCAAAGGCCCATTCACAGCAACTACAACGATAAAGAAATAGTTCTAAAAATCGTTCAAAATATAAAAGAATAGCAGAGTCCACACCAGAACTATAACAATAAATGACACAGAGAAACAACATAGTTGGAATCACTTTCAGAACGATTTTCCCGGCATTTAAAGTGACAGACGACAAAACTGTATTACGCGCGATTAGAATTAAAAGAAAGATATTGTGCGCTGGTGTGGATGCTAACATAGTTATAGTTATCTTTATGGTTATAGTTCTTGGTGTGAACAGGCCTTTACTCATGTGTGCTGCAAATATTGCATCTAATCCACTTCAGCTGAGATAAAGTCACTACGGGAAGCAGAAAATGTCCGTTTTCAACTCCTTCCAATCCGGCAGAAGCTTGCGAGATTATACCTGACAGTCAACGTAGCATTGTGTCAGGAAAGTGTGGACTCGGAGGAAGACACTTCAGGCAGCTCCATAGACCACAATGCAACGAGATTGTGACGTCACAAGGACGACTCACGGTGCTCACTCTTAATTTACTCACAACAAGCGATCAAGGGCTTAATTAGGGCGTTTAATTTAAACACATCGCAAGGGTTCTGCAAGACATGGTCACTTGTGCGACGTAAGCATTGTAGTACATCCGAGTGAACGAGACCAGCGCGCCACACCGGTCTCAAGTTTATTTTGTCGTTAAAGTTACATTTACCATTTGCCGGTTCCCGCCTCCTTCTTCCCTAATCAGCGAACCTTGTTACAATGGGTAACTTTGGGTATGTTTACAATACTAAATGTGCTAAAAATGTTATAGTTTTTCCTTTGCATTTAACGTGTATAATCAACAACATTGTCAAAACGAACCCATTCAGACGAATCTGCAAAAACGAAGAAAAAAAAAAGCTGTAGCCTATTATCCATGCCAGGCCAGTAGGTGGCGATGTCACTTTGTAAAGAAACACTGAACATGTGATACGCGTGTGCATGAGGTCACGGTTTTTTTGCGTTTTTGTAGTTTACACAGAGACGATAACAGTAACGTTTGATGAATAAGATGAATATTCTTCCTCCTTCCTCTCTGTAAACTGCTAACCTAAGCTGGAGTAAAGTGACATCTCCTCTATATGACTCAGCACTTTTCTGAGAAGAACACAGATTCAGACTCAAGGAGCCTGAGATCAAGACTAATAATCTGCCCTTGCACATGTTATTTAGTTGCCTCATAAAACAATATAACAATTATAAATTGATACTACGTCTCAATCAAGCAAATCACAGCTGTTTCCTTGATCTTGCTCTTAAAAAAGAAAAGAGAAAAATGTGCACTTGGAAACAAATTTTCAAAGGTTTGTGTTTTCAGGCCCCCAATACGCTGTTGTCATGTAAATAAACGGCCAAAACGCATAAAAAGTTGAAAACAGTGGCCCCCTTCCGTCAATTATTCATTCAACTGAATTCTATTTACAATTAAAAGTAATTTTTCTTAGTAATGAAGTCTTTCACCTGACTGCATATGGCATCATTGCAATATATTTTATAATTGCAATATATTTTCTGGCCTTTAGAGATTGTAAGAGATTAATTTAAATCAGTATGTGCCATGACTGGGCTCTAGTCATATAAATAATATAAATTAATACCCTATTGTGTGATTTAGTTACTTAAATCATATTTTTTAGTTAAAGTAACACTAGATTAAAGCTGCATGCACAGTATCTATAGCAGCTTGATCAACTGATGAGATTATATCAAACACATTTGTGCATCAGTGGGCCGATGTTACAGGCAGTGTTCCCATGTTACCACTAGAGGACAGTCAGTGTAAAGGATTTTATATTCTTCAAATACCTTGATTGTCTCCCTGTAGTTTACAACTGTAAGGTGATGGGACTGAATGATTGGTATACGTTGGTGATCAGTTTTTCCCACAAAATTGTGTATCACAGTAAATTTACTGCTGCAAATATTCTGAATATTACAAACACTGTCACAGCTAATTTAAGAATTTCTTTAAATTGTGAATCATGAGCAATAAAACGCTGGAATTTACTTCACTTTTTATTTGATTTATTTATTGTTTTGTGGCCTTGAGCATGACATTTAACCACAGGTTGCTCTCATTGGATGGATCCTGCCATTAGCGCAGCCCTGCAAGTCACTTCTGATGAAATATTTGATAATAGCAAGCACTTATATATAGTCAAAAGTTTAGAATACAATTTCTTAATGTTTTCAAAATAATCTGCCTCAAAGAAATTGAGCTTGTTTAAAAATACTGTAAAACAGTAATATTTGGAAATATTATACCGTTCTGTTTTCAGTTTAAACATTATGAATTCAAATGATCCTTGCTACATAAAATTATTCATGTAAAATTACTAACATATTAGGCAGCACAAATGTTTTCAATAATTATTTTCAATAATTTAAAAATATTAATAAGAGGAAATGTTTTTTGAGCACCAGATCAACATATTTGATTGCTGAAGGATCATGTGACACTTAAGACTGGAGTAATGATGCTGAAAATTCAGCTTTGCATCACAGGAATAAATTACATTTTAAAAGATACTAACAGCAGTATGCATAATGCTCTTCTGAAACCTCGGTTGTAACGAGTGGTTATTTGAGTAACTGTTACCTTTCTATCAGCTGGAACAAATCTGGTCATTCTCCTCTGACCTCTGACCTCAACAAGGCATTTTCACCCATCAGAACTCGGTCCAATTTCAAGCGAGGGCGCGCCAGTTGCACCCTATATATATATATAAACGTGGTATTTGTCCAAAACCGTACCGGACGTCACGGTTCGGTGCATATGCATTTGCACGACGAATATCAGACTCCAATCCAGAAGGGGGCGCGCGCGGTAATGCAACGCTGTTTGATAGTAAAAAGCACAGAAGAAGAGAGGATGATCGATTTTTTTACATTCTATTAACCAGCATTTCAACTGCAGAAAGATATTAATAAAACAGTTTGAGAATAATATATCAGGGAGCATTACATTTATCTCAGGCATTTATTGTTGACATGTTAGTTCGCTATGAAACGAACTCTAGAGAGAAGCAAAATTGAATAGGAGTCGAAAATTAACTTTAGTTAATGCAAAACCTGCCTTTTGTGCAATTTACATGTTTTTTTAATTTAAGTGTTGATTATTATTATATAAAATAAATAGCAACTAAATTTAAATAATTTGGGCTCTGTTGTTTATTGTAACCTTTATTTTTATAGTAATTTGCAAGTAAGGACTCCCAGTATATAGTTTACAGCATTAGCTAAGATAGATTTTTTTATCCTTAAGAAAATTAATTATAATAGAATTTATTTAGACACAGAGATTTGTAAAAAAACAACAACAACAGAGTTTAAATTTTTTTTTTAAATAAATAAGAAGAAGCAATTTTAATGTTTAGTTTTCTCCCCCCTGCTGTATACCGAACCATGATTTCAATACCGAGGTACGTACCGAACTGCAATGTTTGTGTCGCCTGGGAAAACCCAGACAACTTCCGGCAAATTTAGATTTGCTCTGAAAGTTAGTCTGGCTAAGAGCTCATTCAAGCCCATTTCCAATCAGCCGAAATCGAGGCACCAATCAGAAACGTTGGGGCGGGCTTTACACGATGACGACAGCGCTGGGATTTTGAAGCAGATTTTGTAGCCTACATTACAAAGATGGATGCCGCCGTCGGACATCACTTGTTCGAATCAGCTATCGCGTCTGTTTTAAGCGATTTGAACGTTTCCTTTTTGTTAAAAACCGAGCAAAGAACACTCGGAGATGTTTCTCCGCCGCTCTGCATACGTCATCTCCTTCATCGCTCTGATTGGGTTTAGGTCTATCCGCGACGTCCGTTGGTGACGCCCCTCTGGAAATGATTTGTCTATGACACTTTGCAAGACCATAACTCAGTTACAACTGAGAATGGTCTGGTTTTAACCAGGCTAACATTTGTGTACAGTTACACCCCTAATACATACATACATATAGGGGGCAGTGTTTTTATAAAGGGTGTCTGATTATGTCTTATGTCTGATTATGTCACGAACCACACCAGGAAACACAGGAGAAGATCCAATTGCAGAAAGTATGTTTAATTATGGAAATCCGTTACTCAAAATCCAGTCCAGGCAATAGTCGATATCATAATCCATCCAAAACAAGAACATAAACAGGAACACAGAAGTGGCCTGATAAATACAAGGACTCCGTGACACATACTGAAACAGACAGGGTTATATACACAGGGAAATGACAATGCTAATGGGGAACAGGCTGAGTGCAATAATCAGTTATAAGAGACAGCTGAGTGCAATGAAAAGACAAGGATCATGGGGGATGTAGTTCAAGAGTGTGATGGACACCGTGGGGAAGGAGGACATCTAGTGGTGACCCAAGGAACATAAACCAGACACTGTGACAGATTAATGTTGATTTGCATGTTAGTATTCCTTTTTGCAGTTGAACTGTGGCCGGTGAGTGTATATATTTGCATAATTTCTAACTAACAGGCCACTTTATTACCACAGTCTATGGTCTCTTTTTTCAGAGGTACTTCTACTGAATTTGCCGTAGTCTGCAGCAAGACCTGATGTAACTCACTCAGCAGTCGTTGGGGAACATTGGCTCTTTTTCTGCGTGACAGGAACATTGTCTCAGTGCAGGTTTGGGCTGCTTTAGGAATGAGATTGTATAGGTCAGGTGTGGAGGAGAGAGGCTACAGGGCCCAGAGTCTGACTTTGCTCTTCCAATCTTCTTTGTCTAGAACATTTGTTATGTGGGAGACTGTCATTATAAAGGAATTCATTTGTTTAAGGTCAAAAGTGTTTGCAGATCTTATTTGGGGGCTTGCAGTTGCCTCCACAAATCCCCCGTCACACACGTTAGCCACTGAGAGAAGAAACAATTGACCGTTTGCTTTACATTATCTCAGCAAATAGAAGTCATTCTTGTCAAAGGAGAAATTTAATGCGGCATTGTGCGAGCTACGTTTTTTTCTTTACTGTAAAAGCCTGTATGTATAGATTAGATTGGACACCTTTCATAAAAACAAGTCTTGAGGTGCTATTAGATAATCTAATAGTCCAACGGTAATTTTAAATAAATGAGCAAACAGACCGGATTAAAAAAGCTTAGAGCTCTCAGACTCATCTTGTTGAACTAATTAGACTGAGAAACATATTTCCTTGCCCAATAACCATTCACTGACATTCATTTGTTTACCAGACTCTTAAATGTCTGTTTTCTGAAGCACTTTCCAATAACGCATGGTTATTGTTATTGCTATTGCAATTCATTACATTTACAATGTATAACATAATCTTTTAGAGATGAGATTTGGCTCGAAATGTCCAATAAAAACAAGATATAAAGATACTTTGTATTCACTTTCTTCTGAGATGGCCAAAGGAACGTGACTGGTTCCACTTATCTTTTCACCAGTGATTAATGGAAGCCCTTGAGGGGATTGAGGCCAGGTTGAAATACAGTATATCAATGGTATGAACATATCTGTAATTCAAAGCGTCTATAGTGAGCCGTACTTCAAAATTGAAGGAATATTACATGTGTTTTAATTATGGAAATTTCTACCTGTGTTCCTGCTACAGTAATATCATGATCACTTCTGGGGTTTTAAATCAAAATAAACCAAGTAACTTAAATAATAACCAAAAAGATAGTTCAAAAGAACAATATTAATAAGAAATATAAATATTTTGTACCATTATAAATGTCACTTTTGATCAATTTAATGTCCTTGCTAAAAAAAAATCTAATTTTGCTTGACTAAACACTTTTTGTATGCACTGTAAATATTCTTCATTGGTTATTTTGTTGCATAGAGGTATTGTTTTCTGAATCATTTCAAAGAAACCATATTTACTAACAGTTCTGTTATTGTTGAAGCCGGTCCTCCTAAGCTATTCAGAAAATGATGGATGAAAGATGAATATTCTTCCTCCTTCCTCTCTGTAAACTGCTAACCTAAGCTGGAGTAAAGTGACATCTCCTCTATATGACTCAGCACTTTTCTGAGGAGAACACAGATTCAGACTCAAGGAGCCTGAGCTCAAGACTAATAATCTGCTCTTGCACACATCGATTGATTCATGTTATTTAGTTGCCTCATAAAACAATATATCAATTATAAATTGATACTACATCTCAATCAAGCAAATCACAGCTGTTTCCTTGATCTTGCTCTTAAAAAAAAAAAAGAGAAAAATGTGTTTATCAAAACAGATTAGTGTGTTTGGAATTTATAGCTGGACAAACTTCTGTTAAACAATACTTATTGATTAGATCGTGGCTTTTCAGAGAGACAGTAGGAGGTGACAGGACAGCTGGGAACAACGTTTATTTTAGGACACAGTCTTGAGACAAAAGAGATCAATATCATTGTGTGCCAAGTCGCAGTATAGCGCTCAAAATGACTGTCCAGCTCAGCATTAATTCCATATGCTGGGGTATTTTAGAAGCATTATGCTCTCGCAATCAATACGCTGACTGTCAGAAAGGATTGCTAACATGCATAGATTAAATCAGAGACCATTTTATGTATATATAGGCTACACACACACAGGCCACTTTATTAGGTACACCTGTTCAACTGCTCATTGACACAAATATCTGGCATCCAATCACATGGCAGCAACTCAATGCATTTATGCATGTAGACATGACTGAAATTATAAATGAAAAACAAGTATTAACATAAGTAAAATTCCTATCCTATTTGTAGATTAAATTATTGAAATTAGTAAATGAATTCTCTAAATTTTTCTTGTATGTTTATGCCATTTTTAATCCATGATAATGCAGGTGTCAAAAATGTGGAAGAATTTTCACAAATTGTTTTATTTTAAAACAACCTGAAAATATACAGTTATGGTTTACTTTTTGATTGTTAATATTGTTATGCCCTTGGCTAACGGATTAAAAACCGACCAATGAGAACGCAGAACAATCCGGATTCACTCGTTTGAATCCCTCCATGATTAGAACAGACTGCAGAAACTAGCGTTTCGCATTGGATTGGAATCATTTTAGGACAACAGCATATTCCCACATTTTATTTATTTAAATAAGCTTTATGCTACACCTAAAACGACAATGAAAATGATATTAATTTTCATATTAGGCTATGCAAATCATATACTCATTCTCCCGAATGGACCGCACGCCATTTACGGACAACAACAATTTCATTTTCTCTGTTGAATATTTGCTTATTTATGTGAAGGGATGCTTACACTTGCTTTATGAACTCAAGATAAAATCGTCTTGAAATGATATGATAGCACTAGTTTGTTTAACGTTGATTTAAAGTAAAGGCAGTAGCGCGTGTGGATCTGATAGGACAAGAAAGGTTGCATTTCTGACATGATTGAATCCCACTGTATTCCTGCTTTAATCTTTGCTCTTGCTTGACTTTGTAATGAAATATATCAGCGTGGTCGGGGTGAAGATAAGACTGAAGTAGTCGTTTACACCGGCGAGCGCGAGGCCACGGTAGGCTATAGTGATTGATGCCTCGTGTCAAACCGGCTTAACTGAAACATCCTCGTGTCAGTTTTTCCCTCGTCAGCCTTTCATGCTTTGGAAATATGACTCCTGCAACAGACAGAGTGCATCACATCCACATTATTGTACCTTCCAGCAGATTCCAGTAGAAATGATTGCTTCCATTTGGTGGCAAGCCTCCGACTTTCATCTGATGCATCGCTGGCTAGAAGCACAGATGTCCTCAATTCATTAGGAAGCGAGCTCGCCCAATAGAGTAACTGGCAGTGCTTGGCTTTTTCCTGTCAAATCTGTTGTTCTGTGCAGGAGGGGATAAGAAGAGAGAGAGAGAGAGAGAGAGAGAGAGCTTGAGATCTCCCGTTTGTCGGCTTGCTGGGAATAAGCTTTGAATGGGATCCAAGGAGAAGAGATTGTTCCTTCTGGATCCCTGGAATGAAATAGGAACTTTGCTTTTTTTTTGCTTCCTAAATATTGGAAAGAAGCAAATTGAATATATCACTTTTATACTATACTGTAGATAGGTGATATTATATATCATTTTTCTGCATTTGATTGGGGCTCCAAATAATGAAGTTACTCTGCTGTAATACATTCTGGCAATATGCAACATGTGGTGCAGGTTTGAGCTTTATTAGGCCTACTTCTGAATCACATTATGAGATTCTGAATAAAACCTATGAAATGTCAATGAACTGGGAAAGAACTATTGGTTCTTAGAATTT
The DNA here is from genome assembly GCF_029890125.1 of Rhinichthys klamathensis goyatoka. Classification (NCBI taxonomy): domain Eukaryota; kingdom Metazoa; phylum Chordata; class Actinopteri; order Cypriniformes; family Leuciscidae; genus Rhinichthys; species Rhinichthys klamathensis. Next base: position 3,880,738 of record NW_026606697.1, read on the forward strand.
ATTAAATGTGATCAATGTTATGGAGTTATAAACAAGAAGCAAGTGTTTAAAAAAGCCAGCTTTGATGAACAGAAGATTAGGCCTATAGATATGGACATAGGCCTACAGATAGATAGATAGATAGATAGATAGATAGATAGATAGATAGATAGATAGATGGATAGATGGATAGATGGATAGATAGATAGATACCGTTCAAAAGTTTGGGGACAGTATTTAAAAAATACTTTTAATTAATTATTAATTGATAATTAATTGGACAAATAATTAATTGAAGTGACAGTATTATTAAATAAAACAATTACACATTTCTCAAATAAATTGTGTTCTTTTGAAATGTCTATACAAAAAAGTATATATAAAAAAGTATGTTTCTTTAGCAGCAAATCAGCATATTACAAAAATATATTTAAAAAGACTGTTAAATTGTAATCCTATTTCACATTATTATGTTTTTCCTGTATTTATCGTCAAATAAATGTAGCCTTAGTGGCTTTCATTAGCATTAAGAAATATTACTGAACCCAAACTTATTAATACAAATTTCATTATAAATGACATTTCAAACAGATGCATCGTTAACCCAAACTTCTGTTAAACATTATTCAAGCTTTGTCAAGAAGTCATCAATTCAGTTTTTGGCTGGACAAACTTTTCTTTTGAAGTAAAAAAAAAAAAAGGTCCTTATTGCAGTTAAAAAACTAAATTTGAATTTCCATTCCTTTTAATTCTACTTCCTTAAGTTTGCCGCCTCGGTTCAACTTCAGGATTCGAAACGGAATCAAAAAAGCATTCTAAATTCAGTTCCAAATGCACAGAACTCGCGTGGTGGAGTAACTCAGTTTACAGTTGGTGTTTTATGTCGGCCGGTTGTGGCCTTGTAAACCAAAGCGAATAAGACTGCAGACGAACGCAAGACCCGTGAAGTGTTTTTGAAGAAAGCTGTCTACCTCCAGACTTAACCAGACTGTGTCTCTGTGTTTTTGGAGATTCTCTCAGGGCCCCCGTCCTCTCCCTTGATGAGGGTTTAGCGAGCGCAGCTTTGTGAGTGTCTGCGAACTCTCACAGCCGGGTGGGCCGGCCCGAGGGTCACGGGTCACTGGCCCGCCCAACTTCCATCAAGGAGAACAAAGCCTCCACCGGCCCAATGAAAGAGCAGGTTGGGACTGGGCTCAAGTCCAAGTGTCCCGGCCCACATCGGGGGCTGAAACACGTAAAGAAATAAATAATCAAATAATAATCACATCCTCAGCCGCATGGAAACCCGGTCATGTGGGAATGCTCAACGTGCCCGTGATCGGTTCCTCTCAAGATACACACCCCCTTTTCACATCAGTCCTCTTTTCTCTCACTTTGAAGTCTGCTTGCTTTTGTTCTTTACATAACTCGATCTGATTTTTAAATAAAAAAGCTCATTTGTATGCCTTTCCAGGGGTATAGCTGCCACCCAGAATCCTTCACAAGGAGGCGGCAGAGGTCAAGTCAAACAGACGTCTGGAAAAGAGGCCCAGGTATGACCAAGCTGAAACATATGATTGGAGAACTTGAAATTATTGTCTCTGTGTGTGCGTTTGCTCACAATGGAGGATTAAAGGCTTGCCGGACAAAATCACTCAGAGAATAGGAAGTTGGGGGTGGGGTCTCTCGATTAATTTCCCGCCTAAACCACTTACTTCCAAACATGACGACCATGCAGAGCAAGCCCACAGATTACACAGATAGACAAATATTTGCTCTGGTTTTGTTCCAGTGTAACTGTGAAGCTTGAATGTGGCTTCAGTTGAAAACGGGCCCGCAGGGAGTTTCTCCAAAGCAGAGAGATAAACAACCACATTTTAATGCTGAATTCAGAATTGAACAATTTTTATTCATGTATTGGAATTGGAATCGGTCTGTTTAATCGGAATTTGAGTTATAAGGAGGGGAATTTACTGAAATAAGAAACTCAAGAGAAGACATTTCTTTAGTCAGGACATAAATCATCACAAATTGTGAATATTTACGCCCTGAAAAGATAGGTTTAAATTTTTTTTTTTTTTTATTGGTTCACAAATATATACTAAGATTAAATTTAAATTATATGGTCCATGGTCCAAAATTGTATAAATATATATGTGTCAACCAATTAAAATTTTGATTAAAATTGTTTTACTTTTTGATTCTCTGAACTTAATAATAATAATAAAATATTTTACAGGGCATAAATATTCAAAATTTGGGATAATTCAAAAAGTTTTGTGTGCTATTCACATTTGAACTCCTCAACTTAAGAGGAATTTGAATGCTTATATACAGTATATATATATATATATATATATATATATATATATATATATACACACAAGTGCTGTAAAATTGAAAAATCGTGATTAATCACATCTAACATAAAAGTTTGTTTTATATATATTATCTATATATTTTACTATATATTATATATATTAATAATTTTTTTATTCAAATTTAACATTAAATTCTGGCTTCTGTTTGTATAACACAAATAAATATATATAATGTATAATATAGTAAAATATGTATAATGTATACAAAACAAACTTTTATGTTAGATGTGATTAATCACGATTATTCGATTTGACAGCACTAATATATATACTATATAATTTTTTTTCATTCAAATTCCTCTTAAATTGAGGAGATCAAATGTGAATAGCACACAACATTTGTGCTTGATTCAATTTCTGACTTTTGAAATGGAAATTTGGACATTTAAAGCGCTGAATTTAAGGACTTTTCACCGACCTTCCCTTTAATTCCATAGTGTATGCCATTTTAACTGCATTTCTAAAGCTCTGCTTCATCTTTTCTCCGGTCCTCGGCCTTGTGCCAGGAAGATGACAAATGTACTGCCATGTTTTCTCTGGTTGCTGGTTTCTATGGTCTCATCTCTTTCTTATAGGAGGAAATGGTATTTAGAAGCTCAAACAGGACGTCCCGCTGCTCGTCCTGACTGTGAACCCCCACCCAACACTGTGAAATGGCTTAAGTTAATCCAGGATCCTGAAAGTAGTGCCGTTTTTTTTCCCAACCCCTTGTTCTTCGTCATTTAGAAGGCTTCAGGAAAAGAAGAGGAGGACACAATGATTTCCTTCTGGTGCGTCTCAAACACAGACAGACGACCCGTCGTGCGAGACTGTCTCCAAGCGTGTCCTCCGTAAACGCGAGCAGGGTTTATATAAAGTCCAGCGTTTGGTGAGGATCCACAGTTGGAAAAAAAACAAACTTCTCATATTAAATGAACACGATCTGAGATCATAATGTAAAAGCCATCTATTTTAATTATAATGGAATTAGGTTTAACAGGAAAATGATTTTGGGCTGAAAAGGCTTTCAGAGAGTGAATAACTTTGCTGTGTGTTACCAGATGGTGCCAAAAGAAAAGCTGTCTGTCTCAAAATGTCGCTTGGGACATTTTTTTTTCCCTCGTACTTTTTTTGTGGCCAAACCCATCAAAGCTCTGGTATGTAAGTTGCTGTGGTTGTCTTAATTGGCTCATGCCTCAGATTTATGAAGTAATGAACAGGTGTTGGGTGGGAGGGACAGCATGACATGGATTATAAAGAACCCCCACCCGATCTCTCTCTCTCACACACACACACACACACACACACACACACACACGTCTTTAGTTCTCATGGGCAGTTTCCCACTCCAGATCTGTAGATCCAACAAATAATCCAATTTGTCATGCAACATCAGGGTATTGTATTGAATTATATTGTCATAAATACTTTTCACAGATTCAGAACCAGGTTTTATAGGTAATTCTGGGCCATTAAATTACAGAATGACCACTAAAATTATGCTGAATGCATCAAAGACTTCAGATTAAACAATTATATCAAAGGATAAAATGACTCATTCTGCAACATGACATCATGACTTTGCGTAAACACACACGCCACTTTCAATTCAAGTGGCGTGTTATACGCATTTTGAGCTATCCGCGTGTATGTCCACGCCGAAATCTTTTGCGTGTATGTCTACGCCATTAAACGTCCGAGTGATTCCGCGTGTATGTGTACGCCGTTAAATGTCCGAGCGAAACGAAGCAATATCTACATCTGTGGAGCGATATTTCTTTTCCTAGCTAGGATGGTAGGAGAAGACTCATAAATGGTATTAACCCCAGTGACGGGTAGGTTTAGGGACGGGGTTGGGGTAGGTCATATATGTATATATACATAATACAGTAATATAACGTTAAGTCAAAGGCGTTGATAAACACGCTGAAAAGCGATTATGCGTGTTGATAGCACGCCAAAAATGGAAATACGAATTGGCGTGTCATACATACGCCATTTCATGAGATCAGTCTGCATTTACAAATACTGCATGTTCTAGTAGTATATTTGTCCAATTTGGAAACAATGCAATAACATAAATTACTGTATGCCACCAAAAATGTATCTCTATCTATCTATCTATCTATCTATCTATCTATCTATCTATCTATCTATCTATCTATCTATCTATCTATCTATCTATCTATCTATCTATCTATCTATCTATCTATCTATCTATCTATCTATCTATCTATCTAACAAACTGCCCATATAATGGAGATGACTTGTACTCTAAAAACCTCTCGTTAATGAATTACGAATAATACGCTGAGATAAACATTACGTTTGCTCACATCTCAAACCCATAAGCTTTTGGAGCAACTGTAGTTGGGCTGGCGTTCAGTGCAGTTGAGCCAGCTGCTCTCCCATGAATTTAGTGGAATGGTGTTAAGTGAAGTGGCTTATCCGTAAGCCTGTTAGAGATGTGCTCACACTTCCCGTCCCTCAGCCTCAGTGAATCGCTGAACAACAGAGGCTTTGTAGAGTCCGAACGGCCGAGTTTAGCATACAGTCATTTGAAGCATTTATGATCACTTCTTCCTGAATTAACCAGACGCTGAACTCCTCAAATAACGGTCTTAAAATTCCACATTTGTCACTTTTCACGGCTATAAACAAGGAATGTCTGTTTTAGAGGCATTATCTACGGTGTGAACTTATGAATTCTGCTGATTTACATAAGCCAAGGTAAGTTATCTTTGTGTCGATTATTATTATTGTTGAAAATTTTAAGAATGGCCTGGAGGCATCAGTTACGGGTTGATGCCATGCACCATCACATATTTCATAAAGTGTTTATGAATGTATATAGTAGAGACCATTTAGGTGTTTGCAAACAGCGATGACGTGTTTTATGTGCTTTGAGACACAAGGTAGTTTAACGCGGTCTCTCATGACACTTTGCAGACTCTGCTCTGGCTGTGTGCATTCATGTGTTTCGAAGGCGGCTTGGTTTTTGAGACTCTCTGAAGGGGCGGGATCTCATGCTTTCAAAGGGAGCTAGCTTGCTATTGCTAGCCGCTCCGAAATTGCCTACCCTACCTTTAAATTACAATGTTTCCAGCAAGGTCATGTCTGAGAGTGTCTTTATGTGGGCATTTGGGAACCACTGGACTAATATTTAAAGGGTTAGTTCACCCAAAAATGAAAATGATGTCATTAATGACTCGCCCTCATGTCGTCCCAAGCCCGTAAGACCTCCGTTCATCTTCGGAACACAGTTTAAGATATTTTAGATTTAGTCCGAGAGTTTTCTGTCCCTCCATTGAAAATGTATGTACGCTATACTGTCCTTGTCCAGAAAGGAAATAAAGACATCATCAAAGTAGTCCATGTGACATCAGTGGGTTAGTTAGAATGTTTTGAAGCATCGAAAATACATTTTGGTCCAAAAATAACAAAAACTACGACTTTATTAAGCATTGTATTGTCTTCCGGTTCTGTTCTGGATCCGCGTTCAGTGACGCTGCTGACGGTGCACCCGAGCTTCGTTCACAGTCTGAGGGAGACCCACGCTGGAAACAAAACAATCTTCGCAAACATGTCTAAGGATTTCGACACAGAGGAAGACGTGCATTTTTTTGCCCAGCCATATTTATTTGAACCCGAATACACGGACACACCAGATACACGTCAGCAGCGTCTTACGTCAGCAGCGTCACTGAACGCGTATCGACAACAGAACCGAAAGACAATACAATGCTGAATAAAGTCGTAGTTTTTGTTATTTTTGGACCAAAATGTATTTTCGATGCTTCAAAACATTCGAACTAACCCACTGATGTCACATGGACTACTTTGATGATGTCTTTATTTCCTTTCTGGACAAGGACAGTATAGCGTACATACATTTTCAATGGAGGGACAGAAAACTCTCAGACTAAATCTAAAATATCTTAAACTGTGTCCCGAAGATGAACGGAGGTCTTACGGGCTTGGAACGACATGAGGGTGAGTCATTAATGACATCATTTTCATTTTTGGGTGAACTAACCCTTTAAGTAAATTCAGATGTTTGTAGCTATATTCACCAGCTAAAAATACGTTTCATTATTGATAAAATGTTCACTGGTCAGTAACCACATCCACAACGGCTCTGTTTTGAATTTATATTATGATCGGGAACTTTCAACTGGAAGCAGGTCAGGGCCTTCCAAGAAAGGACAGATATCTTTTTGTTTTTTTTTAAATCACATATAAAGTTTATATACACATATAAACATTATATAATGATAACTAAACTAAAAGCTCGTTGGGCTGAGAAAATGAATCTGGGAAACAAAGTGTACAAGGCATGATTTTCATTCAGCAAAAACAATCAAATCAAATCAAAATAAAACACTTCACACAGTGCCAATTATTCAGCATGAACCCACTCCGACTCCCAAATGATCTATATTTCTGGCCTGCTCATCTGATTCAACATTATAAGGTAATGAAAAGGGAATGCGGTTGCTTTTGCACAAAGCAGAGCTCGAGGGCTACAGCTCGACTGCACGATCTGCTCATATTGGCCTCTATCACATCCAAAAAAGAAAAGTCTTCATACAATGGAACTGAAAAAAAAACTTTGATTACTTGTTGATTTCCTCAGTTTAACAAAGCACTCCCAAGCTACAATTGGGACAACCAATGAACAGCCCCAGAACGGTGGTCCCCAAAAACAATAAATAACATTAGAAGATTCAACAATACATTTCCCAACTGAAACGACTGTAAGAAACATTTTGGGTAGAGGTCAACGGATTCGCTTAAGATCCGGTCTTCTTTCCAATGGTGCGATGAAAACCATTATAATATTATCAATTATTCAACAGGGCAACATTTTACTGCTCAGCAATAAATTGCAGACAATGTGCAATTCATTGAATACCAGGTCTAAAAGTCGTCTCCGTCCAGCATTATGACACCGTTCATTTTACATGATGTACAGTACAGCATGAAAATTTTGCTTCTGATCCATGGAAACTGAATGAAAATCCTGTTCATGTTTAGCATTATGAGATGTTTCATTGCCAATGAGATGGTGATGTTCCCAAGTGCTTGCACAAGTTTAATATCATTTGCACTTACACACACACACAAACTTGAAACTCATACTCAATAAATAGACAATGTGGTAAGGCAGTGTTGAAACATGCATTCATCACAAAGAACCTATCAAACATTCATACGCAAGTAACAATATACACAAATGTGATTTTTTTTTTTTTTTTTGGCAATGTCAGATTATCAAGGCTTTTTGGGTGAAGAATCTCCAGACTCATGTAACAATGTTGTCGGTTTCTGAGGCGTTTTCGAGAGACGAGCTCTGGAATGAAAGCGGATCCTTCCATTGCCTTACAAGTTCCTATTTAGAAGGGAAAAACAAAAGAAGGAGAAAGGGGAGGTGTGATTCTCCTCCTGGTGGCAGCCAGCTGCACAAGTCTTCAAGACGATCCAGAAGTCTCCAGGTAGCTTTGCAGCTTCCGAACTGTGGTTTTGTCCAGAGAGCAGAGGTCAAAGTCAAAAGTTGTGTTTGTGATGTGAAAGTGTCCCGTTTCTTCTATGAGGTTTACAATCTGAGAGAAAAAGAGAGAAGCATGTATTATCATCAGAGGGCTAAGCACCAAATATAAAACTGTTTTAAGCATCACTTTTCTTTAGAAAGCACAAAAATCTAGTTTAATGTTGTTACTTTGCAGAATTAGCCCCAAAACGAGTCATTCAGAAGCCGCATTTCTCAATAATACGTGGCCGTCCCTGTTCTTTCGCCTATGAATCTTCTACAAAGCTCCATTGACATCGAGGATTTCTTGTGTCTGATTGTAATGAAGACGACGCTTTACCAAGGCAGCCTGTTATTGGTTCCAGTCCTCGCTGGTTCAGAAGGGGGTTGGACTGTGATTACAAAGAGAGGGGGGTTTGCAGAGCGGCCGCCTGGATTAAACTGGACCCTAATGGGACCCAAACCTGATCCGTTTCACACTACAAAGCAAAAGCCGCATATGGAAGGGATTTCTTCAGTTTCTCCTGAACGTGGGCCAGAAGCACAGTGAGACCTAGAGGCCTGTTATGACACTGAAGATAGAAGTCAGCTGTCCGTACGCCTGTAGCCTGGACTAAAAAACGAGGATGTGCTGCCATTGTTTAAAATTTAAGAAGTTTAAGGAGACAACAAAAGGCTATTGTGAAAGTTGTTGCTGATAAAATTTAGTATAAAAAAAATAAAAAAATAAACTACATTTGAAATTATTCAGATAGATATATTTTATTATAATATAATTTTATACAATATGTTAGTTATATATTAAATATATATTATAGCTATACATACACACACACACATACGTATATATACTCTACACAAACACACACGCACATAGCTTCTATTGTTCTCATTTGTAAGTCGCTTTGGATAAAAGCGTCTGCTAAATGGTTAAATGTAATGTAAAAGTAATGTGCGTGTGTGTGAGAAATATACAAAATATATATAATTAGCCTATGTGTGTGTGTATGATGTATATATATAATTGATAAACATTTATATTTTTAAATATGTGTATACAATTAAATATATATAATTTATAACATTTAAAATAAATGTATATATATATAAATATATATATATATAGTGTGTGTGTATATATATTTAATTTATAAAATGTTAAATAAATGTAATCATTTATATTTTTAAATATATGTGTATATATATATATATAGTGTGTGTGTGTGTGTATATATTTAACTTATAAAATGTCAAATAAATGTAATCATTTATATTTTTAAATATGTGTGTGTATATATATATATATATATATATATATATATATATATAGTGTGTGTGTGTGTATATATATTTAACTTATAAAATGTCAAATAAATGTAATCATTTAAAATTTTAAATATATGTGTAATATATATATATATATATATATATATATATATATATATAGTGTGTGTGTGTATATATATTTAATTGATAAAATGTCAAATAAATGTAATCATTTATATATATATATATATATATATATATATATTATTTTTTTTTAACGTTTTTTTATATTTTTTTTTAATATATATGTGTGTGCGTTTAAAAAAAACAAACACTTTTTTTACCCATATATATTATATATCATAGATGTCCCGCAATGAAGAATTAATCTTGACAGGATAACAAAGAATAAAGCTTGCCAATGACATCAACGAATTTTCCAGTTTTCGTTAAGGGATAATCATGGAAGTTAATCAATGCCATATCTTGGGATACATTGCGGAGGAGGAGGATTATTGCACAAAACTCTGCAGGATTAGCGTGATTAAGATGTACGTTTGCACCGTTTGGACCTCATTTGGGACGTCTTCCAGACTTAAACCACCACAGGCTTTGCAACAGAAGGGCACAGCAAATCCTTGGAAAGAGAGAAGTATTACTCTCCATTGTGTCAAAGCAAATAGGCCTCAAAGAACAGGAATTATGGGCCGCAAAGAGTTGACTTGGCAAGCACTTGAAGGGAAGAGAAAACCTAGTTTACCAGTATGATTTATTACATCCAGATATTCATTAACATGTTAATGCTGAGGGTAATAACTTTAAACTTTACAGGTTTCTAAACTTTCAGGTAAAGCTCCCAGTGACCCTTGAACACCGAGAGGGAGTTTTTAAGTGTCCCTTCTCATGTTCCCTCATAAAGGTCCTTCTGCGCTAAAGGAATATATCACTGCGTTTCAGATGCATAGGTCTCTTCGTGTAGGAGTGAGTGATTTAGGAAAGCTGACTTCTGACAGGACATGCTCCTCATTCATTACCTGCTGTAATATGTGCCTTTCCCTCAGTGCCATTAGTCTTCTGTGAAGCTCAACCAGCTCATCCAAGTACGCCTGCGGAACGAGATGTTAGATTCATCAATAAAAGAGGAGACACGTTTCAGATTGATCAATCACGTCGTCACTGAATGTGACGTGTCTAAGATGTGCCATGTGTGTTGTGGTGTCCTGAACTGCAGGGCTTTTCAGCTGTTAATGCTTTCTTGGAAATCAAGTGGTGAAATAAAACGGTATTAAAATTGTTTAGCGCACAGCCACGCACAAATGTTTTCGTACAATTCAACTTATAAAAGTGCATTAATATTACAGCGATAGGCCATGAATACGCTATATGACTTTAATGAAATTTAGCACATGTGCATTAAAAATAAAACTGCTCACCTTGTCACAGTCGAGGTTTTTATTTTTGTCCATCTTTGCTTGTTTCATAGGACTTTTCACTTCGTGGATCTGAAAAATTTATCATAATTTAATAATATATACATTACCGTTCAAAAGTTTGGGGTCGGTGCGATTATGTTAAATGCTTGTATTCACCAAAGCTGCGTTTATTTAATAAAACACAGTAAAAAATTGTAATATTGTGAAACATTCATTTAATTTTTTTTTCTTTTTTAGATATAATTTATTCCAGTGATCAAAGCAGAATTTTCAGCATCATTACTCCAGTCTTCAGTGTCACATGATCCTTCAGAAATCATTCTGATATGATGATTTGCTGTTCAAGAAACATTTCTTATTATTATCATTGTTGAAAACAGTTGTGCTGCTTAATATTTTGTGGAAACCATGATGCATTTTTTAGTATTCTTTGTTGACATTTTTGTAACAAAATAAAAAAAAACTTTTAATAGCTTTATATTTTAATAATTGTAATCCTTGCTAAATAAAAGTTATACATTAATGGGTAACGCTTCCTTTTACAGTACAGTACTTACGTGTACTTACAGTGTACTTACCTAGAAAGTACTGGCTAATATAAGGTAAGTACATGGGTTAGGGGTAGGTTCAGGGTTAGTACCTATTACCCAGTAATTGTAATTACTAGTGCTGTCAAACGATTAAAATATTTAATCGTGATTAATCGCAATTAATCGCACATTTTTATCTATTCTAAATGTCTCTTGATTTCTTTTTGTCCCATTATTTTTTCTCATTTTAATGCTCTTATCAACATGGAAAAGTGGATCGGCTTGCTTTGTGCAAATGTTTTTTATTGAAAACAACATTGGCATATACTGTTCAATTTCACACTAACATTCTCACTTGGAGAAAATAATCTCTGTCACACAATGTAACACTGGCCATCAATAAAAGGGTGAAAGAAATACTGACGAGGTCCTGATATTGACGAGGGGGCGGAGAATTCGCATCAGCTGTGTGTGTGTGTGTGCTTGGCCATCATCAAGTGGTATTTCAGACTGGACGTGTTGCGATGATGATAGCGCAGTTCACAACGACAAAACACACAGATCACTCTGGTCTTGTCAATGGGACCATTTGGCAACTTTTTAAAAGTAAACTTTCCATTCAGAATCTTATTGGCATCCATTTCGGCGTCTCGCACTCGTCATCCACTCAAAAACGTAACGTTAACCAACTATTTGGCCGGCTCGCAAGCCCAAACGAGTGTGTGCGACGTGCCTGTTGTTTTGTTTCCGGTCTAGCTAGATCCGCTTGCGCTTTGGTCGACGAAGCAACAAAACGTCCGCGCATGCCGCGTCCTGTTGCAAAAGCATGTGAAAAAAACTACAAAGTTTGCTAGGCCAAAAAGGCCGTTAATCGCACGATAAAAAAATTAACGCCGTTAATAACGCGTTTAACTGACAGCCCTAGTAATTACTATAAGTACATAGTATGTACATGGCGCAAAAAGTGGGTATGCGCTATATACGGCGCATAGGGGCGCAGCACCATGGGGGGCGCCAAAGCGATGGTAAAAAATAAATAAAAAAATTCATAAAAAAAAAAAAATATATATATATATATATATATATATATTGTACTGCTGTTGTGCGTTTTTTAAATAATTTCTGCATTTCTTGTTATATAAAATTTTAGAGGACTAACAGGCTAGAGTAGGCGCCCTCATGGAGAAGGGGGGCGGGGTGATATCGCGAGCGGGCCGGGGCGCCGTGAGCGCTGAGCGAGCAGGTACGAGTAGTGAGTTGTCGTCGAAAAAGATGGATAAAACAAAATGCTGTGGGGCTAAAAATAGAAAAAGAAAGCGGGAAAAGGAGATGGCATGTCAACTGATGCGACAGCAGCTAAATAAGTGCATGCTGAAAGCCACCAGGTAGGATTTAAAGTGTGACATCCAGCCAGGCATGTAGGCTATCTATATCTCTGTGGCCATCGGGACTACCGGGAGATTCCCGGTGGGCCGACGTGCTTTTTCGGCCGATACATCTCATACTTTTTTTTTTTTTTTGTCTTAACGGCCCATAAAACTCGTACATCGGCGGCCCATTCGTTTTTTTTTTTTTTTTTGCTTAATTGGCGGCGCTGGGTTAGTGCCGGTGTAATGCATTGGTCAAAAAAAGTCAGTGTTAGTTTTTTTTTCTGACACATCATTTTTTTCATCATGTGCTTATATCTTTCAAGTATAGAAATTAGTACAAAACTAATTGTGAAAGTTTCCTTTATTTTTCAGTGCATTTGTTTTACAATATAGGCCTATGGCTATTACTATCATGGGATTAATATTATAACTATTATTATGTAGTAGTGTAATGTAGACAGACACTAACTAAAAGAGGTTTGAATTTTTCTTTGTTTAATTTGCACCCTGAATATGGGTTCGAGCTTTTAATTTTGAACTCTCAAAGTGCACCAGACTGCTGAATTTAACATTAAAGAACACAAAATTTTCTTACGGGGGGGGGGGGGGGGGGGCATGCCCCCGAACCCCCCTAGAGAAACAGAGGTCCACCTACCACAGTTTTACCTAAGATCCTGTGAGAAACACTGGTATTGCTGTTCCAATGGAGCTTATAGTTTTTTAGGGGGGTTCATCACGGTGGAGTAGCTATATATTAATTGTATTAATAAATAACAATTTTGCACTTTTATCTGTTAGCTCTCACTCGTTCCTACTACATGGCACACTACATATTGCATGGCACACTTATTTATTTTTCTTTTTTTGAGGGGGGGGGGGGGGGGGGGGGGGTCAGGGGCACAATAATTGTTGCTGCATACCCCTCTGACACGGGGTAGTTGCGCCCCTGGTAACAGGACTGTAAAAAGAAGCGTTACCCATTAATCTTTGTTGAATAGAAAGTTCAAATGAACAGCATTTTTTGAAATAGAAATATTTTGCAACATTATAAATATATTTACTGTCACTTTTGATCAATTTAATGCATCCTTGCTGAATAAAAGCATTAATTTACATTCAATTAACTTACTGACCCCAAACTTTTGGATGGCTGTGTACATTTATTTTATAAATATTTTTATTATAACATCAAACCAGTTTTAACACCATACAACACACATACACTCACTCAAGCAGTTCTATAGTCTATTGACAGTTCAATTTCCTTTTCCTCCACATATACTGTAATTTTCTCCTCATTGCTCTTGATAAGCACAAAAGTTGAAATGGAAGTGTGAAATCAGGACTACAGGAATAGAATGATTCACCTGGTTATTGGTGGATTTCAGTAGAGGTGGGGGGTCATTATGGGGCAGTGGTGAAGAGGCAGAGCTATTTTCACTGTCACTGCCGTCACTTAAACTCACCCTGCGAAATACGTGACAGATATTCACCATTCATTATCCCCATCCGAGTGTCCTCACGTCAGCTACACAGCATGATATGCAGGCATGGATATAATATAGAAAATAGATTTTTTTTCGTCTGCATCCAGGGTTAATTGGAAGTTTTTCATAGATATGTACCTGCGGTGACGATGTGTCATTTGCGTGTGTAACGGTCGCTCTAAGTCCGAGTCCATGTCATTGTCATCCTCCTCTTCAGAATCCTCTTCGTTTTCATCCGAGTGCAAATCTGGGATCACCGACCGCAAAGGACCCAGAACTACAGGTGAATAAGGAAGGCAAATGTCTAAAGAAGCTTTTCTTTCTTTAGTGTAATGTCAAAAGATGCAACGCATACACAACCTCAGTCATATTTAATTAATATTAGTAAAATAAACCAATACATGGCTAGTAAAATGCACTCTGTGGGAAAGAAAAGAGGCTTCAAATGACCCAGACTTTAACCAATCAACAGGATTTGGTAGATATTTGAAAGGTTACCTTGCCGCTTGTGTGGACGTCCAAAGCCAGAGCTGGAACTGGAACTGGAGCTGGCCGGGCTGGGCTGATCCGACTAGGAAATGAGGAGAAGTACCGGCTCAATAACAATAATAATACCAATCAAAGCATTAGTTTTGTGTGTTCGAGAAGTTTGACCATGTGATTATGTAAAAAAAAACCCCAGCAAAAATTAGATCTCTCATAAAATACAGACTCTGTCCCTATGTGAATCACATCACAATAACAGGAAGTCAGGAAGGAAGTCAGGAAGTAAGTCAGGAAGTAAGTCAGGAAGTAAGGAAGTCAGGAAGGCAGGAAGGCAGGAAGGAAGTCAGGAAGGAAGGAAGGAAAAACATTTATTAGAATGAATTGGACTTTCTGATGCTACATATGACGTAACTTGTAAACTAATGAAATATCCCAATTAGTGTGACAGCATTGACCTCTGTGAAATATTAATAAAAATGCCTCTGGGCAGGGTGTGAATTATGGAAGTCAGGAAGTCAGTAAGGCCGGAAGTCAGGAAGTAAGGAAGGAAGTCAGTAAGGCAGGAAGGAAGTCAGGAAGGAAGGAAGGAAGTCAGTCAGTAAGGAAGGAAGGAAGTCAGGAAGAAAGTCAGTAAGGAAGGAAGTCAGGAAGGCAGGAAGTCAGTAAGGAAGGAAGGAAGGAAGTCAGGAAGGAAGGAAGTCAGGAAGGCAGGAAGTCAGTAAGGAAGGAAGTAAGTCAGGAAGGAAGGAAGTCAGGAAGGAAGGAAGGAAGTAAGTCAGGAAGGCAGGAAGTCAGTAAGGAAGGAAGTAAGTCAGGAAGGAAGTAAGTCAGGAAGGAAGGAAGGCAGGAAGGAAGTCAGGAAGGAAGGAAGGAAGAAAAAACATTTATTAGAATGAATTGGACTTTCTGATGCTACATATGACGTAACTTGTAAACTAATGAAATATCCCAATTAGTGTGACAGCATTGACCTCGGTGAAATATTAATAAAAATGCCTCTGGGCAGGGTGTGAATTATGGAAATCAGGAAGTCAGTAAGGCCGGAAGTCAGGAAGGAAGTCATTAAGGAAGGAAGTCAGTAAGGCAGGAAGGAAGTCAGGAAGGAAGTCAGTCAGTCAGTAAGGAAGGAAGGAAGTCAGGAAGGAAGTCAGTCAGTAAGGAAGGAAGGAAGGAAGTCATGAAGGAAGGAAGGAAGGAAGTCAGGAAGGAAGGAAGTCATGAAGGAAGGAAGGAAGGAAGGAAGGAAGTCAGGAAGGCAGGAAGTCAGTAAGGAAGGAAGGAAGGAAGGAAGAAAGTCAGGAAGGAAGGAAGTCAGGAAGGCAGGAAGTCAGTAAGGAAGGAAGGAAGGAAGGAAGTCAGGAAGGAAGGAAGGAAGGAAGAAAAAACATTTATTAGAATGAATTGGACTTTCTGATGCTACATATGACGTAACTTGTAAACTAATGAAATATCCCAAGTAGTGTGACAGCATTGACCTCGGTGAAATATTAATAATAATGCCTCTGGCCAGGGTGTGAATTATGGGGGGGTCTGACCCCCCTAAAGAAGGCTTGATCCCCCCTGAAGGACATCAAAACTTACCAGTTAACATCAAGATACGTTTCTAGCTCTGACTGATAATTAATTGTAGTTTTGGCCACCCCTGAAATGGGTCATACCATTATTTTCACTTGAGCTGTTGAATTAAATACGCTATAAAACCGCGCTCATTCAGGGACGTGCATTTTATTGCATGAACGAAGAACATGA
Organism: Rhinichthys klamathensis goyatoka; assembly: GCF_029890125.1. Taxonomy (NCBI): domain Eukaryota; kingdom Metazoa; phylum Chordata; class Actinopteri; order Cypriniformes; family Leuciscidae; genus Rhinichthys; species Rhinichthys klamathensis. Next base: position 3,896,907 of record NW_026606697.1, read on the forward strand.
TGTGTTTAAATTGCATACACTGTTCATATGAATAACAAACCCTCTTTAATGCTGTTAAACTGAATGTACGAAGCAAACGGTTTGCTGAAAATATCCACAATTTAACACTGAAATAGAAGCACACGGATAATCTGTCAATCAATTACGCGTGAAAGTTGCGGTCATTACTATAGTAGAGTATATCTACACTGTCTGTGTAGACATTCAGGGGCCAGTTGTTCAAAAGCTGATCGGATTTTGGTTATCAGATTGGATCAAATCTTGAAAATGGGTTGTTCAAAAGGGAAAGGAGGAATCTGAAATCAGATTAGATCACAGAATCCAATCCTAGTTTTAATCTGGATCAAACCTTCAGTTTGTGTTGTTCAAAACTTGTCAGTAGGATATGGAGAACTTTGATCCAAAAAAACAGGATTTATCCTGATTCAACAGGGGATAGGATTTCAAGGTGGATTCCAGGAAGAAAATGTAGTAAAACTTTAAACTTGGTCAAATAATACATTTGTATCATTGTACACTTTTATTTATATTTTGCACTTGACTTGTGTAACAGTGATAAAGTAGATAAAGTAGACATATATCAGTAAAAATAAAAATGATCTTGTCCCCATGAAATAATCCCCCAAACAGATTTCAATAACAAACAAAAATAATATATATTATATATATATAATATATGCTGGTCTCTCCTCCTAGTTGGAAATTTTGCCATTTTTTTAAGATGTTTTCAAAATATCCACAATGTATTTGTTAAGGGATATTTGTTTTTTATTTGTTGTGGCTCAGATGAGGGGTCATAAAAGAAATTATTAATGGAAGTGGATGTTCATATTCTTTTTGGGTTTCGTCTCAAAATAAGAAACACTTACAGTGACCCCATGTTGGCTCTTCTACCTGTTCTTTACACAGCTGGTAGCCCACATTGTGATATGTTGTCCCATTTAGAGCACTGGTAATCCGGATTTGGTAACCTTGAAAACTGTGTATCTGGATCAGGGTGATCCAGTCCAATGTTGCTTTGAAAAACCGGCATAAAAGTAAGACGGATTACCTGATACTGAATAGGAAAAAATGGGATTTCCAAATCCGGATCATTTTGATCCAGATTAAATGTTTTGAACAACTGGCCCCAGATGCTACATAAGAGAGCTTGTTACTGAAAACACACACTTTTGAACACAGCTGAACTAGCCCATTGCCACACAGATGTGAGGTTAGTAACACAGTAACATAATTTAGTTGCTCAAATACTGCATGACACCTACTAATACTTAGTAAAACTGACTCTGAAAAAGACTCATAGTACTAAAGAGGCCATTTCCACGATGTTCTGTTCCACACTAGAGGCTTTGATGGGGCTTAGTGTCACTTCCTCACTGTAAATCAGTGGGTTCCCCCTTCTCTAGACCTAATGAAGGCTGATTTATGATCACACAGATCCCTTCGGGGCAACATTCACACTAAACCTTCCTACTCGCACATGTCTTGAGCGCAAGAAAAGCTATATACAAGTTAAATACTCATTATCAATCCAAATCATGTTGCTAAAACAGTCAAATTGTACTACAAGAACACCGAAACAAAAGATTTTAGCTATCTGAAATGCGAATGCAGATATTAGCCTTGAAAGACAACAAAAGTGAAGGGATTGAGACACTCATTCAGTGAGTAAGTCTATCAGGCTGAGGTTAGACTAGATTTAGTAGAGGTCTCTTTGAACTGTTGCATGTGTAGATTAATTGTTGAGGATCCCACAATTTACGGGGCACCTTTGAACTCGCGGGGCAATATCTCACTACAGACCGAAGCCCCTCAGAACAATGGGACTGTGATTGATTGGATCCTATGGAGGTAAAAGAGCAGACGTGTTTTTAAAAGGGGTTTATTTGCTTTTAGAGACACATGTGCCATGTTTACTGAAAATACCATTCAAATGTAACCAACCAATCACATCTTGTGCTCATGTGCTGCATGAACGGTTAATCCTTGTTAAAAAAAACCCCATTTGTTTAAAGTTACCAAGAAAAAAAAAAAAAACATACATTCTTATTTTTTAATAGAATGTTGCAGTGCTTATTATAAATGATTTATCAATGCACATCATATTTTTTAACCTCCCTCCCCTCCAAACGATTTGCCTCTACGAAGGGTGGCACTAAATCTTTCCACAACTGACATTCAGATCTGCCTCCATTGAGTTAGCAACGCCCAACTACCATCCAATCAATTCCCGAAAGAGGAGATCAAGTCCCAGACAACATTTATTTTCTATTCCAGATTCCAGAAGCCATTTCACTCATATACTCACATCACAATACGGAGGAAAACACTCTCAACTTTCGCTTCATGCCGACTTTAATATTAGTATTTACTTTAAATCACAAATTCAATGTTGCATTAAACTACATCTAATGCCAAATTTGATGCATTATTGTAATTTTAGACAAATAACATTTGCATTCAAAGAAAATGTCAAAGAAATTTGCAACTAATTTTAATTTCATAATATTTTTTTTAAGAGCGCAAAAGGATTTTCAGGATATACAGTTCTGCTGATAAGATAACTAAAAATAACGTTAACAAAATAATCATAAAAATTGCAAGTAGTTTTTTTTCATTTAGTACCGTCCTAAATAAGCCATTTAACATAACAGATGTTATATAGTCCACAAAACAAAATAACTGAATTTAAACAAATTAACCAGTTCAAAAGTTTCCATACCCTTGAATCTTAATATTGTGATTTGTTAGCTGATGATCAACGACTGTTTTGGGGTTTTGTGACAGTTGTTCACGAGGCCCTTGTTTGTCCTGAGCACTGTTCTTCAGAAAAACCCTCCAGGTTCCTCACATTCTTGGGGTTTCTAGCATCTTCTGCAAGTAAACCCTTTTCAACAGTGACTACGATTTTAAGACCCATCTTCTCACAATAGTGGTTTCCATCCATCTATTTTTGCACATTTTGGGATGTCGCCTAAAAACGCTGGATGGAAACACCAAGATGCGCATAAATTCTAAAAATGTGCATAAAAAACATGTGCGCTCAATTGAGGAGGCTACGTTTTTTATGTGATAAGAAGACTGAAGACATGCGCATAAACTACGACGGAAACACATTTACTGGATAAATCCCTCGATGCACAACAAAATCTCACGTGACTCAACATCTTCTGGTTAGTCCAGTTATCCAGTTTCATCGCAGCATCTCAAATGTTGGTTTGATCATCATTATGAAATCTCTGAGCCAAAGTCGGTCAGCAGAATGATTTGGTTTAATTCCCTCCCAGAAGCGTCTCACAAGATTGTTCACAAACACCAGCATCCGAACGCAAGAACGCATAAACATGGCAGCGTTTATTGCGTTTTATCCATTCGCTCTGAAACGCAAGTCATTTATGATGGACGAAAAAACAAAACAGTTTCTTCCCCGATTGCAGCAACTTTCATTTTTATTACAGATATTTTGCGCCATTTTTCTCAGGAAGTGACGATTTTGATCTCTTAAACACATGGGATGGAAAAGTTACTTTATTCGCAAATGTTTTATGTGATATTCCAATTTTGCTGTTAAAATCGCAACTTTGAATGGAAACACAGCCAGTGAGACCGTATGGATGTTATACTGCACACTATTAAGAGAACACATCCCAAAGCACATTCATGCGGCTTTCCAGGAATTTAAAAACAAAAAAAAGAGAAATTATTCATATAGCGTCATCAAAAGAGGTGGCCTTGCCAAGAAAACTCTTCTAAAAGAGGCTCTTCTGAAAACGGCCATTTCTCACAAAGCAAAATGAGTGTAATGATGTTCTTTTAAAATTACATTCAGTACAACAGAGATGTGAGCTGTAAGTGGAGCGAATTGGACTGATTAACTGCAATCCACAAAGACTTCCCGAACAAATGGAGGTATAATACAAATCAGGCTTATTGTGGCAAATGGGGCCGAGGATAAAAGAGTAAGAAAGGCGCTCTGTTACAATTGCCTTCACGAGTCTCCACTTGGCTGAAGTTTTGAGGTTTAAAGTTACATTAAAGTCCACTCGTTTTTTCTGCGCTGTACTCGCGTTAAGTTTAAATTTGTGCTCTAGCTGGATACGCATTTTACAAGCTTTCCGAAATTGCATGAGGTGGAGAAACATTCAAGAAAAAACAAAACAAAAAAACAGCAAGGAAGTTGAATGCGAAACTATTAACCTAATTCCTCTTGGAGAGCGGCCCGAGAGGAAATCTAAAGAAGCTATTAAAGTTAATCTGAATTAATTTGTTTACATTCTTCTCTGATGAGCACTTGGTGAAACTGAATCGGGTGTCTTGAACAAAATGTACAAGCTGAAGCCATTCAACTCCTCAGCGAATGGAAGTAGTAAGTGTGGGGTTTAGAATAGGGCAAGCATGGTGATTATGGCTAATGGCTAAGAAGGTTTTAAAATACTCTTGGGAAACGTTGGCTAATGTTATCTATTCAGTCAAAACAGACCGGGAGAACGCAAATTAGTGACTCCCTTCTCTTTACTATACTGGTCAAGTCCATATAGCGTTTTATAAAATACAGACGGTTTCAAAGCAGCTTCACAGTAATAAACCGGAAAAGAACAGAATCATTGATGCAAAATTCGTCCAATACATTTCCGTATGTAGTAAAGTAAACTGTGCAGACTATGGTACATTATCAGTTTTTTGTTTGTTTGTTTGTTTTTTAAATGACAGATTTACTATTACTCATACTTTGGGTTAGGTATTTGAACAAACCCCTTAACCTAAACTAAAATATGGATGTACATTACCGTTAAAAAGTTTGGGGTCAGTAAGATTTGTAATTTTTTCAAAAATATTAAAAAAATCCTACACACCCCAAACTTTTGAATGATAAGTGTGTGATCATGTATTTTAAATAATGGACACATGTGATAGCAAACCTTAAATTGAGGTGTGGTGTCCTATTTCTTGAAATTTCTATGTATTTATATTACTAAATGGTCTGGAAAAATCCCACAGACAATGCAATGGGAGATGTGAACCATACACACCGGAAAAATGTTGCTGCAATTAGTTATTTAAATTAACTTATAATTTGTTGAGATAACTTAAATATCCAACTTTTCTACACTAAAGTTAACTAAACTTAAAATTTTAAGTCAAGCACGAACATTTAAGTTGAAACAACACATTATTACTTATTCTAATGTTGAATTTTAAGTTGTGGTGATAAATCGCAACAATACTTTTTTACAGTGATAGGGATACAAAAACACCCATTAACCCCTAGCAACCACTTACAACACCTTAGCATCATGGCGACCATCTATGGTTTTACCTGTTCACTATGACCTTACTTCACAAATTACGGTGCAATATCTATAGTAAATTACAAACTCTAATTTCCATCCTGACCTTTCCAAATAACCCATTCAAACTCACATCCACACCATATCCTCACACAGCACTCAGCTGAAACTATTCAGCGAATCGAAGGCTGGATACAACAGCGCGCTATAAAACTGTTACGGCTCACTCACTCGACTGGGAGTGACAGTGGTGCTAGTGTGAGTTGCAGGCAGGGGAGCAGGTGCTAAAAATCTCCCGTGAAGCGAGTTGACAATAGGGGCTGCCAAAAGTCCTGCAAGCAGGGTGGTTAAGACACTTAACTTCTACCCCTCGCCGAGTCTGTGGAAGAGCAAAGTTGTTTCTTTGAAGTTCCTTTCCCTTCATTCTCTGTTTTTGCCTTCTTTCTTTTTTCTTCAGTCTGTATTTTACTGCCTGTTTGTCCGTCTGGGAGCCTAGCTGACATCAAACGCATGGTCAGGGTCCTTTGCTGTAAATCAAGCACGGGCCGCACCCCTCTTCCCAAACTAGACACTTGTAAAAGCTCCACGAAGAAGCCCTGCACCCCTTAGACAATAAAACTGATGTCATCACTCATTGAGGAAAGGCTCGTAGATCTTTGAGGAAGAAGATCATCTGGAGTGTTTGGGTTCAAACTCCCGAGAACATGGAGAGAAATACAGAGCCTTGCTGTCACCCAAACTTGAGTAATGGGAGAGCTGTGGCTATGCAGTAAAATGCTACATTACTTTTTTTCCAGAGCTAATGAAAAAAAAGCAACTTCCATCAACATGGACATGGTTTGCGGTGACATGCAGACCACCAAACTAAACCGATGCACTAAACCAGTCAAGCTCCGAACACACACACACAACTAAATGATTAAACAAGGAAATGTCTGTTAAATTGCTGTTATGCTCCGCTTATACGGCGTGCCGTTAACAGACCCACGTCAGCACATGATATATATAGTTGTCGTCAAACATTTTTCTGAATTATGATCGCCAAAATAATCCCTTTTAACAAATTAAATAAATGTCAAGATGCTCGTAACGACTCATAATTCTTCATAAGTCTGTATTTACACTTGAACGCTTTGCAATAAACACACACCAAACGAAAGACACACAAGCTTCAAGAGTTTAGCACACAAAGCAGGTGGTCACTAGCAGCACCACACAGCTGGTCTGTGGCTTTACGACCATCGCCTCTGCTGTGGGGCCATAAATCTAGCAGTGGCTCTGAAGCTGGCAACTGCTCCGCTTTAAGACTATTGTCCCATTCCCTTCAAGCCTGTGAAGCTCTTCGCTTACGGAGGACGTCACATAAACAGATTTTAGGATTGGGTTACAGCCACTCCCACCAGTCTTTTACTCTGAGCGGCTCTGGTAGTGCCGCTACATGACAACATGCAATTTGGATTAGGCCGATGGCCGCGACACTTATCTTCCTTTAACCTGTACTTAAATGTAGCTTTTGTTAAGAAATGTTAGTTATCAACATTTCAATTTAGCCAAGGCAACAGTTGAAGTTTTTTAAGCTTATGTTTTTCATCATATATTTATATCTCAAACATGACAACTCTCAGAATACTTTTAGAGTGTTATTGAATATGGCAATGTTAATTTGGTGTTGGCAGACCAGATCTGTTACACTGCTTCTGCAGATCTAGGCAGGTGGAGCTGGGGGAGGTGGAGGGTTTTTAGAGAAACTCTGATAACTCGCTGCAGGACTATATATATGTATATTAGGGGTGTAATGGTGTAACTGACGGTTCGGTACATACCTCAGTCTTGAAATCATGGTTCAGTTCGATACAGCAGGGGGGAGAAAACTAAACATAAACTTGCTTTTTTTATTACAACACTGTGGTATACTAAACAAATTGTGTCTCTGTCTTTAATGAATTCAATTGTAATTAATATTATTATTATTTCTTAAGGATAAAAAAATCTATATAGGAAGAACAGAGCCCAAATTATTAGCCTAAATTCAATTGCTATTTATTTTTATTTAATAATCAACACTCAAATAACAAATGGTATGCAAACATGTAAACTACACACAAGGCAGTTTTGCATGAACCTCTAAATCGAATTATAAAATTGTTGAAATATTATTCAACATATATTATAGTATTAAAACATTATTACTGCATTTTTTGTTTGCATTTCAAGATAAAAATGGACAGAAATTGAAAGACAAGGTTTTTTATCGAAAGTAACAAAAAGCGGAGCTTTTCGCAATTGTAGGTTATTAAAGGAGTAGTTCACTTTTGAAAACTTTTGCTGATAATTTACTGACCCCTAGCCTGGTTAAAACTAGACCATTCTCAGTTGTAACTGAGTTATGGTCTGGCAAAGCGTCATAGACAAATCATTTCCAGAGGGGCGTCACCAACGGACGTCGCGGATAGACCTAAACCCAATCAGAGCGATGAAGGAGATGGCGTATGCAGAGCGGTGGAGAAACATCTCCGAGTGTTGTTCTTTGCTCGGTTTTTAACAAAAAGGAAACGTTCAAATCGCTTAAAACAGACGCGATAGCTGATTCGAACGAGTGATGTTCGACGGCGGCATCCATCTTTGTAATGTAGGCTACAAAATCTGCTTCAAAATCGTTGTCATCGTGTAAAGCTCGCCCCAACGTTTCTGATTGGTGCCTCGATTTCGACGGATTGGAAATGGGCTTGAATGAGCTCTTTGCCAGACTAACTTTCAGAGCAAATCTAAATTTGCCGGAAGTTGTCTGGGTTTTCCCAGGGTAACTCACCCCCATGTCATCCAAGATGCCTATGTCTTTCTTTCCTCAGTCGAAAAGAAATTACGGTTTTTAAAGAAAACATTCCAGGATTTTTCTCCATATAATGGACTTAAATGGGAACCATACGGTCCAAGGTCCAAAATACAGTTAATAACAGTTTCAGATGCAGCTTAAAATGTCTTTAAACGACACCAGACGATGAATAAGGGTCTTATCATGCGAAACGATCGCTCATTTAAAAAATAAATAACAACGTTTAAGTTTTATAAGCTCACATGCCCACCTTGCTCTGTTCTGTGTGACTCTCCTGTTCGAACTCGTTCATCAAAATGAACAAATCTTTTTTCGAGTCATTTGATTCATTTAACGACCGAAATGAACGAATTGACTCGGAAAAAGATTTGTTCATTTTGATGAACGAGTTCGAACAGGAGAGTTACACAGAACAGAGAAAGGCGAGCATGTGAGCTTATAAAACTTAAACGTTGTTATTTTTTTTTTTAAATGAGCGATCGTTTCGCTTGATAAGACCCTTATTCATCGTCTGGTGTCATTTAAAACCATTTGAACAGTTTGCAGTTTGCACTGAAACTGTCTTTTGGACCTTGAACCGTTTGGCTACCATTGAAGTCCATTATATGGAGAAAAATCCTGGAATGTTTTCATCAAAAACCTTAATTGCTTTTCGACTGAAAAAAGAAAGACATGGACATCTTGGATGACATGGGGGTGAGTAAATTATCAGCAAAAGTTTTTTTAAAAGTGAACTAATCCTTTAATAGTGGTTATAATGCTGTATTCGTCGTGTACACATAAGACGAAAATTTCACGGGATGAATGCGTGTACCGTTACATCCCTAATTACTATTTAATCAAATGTCAGGGAAGAAAAATTAGTTTTGTGACATAAGGTAAAGTGAGGTCAATCTCAACAATGGGCCAATGGACCGTGGGTGGTGTATCATGGTTTTTCGGTTTGGTTTAAATATTGTTACACCCCTAATATACATTATATATTACATATGACATGCACACAGAAAACATGAAGTAATCAATCTATTCCTAAAATAAAAAAGTACATGCTTTTGAGTTAAAATTAGGGTCTAAAACTGGTTGAAACCTATAACAACTAAATGGCATTTGTATAATATAAGTGAAGTAAATTCCTTCACTATAACATTTCTGAAAAACTACCATATTTACTATACTTTACTATTTAACAACTGTGGTAAAACCCATGGAAATGTTTGATAAGAAATGTATTAAAGTAGGGAAATCAGTTATTTGTAGGATATGAAGCAAAATGGGAAACTTACAGGATATAGAATTAACAAGAGATGCACTGACAGCAAAAAATGAAGTAAATTATCCATCAAACTGTCCATTTAGTAAATCGGTGTCTTAATCATTATTCACTAATGTTTGTTACAGGCTTAGAAAAGGGTCTAGAAAAAAAAAGAAGAAAAAAAAGCAAAGGCAATTACAACTTCCTCTAGCAAAACGCTCCTTTACTGGCTTTCTAAAGACAGAAATAGACTGTGTGAATGTTAGTGGTAACGTAGATCAGAACAGGGCCACCAGGGCCTTACAGACCTGGTGACCCAAAGAAAGCAGCACCTGGTATTCGTCAGTTGTCATAAACACTGAAGTTTCTTTCCTTTCCTCTTTTTTAAAGAGCGAGTTTAAAGGAAAACTCTTAGCTATTCATGGTGTCCTTTCCCCATTCTCCTCGGGTGTCATAAAACCATAAATCTCATCTCAGCACTCGCCTTCTAGCCAATAAAACAGCCCCCGTTTTATGAGCTGCTCTCTTGCTGAAGGTAAATGAGCCTTGCCACTGGTGACACTGCCGAAGCTTAAAACATTCTAACATAGATCTACAAGAACTACTTCATTTTTCCAGTCCAGGAAAAGTGACGAATGAAATCAAGACTAAATTCACTGACTAGGACATTGCCAGTTGAGCAGAACAATTTTGCAACCTTGCCCCTCCTCGTGTCTGGCAGCGATTTAATCTGAAACATGCAATCCTCAATAAATTGATACTACATCAGCAACCTAAATAAGCAGATTTTGAACAACTACCAGATTTCCTTTCCTGAAAAGCCGAGAGGTCTAGCAAAGGACGGCACCCAAACCAGACAAATGGTCCCTCAGCGCCTGGACACCCACCAAGTTTATTAGATCCCCTCTTGCACCAGACCTCCATTATCTCAAACCTCTTTGTTTGATGTTTACAGAGAACCCCAAATCCCAGAAAAAGTCTCCGCTAATAGTCAACTACATTGTTCGAACGCTAGATCTTAGAGCCTAGTCTTTGGTATGAGCTTTATTGTACTTTCCCATCAAATTGGTCCCACAGATTTCAGTCCTTGTACAATAAAATGGCCTTATGCATTCAGCTAGAAATGCACAACATCATAATTATTTTCAATAAATAGCCGATATTACTCATGTAAATAGTACCAATATATTGTGCATTCCTGCATTTAACAATTATTACAAAGCCCTCAATGTGTCGTTAGCGAACTGTATTTCCATAAAGGTCATTATTAAGCTCACCAAATGTTTGTAGAAACTACAAAAGCCATTTGAGGGACAACTGACCAACTAGGGAAAATGAGGGACTCATTTTCATTTTGTTATGTTCAAGTATTATGATTGGACATTCACTTACGTCTGATCTTGTGAACATGTTGTCGTCCATGTCCGAGTCATGCGGGTCCAACACATCCTGGAAGGGCGGTAACGCTGGTGGTTTTCTCTTCTCTGAAAGTTCACTGTTTTGTAACCTACTATGCCGGATTTGCGGCTTGTCTTTCAAAACTTTTTTATCCGAATGGTGGTGCTGTAGCAAAGTGGGACACGCTTGCTGCTTTTGCGAGCTCTCGGAAAAACTGCTTTTCTGTTTTTTGGTAACATGGCCTTCAGTGTCCAAAACAGGCCGCCGTTTACTTTGTCCCAAGCTTGAGAAGCTAATCTCAGATGACCGCGGCTCCTTGGACGTGGTCTTGGGCTCCTTAAATCCCATTTGGGGAACGGTGCGATCTTCCTGAATCGGTTGATTCTCTTTGGGTTTTTTGGATTCTTTAGAGAGTTTTCCAGAGTCCTTGCTGAAATCTCTGAAGGCACTTTTGGACTCCTTTGAGTCTTTGGAAGGCTTGTCCTTATACGGTTTGTGGAGCTTGAGAGAGCTGCTGCTAATATTGTTTGTGGTTGTAAGAGCACTGGTGCTTTTGGACCCGTCCTATAATGAGAAATGACAATATTAGGAAAGATATAGCCAATTACTTTGAAGTCTAAGATTAATTAATTAGTTAAGCATTGTATCCAAAGGGACAACCATTAAAAAACCACTACTAAAACTACTATGGTGATAACATTTTACGGTGATGGTATAATAGTATTTTAATATACACTACGGTTCAAAAGTTTGGAGTCAGAGCGATTTTTACGACTTCTATTCAGCAAGTAAACATTGAATTGATCAAAAGAGACAAATCTTTTGCAACATAATAAATGTCTTTACTATTTCAAATGAAAGCTTCTCTTATGAACTTTCTGCTAATAAAACCTGTTCTTTTGAAAATGATTCTGTTTGCATCATTGAATCATTATTTACTTGTATATCCCTATAAAGTGGCTTTGGAACCATCTGTATTGTATAAAGCACTGTATGCTGTAAATTTAGGTGACTTGACCTTCTATTTATTAACAAATCCTGAAAAAAAAACATTAAGCAGCACAACCGTTTTCAATATTGATAATAAACAGCAATGTAGTAAGGCTGCAAAAAAATCCAGCGTTGCATCACAGGAATAAATTACGTTTTAAAATAAATTTAAATAGAAAACAGATATTTTAAATTGTAACAATATTTCACAATATTAGAGCTTTTACTGTATTTTTGTCAAATAAATGCAGCCTTGTTGAGCAAAAACATTAAAACGTCTAACCGACCACAAACTTTGAACAGTAGTGCAAAATTTCTTATTAATGTGCCATGGTATTTACATGGTAAAAAAAACAATTGTACTTTTTGTTAGTGAAATGAAGAACAATACATTAACAACGGCTATAGATATTCAAATACTGAACTTTCCAACCATTAAAAATCGACAAATAATGTGTGTGCTCAAGCAAACAATCAAACCGATATGTGATGTGAAACATTTCCATAAACAATTGTTCAGCATGATCCGGAAAATAATACCACTGGGGGAAAGGCAAACTCAGAGCTATCTGGGAGGCAACCTGGGGACGAAACAACAAGCCTTTCGTTGACTTTAATGACACAGGGTTATCCTATCTTCAAGCTAACTAGCTCCTGTCAATAAGTCATTGATGCAGTTAAGTCGTTAAGCAGTCTAGACAGAAAGGGAGTTCAACCCTGCCTAAACATCTTTTATTTTGTTATATCTGCTACAGCTTTTACGAGAAATGGACAAAACCTTTTCCTCCCATTTGAAACGGTGTTGCAAACACATTGAAACTGGCTTCAAAACGACGTAAGTCCTTTAAAATGGTCTAGAAGACAGCAATGTTCATGTCAAAAGTATTTAGTTATAATGGACATGCTACAGTACATTTTGCCAGCAAACAAAGAGGTAGAAACCTCTATTCTCTATATTTAAAATCTGAATCATGATAATGAAAATAACTATGATCATAATTCTTAGTGCTATTAGAGCTTAGTGCCAAAACGCTTGCAATTTGTCTCCAAGAAAACTCTAGGTTTGCATAATGGTTGACTTTTCAGGCAACCATTATGGTTGGCGATCAATCAACCTTCAAAAAAAATCTTCAACCATAACATCGAATTAAGTGGAGGAAGTGGAGAAGGACAACAAAGCGCAGATTGCCGTTTTTGTTTTTGCTGAAGTGACCGGTGTAGTAGTGCAGGGGAGGTTGGCTGCGAACGACCCCTGATCTGTCAGTAATCCATCACACGCAAGGGCCTGTTTGGATTGGGAACTGTTTCCATGTGCTCCGGGGACTCTTGTAACTTCACTGTAAGAGCTAGCGTACAATACAAGATGCTTAGCGGCTAAGTGGTATTGCACAGGAGACTAAAAATAAACCTAAATCAAAGAAACATGGCGGTATAGTCAAGCAAGATTTACTAGCATTACGGCTAATGTGGTTTAATAGATGCGAAGATAAAAGGCAGCAGCATCTAAGGTTTTCCATTAGTTTTCCTTCATTAAAATGCGATTCACTTCACTGTGTCGGATAACTGTAAACGTGGTGTAGATAAGAATCGGTTACACTTTTTTTTAAGGTATCTGTGTTACAGTGTAATCATATATGCAAGTACTGAGTGATATTAATTAACTACATGTACTACATGTAACAAGGACACTGTAAAATAAAGTATTACCTAAGAAAGTTTTTCGCTATTGCAACGGGACACCTGGCAAGTTCGTTTACGTCATCGGAATGTTAGCATGTGCTTTCTCAGCAGCCAAGAAATGCTTGACTTAAGCCAAGTTTCACATCTCTAAAATCCTTGGATTTAAATTGCCCCTAACGTCTTTCAACTTGCCAAATATGCAGGATTAGGCAGGATTCCTTGGAGAAACTGGGAGTCATGCGAAGTGTTCTCAAAAGTTCAGACGCTCAAACTTGGAGATCCACACTCACCTTTGACCCTGGGAAAGACTTGCTCTTCTTCACATCAGAGAAGGTCAATGTTAATGAGCTGCTGGGTAATGTGGGCAGCTTTAGATGCTGCCCGAACAGAGAAGTGGAGCCCTCCTGCATTACCATTACCTAAGAGATGAAAGAAAGAAATACTTTTATTCAGCAAGGATGAATCAGTAGTGATCAAAAGTGACAGTAAAAAATTGCTGTTTCAATAGATATCTACAAAAGATTTCTAATGCTGTTCTTTTGAGCTTTCTACTCAACAAAGAATTCGGAAGAATAATGCATCACGGTTTCCACGAAAAAGATTAAGACGCACAAATGTTTTCAACATTGATCAGCATAATAGAACGATTTCTGAAGGATCATGAGACACTGAAGACTGGAGTAATGATGCTGAAAATTCAGCATTTCAAAATATATTAAAAAAGAAAGTAGTTATTGTAGTGATATTTACAATATGGAATTGTAATACTTTCGAATGTTAGTGTATGCTACAATCAGTTATTTGTGTTTTACTGACATGAGCTACTGTGTTTCATTGTACACAAAAAGCCTGTTTTTCCACACAAAGCTAGGAAAAGGTTACTGTATTTTGAAGATTACATAAAAAAATGAAACCGGTAAACTTCAAAATGAGAAAATACTGTTGAACTTCTGTTAAACTAGGGCTGAGTGGAAAATTGAGTTTGTAGAATATATTGATTTATTTGTTATAAATTATATAGGATAAGGCAGTACCATTTATTTCGATATACAGTTTGATATTACGAGCTCATCTGAAAAATAGCGGAGGACACAGAATGAGCTGCTGCGAGGAAAATGCATAATCCAATTTATACTAAACATGAGACAAGCTTTAACTCGTAAGATACAATTAATGTGTGTTGTTTAAAGCAGCTTGATCCGCTCTGTGCTGTCGTGTCTCTGGACCGGAGCTGCGGCGGTTCGTGTGACACTAACGTGAAACCAGACTTCAGTCGCCCCAATGGAAAGCATATTTACACTGAATCGTTCCCTATCCCCTATAGTGCACTACAGTATGTGCCATTCACTATATAGAAAATGGTAATAGTGTGAACGAGTGACCGATTTTAGCTGCAGCTTCAGCGGCTATTTATACTGTTGGGGGCGGAGCTTCAGAATCTAGAGAGCATTTGATTGGACAGAAAATCTGATGAGAAGCTGAAGTGCAGAGTGATATCATCAAAATCATTGATCCGTATTGGTCGGAAGTGAGAAACTGAGTTTTGAACACTTATATCTTCTAAATGCCATTTTTGTCATTGTTTTGGAGCACACTAGCGTATAGATAATAGTAAGACTAAAATATTAATACTAAAAGCCAAACAAATTCAATCTTGATTTCATGGGGAAACGCTTTTTAACCCTTTTTTTTTTGTTGGAAATAGCCTTTATGGTTACATTCACTATATATCCGTTTTCATAGCCTTCAATATTTTTGTTGTACAACATTGGGCAGGATGGGGAAAAAAAACATTTTTACAAAATAAAAACAAAAAAGGGCTTTTTTAAAAACCAAAATAGAGAAAAAAATTAGAAAATATCAAGATATATATATTGTGTATTGCCATTCAGCCAAAAAAAAATTTGAGATATGATTTTGAACACATTGAAACATAAAAAAAAAAATGGAGTATGTCCTTACTTTAGAGTCCTCTGAAGATCTTTTGTGAGGATCCCGTTGCTGTAAAGGACAAAGTACAGATATTACAGTCGGGAAAAAAATGGACTATGAATCAACACAAACCACCACAGACAAACAAACACTCCCGAACACACATTTTGGCAGGAAGCACTCTGCTTACTCCTAGCCTGATGTAATGACGAAATGCCTTTCAACAGCCAAAACAATCAGGTAAATTGGAAAGGACCTTTCTCAGTCACCATCTTGCTAAATTGATATTGCTCTCTTAATTAAAACAACTTCCCGCGCAACTGCCGTTTGCCAATAAACTCTTTCGATTCCTGCCGTGCTTCATCTGCAACCCAGACAAGCACCAGAGGAGATGTTGTCATACCCCCAGCCGTAAAACATTTGAATTACTGGAATGAGGCAAGAGAAGGCGAACTAAAACTACAAAGAGGGCCCTCTCAAGAATCATTTCTTTAAATATGTCTTAAGGGTATAAGCGTCCCAGTACATGGCTAATCCACACTAATGTGCTTTCAAATGCGGGTGGAACTTCAAAATGTGTCCAAGATCAACAAAACGAATCAATTTAAGCCAGTTGATTCATAAAAAGCATGTGGATCCCTCTGGAAGGGGCCCAAAGATAGCTCAAGTTTCCTGTAGTGATAGATGGTCGTGTCACGACTAGCCCAATCAAATCTTGTAAAGTTACTTATTGTCTTGGTTGATGGGAACAGTAATTCCATTAGGACCGATTGCCTGACATTGGCCTTCATCTCTGGAAGACTGTTTTGCTAGCGCTAGCACAGACAAGCAGCAAGGTATACCCTTGCATTTTTCACCTGTGAACAGAGTGCACGTATTTTAAAACCACATGTTGGCTAACTAGTCAATTCCTCTGCAATGAACACCTGATTTACCAGCACCCAAACTCTGGAATAGTCTTTCTAGCCTTGTTCGGGAAGCAGACACACTCTTGTCAGTTTAAATTTAGACTAAAAACACAACTGGCATACACATAACCTTGCATACACATAACACATTATCAATTTCTATTATTCAAATCAGTTAAATGATTGTTAGGCTGCATAAATCAGAACCAGGAACACTTCTTATAACAGTCTGGTTTCTCCCAAAGTTTCTTTTCTCTACTCCGTCCCCTGATGGAGTTTGGGTTCCTTGCCACTGTCGCCTCTGGCTTGCTTAGTTGGGGACACTTAATATTCAACAACAATATTATTGATCTGACTGTACTGGAGCTGCTGTTAGGGTTGCCACCTTCAATACAAAAAAATAAGGGACGCCTGCCGGCGGCCGCAGCGGGGGCCAAAGCCCTCGGGGCCACAATGACCACAGGCCCGACGGTATGCCAATGGTATCATAACTCAAAACATATTTTTCAGGAAAGTAATAAGATCATACCAATGGACATTATAATAAGCTATCTGCTATTGAAATCATTGTGAATAAATCACTCTCTATCACAAACAACGTTAACAAAGTGTGACAATGAGATTACAAAAAAAATGGCCTTTCGTCGGAGTTGTATGTGAGATGTTAACTTATTAACTTATTAAATTAACAGATCCATAACTTATTCACTATAAATTAAACAAATGTGTTGATACTCAAACAAATACTAAATTTGATTGGAAAAAACTATGACTTTAGCAAAGGATCTTGAACATCAAAAACATCAGTAGACCAGTAGTACTGTGCAGTATTGGACTATAGGCGTTAAGTGTACTTGTCACTCCGTGCAGCACTGAGTAGCTGTTTCTTTCAAACATGTAACACCATCCAAACAGTGATACCACACATAAATAACCTATAATCTACAAACATTTCTAAATTTAATTATAACACTATTTTTATTATTGGTAAGAAAATCTATTTATGTATTTATTTATTTATGTATTCAGACCTATTGACCTATTCTCTAGATTTGTTAAGCATAAGTCATTTTCTTCACACATGCACATTTTTATTATTAAATATCTCTCTCTCTTATTTAAAAAATGCATGTGTCTGACTACCTTAACTATAATAAACAAATCATACCATAATGTATGGATATAATTCATTTACATTGAAACATTATTTCTTAGCAAATGGGCATAGGGTATGGAGCATATGAAAACGTAATCAATCAGAACATTATTGAGCTGATTAAAAAACTGTCATTACACTATGACTATCTGCTTCGGGAGATCCTTAACGTATGAAGAACTGTGAGACGGTGCTTTGATTTCTCTAAGCTAGCATTGCTATCAACTCTCTGCCAAAAGACCCGCCCTCCTCTGACTCTGATTGGCCCTGAACCTGATGTTATTAAACAAACCAATCAAACCAACAATGGCAGCGAGTATTACCCAATCAAGGGTAGAATAGGACGAGTCTTCACAGAATGCGGGTGTTATGATTTGCATGTGATGATGCATTTAAGACAACTCGGAAATACGGGACAAACCGCGTCCCGTATTGATTCAAAACGGGACGCGCTGTTTATTTCACAAATACGGGACGATTCCGTATTTTAAGGGAGGGGTGGCAACCCTAGCTGCTGTATGAGAACTGAACTGAGCTGGGCGATGACATGTTTTTTTGCAGAACTGCCTTATAGATGAAATGAACTAATTTAATAATTGATGATCTTTACAAAGTATAAATGTATAAATAAAGGTGACTAGACCTTTCGAGATTTAAAAGATTCCAACTAATGAACTCAGTGCGAACGGTTACAAAATACAAATATTTTCTCAACCATCTTTGAGACGTACATTAGCTCAGGAACTGATCATGGAAATCACATGACTCCAATAATTATTTTTTTAAATTTTTTTTAAGACCCGCCCATCTTGTTCCCAGAGGTGAGTAACGTACCCCTCCGGCCTTGAGCAGCTTCTTGCGAAACTCTTCAGTAGGGTTGTTGAACGTGAGCTTTTCACACCGGAGATGATTGACAGGTGGGTGGCCCTCCAAGTGCAGGAACAGATCGTAGTCAAAGCGCACTTTTTTTGGTTCTTCCTGGTGAAAAGTGACAAAAACATTACCCAATGTACATAGTCACAATGCTGTCGGAATTGGTTTAAATTTATGTAACCGATCAAATGCACTTGTTTATAATGGATCATAATTCACAAATTACAGGTTTGCTCAAAAGACAGTACCTTATTTTTAAAGTAAACTTCAATAGGCAAGATAAATCCGGCGTATCCAGACTCTTCAACTTTATATGGTGGATCCTTGCACACTGCAAGAGAAAGAAAGAGACTTTTAGTTAAATTTTAGCATGCAAATCACCAATACGTTAAGCAATAAGTGACAAATAGGTGTGCTGTATTATGAATATAACCATGGCATTGGGTACAACACCATGCTTGCAACCCCTTTAGTCGTAATATAGCTTGAGTGCATTTTGTAAAGTGGGTATGTACACAAATTGTATTAAGAAGACAAGTTTAATTAAGAAAATACATTAAAATAAAAGAATGAAATTTACTTCATAAAAGGATCATAAAACCCAATTACACTTTTTATTTGTTATGTTAACAGTTGGTTGCACATCAATGAAAACAACAACAATAGCACTCATTATGTTTATTATAAAGGGAAGGCGTTTTTTTTCATGTTTCGGGGCCATTTCATTCTTCCGGTTTAAAAAGAGCCAACGTCATTAAAAGTGAGGTATATGCGTTAATTCGGAGTGGTGATTGGCTCCCGTGGCTGGAGAGTACTTTCCATGTCATCAGTTTCTGAGCTTTTCTCCACATTACTCATGAGAATAAACTCTTCTAATCCAATCACTGCGCTGTATTACGCATGAGATCTCATTACAGCAGAGAATTCAAATGTGACGAGACCTCTGCCTGTTCAGCTTTGTGTTCGGACACGTGTCGCATGTTTTCCAAGTACAGTAAAGCAAAAATGTTGTTTGCATTTTCCCCATGAGGCGGTCAGAGCAGTCAAATTTTTCAATTTTTCAACACATGAAATATTTGACTAACAATACTTAAGTACCGACATGAGAGCTGTTTCTAAACAGAACACTGCGATGAGTTTAACACTCGCAGCGCGGATCACAGTTCATATCTGGACCGGAGCAAGCGTTTTTCAAGTTATGGAGTATATTTCACATACTCTAGTGCTCGAAACATGAACCAGCAACGTGTATGTGCACATATTTCATTCTTGTCTTCTTCAAATTAAATATATATAATGCAGCAGCATCTGATTATGAACACAATGGCACAAATTATTCTGATACACAATGATGTAGACCAGAAATTCAAAGAAGAACAGACAAAATTCTTTCCTTGTTAAACTGATGATGTAATTTGTCCAGACATTGTAGTGCTCGTAAATGTAATGAATATATCATTAGACATTTTAAATGTTCTTCCTCATTTTCCATATAGATCAGTTGCTCTAATACGGATTAGTATTCTCTAATGATGAGAATTTTGTGCGTTTGTTGTTATAGTTATATTTTTGAAATCCATCAACTGGTGCCCCCTTGTTTTTTCTGCTCATATTTTTATATATTCTTTGTCTGTATGAGTGTGGTGTAGTAGGTCTGTGTTTTATTGGTTGTTGTCTCCCCTCTTCCACCCTAAACACTCGCTTTACACGCACATTTCTTGAGACAAATCTGAGGTGTGAAAGCGATGGGAGGTTACATACTCAAATCAAGCATTGTTATTATTCAAGCAACATTATATAAGTCAAATAGGCATAATAGGCATGCGTTTCCTGCTGGCAATATGAGGTTATATCCCTCATAACCTGAATGAGCATCACTGGAGGAACAGTATCATATATATTCTTATATTGTTTATTACACGTACACACACACAAAGTATTTTTACAGAAGTCTCTTGAGCCCATCAAGGCTGCATTTATTTGATCTGAAATACAGTAAAAACTGTAATATTGTTGCAATTTGAGCTGCCATTAATCCAGTCTTCAATGTCACATGATCCCTCAGAAATAAAATATATAGCCCATACATAAATCAACTTTAAACAAATTGTCTTTATACATAATGAACCCTTTGTGAGCATTAAACTTCATTGCCAAGTAAAAATAGGCCTATATGGTGAAAAGTTGCAATAAACTCCACATCGCCACCATGTCTCAGGGAGGCGTTCCAAAAAGGTTCATTGCCTCCCGAGGGAACTTATTAGTGTTTAGACGTGCAGTTTAAATGACCTGGAACGTGTGTGACATCTTCCCTGATTAACTGCATTATTTATGTGTCTTTATGGCCAACTCCATTGTGCAACATAAAAACAATGCGCTTCAATCTTGTTATTTTAAATTTATGGCCTTCATCGAGAGACACTACTTATAAAAATAAACTGCTCCAAAGCACATTTAGTTTTGCTTACACAAATCATTCATCATCTCAAAACACCAAACCTCTGCAGTGAATACATTTTCTGTCAACTCTTGTTTTACACACACACACACACTTGAAGGTACAAAAGAAAAAAACATCAGGCTTGGTCCCAATTAGACATTTCAGGATAAACACCCAGTTTAGGTCAGGTGACGTCCCATGGGAACACTTGTTTGTCTCGTTCTCCAAATCCCAAAAGAGCTTTTAACAGCATCGCCAATTAGTCAACATGAACTGTTGAGCGTTAATGGATACAAGGACACCTGCAGACAACGTGAACTAAAAAGAGGAACTAGTTCTTTCCTTGCGCCTTTTAATATAATGAACTGCACTCAATATTATGTCAAATTAAGCCATTATTAAAATAAACTGCCTCACAAATCAGTTTTTGTTTGAGAATTAACCTCAAACTCTCAAATGTTGCTGATTTGCTTCTCAAAAAAATGCTGAAAATAGTTTCCGCAATTTTAGGCAGCAAAGATATGTTTTTATTTGGTTAAAAAAAGATGAATGCTACTGCAGATACTGACTTAAAACGTAGCCTTGAAGTGTTTTTCAATGAACCGACACAGAACTCCTTCAAACAGGCGGTGGAAAAACTCAAGATGCTCTCGAAGGAAACTGACAAAGCTCAACATCAATCGGCATGCTAAGGTTGTAATAGCAACTGCGCCCCTTCCCCCCTCAGGCTATGTGGTGACTTGAACGGCTAGACGATGACTGACCTCGAGCCTAAGGTCGCCGGATCCCAAAACAGCATCCGCTAAACAAATATTACAGAGATTTATTGCCGTGTCGGGTCGCGTTTAGTTATCGTCCCTTGAAAGGGTCTGTTTAGTATGGCGCATTCATTCGGGCCCATGAAGCCATTGGCAGTGAGAAGAGTGAGAAAGCTATTATAGGGTATTTTGTTTGTAAGATGCTTTCTCTCCTGTGTGGGATTTCTTAGCTATTCAAAACACTTTAACAAGCATAACTCTCCAAACTCAAGAGGTATATGCTCTTGCTGGAGGGTTCTGTTTTTTGTTTGTTGCAGTTCTTCAGACAGGCACACTTACAGTATTTTGGAGATTTAGCATGTAACTCTTTCTTAGGACAAGTCAAGTATGGCAAGCCGTTTTAACTTTTATTCATTTCCAGGATATGAATTGTTGATATCAACAATTACATTTTTGATATCAACAATTACATTTTTTGATATGAACAATTACATTTTTGATATCAACAATTGAATTATTGATATCAAAAATGTAATTCTTGATATCAACAATTGTATTTTCACTAGTGAAATGTCACCATAGACTGCCATTCAAAATCAATTGTTGATATCAAGAATTGATTTCTTACTAGTAGAAATATAATTTTTGATATCAATAATTACATTGTTACTAGTAAAAATGCGAATTCCTGATATCAATAATTAAATTATCACTAGTCTAAATGTCTATTCTTGATATCAACAACTGAATTGCTACTAGTAAAAAAAATTATTATTTTTGATATCTGAAAATGTATTTCTGATATCAATATTATTTCAGATATCTAAAATGGCTTTCTTACTAGTAACAATCACATTCATGATATCAGAAATTAACATTGTCACTAGTGAAAATTGAATTATTGATATCAAAAATGAACATTGTTACTAGTAGCAATTCAATTGTTGATATCAAGAATAGACATTTCAACTAGTGACAATTTAATTCTTGATATCAAAAATAAAGGTTTTTACTGTAAGAATTGTATTTCTGATATGTGAAATTGGAATTTCAACTAGTAAGAAATCAATTCTTGATATCAAGAATTGATTTTGAATGGCAGCCTATGGTGACATTTCACTAGTGAAAATACAATTACAGATCAAGAATTATAGTTTTTACTAGTTGAAATTCAATTGTTGATATCAAGAATTATCATTTTAACTAGTGAAAATGTAAATGTTGATGTCAAGAATTAGCATTGTTACTAGTGAAAATGTAATTCCTGATATCAATAATTAGGGGCCAAGCACCGAAGCAATTGGTCTGCCACTCCCACCCATGAGGGCATCTGTTGCCGCTTCTTGCGCTTGGCCCCGGTAATGGCTGCTTGCAGCTATATTTTGCCAATGTTACTAGTAGAAATATTATTCCTGATATCAATAATTATAATTTTAACTAGTGAAAATTGAATTGTTGATATCAAGTATTCATATCCTGGAAATGAATAAAAGTTAATACGGCTTGCCATAGTCAAGTGCATCATTTTGTATTCATTTAGCATCACCTCTGAAAGTCGATGTTGTGCTTCCCAAACACACTGCCCTATTGTGTGGTAGGCCAAAACCTGGACATCAGTTTGCATTTTAGCACATCCGTGTCCATCGTCCTGAAGTCAATGGTTTTTTTTGAATGGGCTTTTGGTTAAATGCTTGAAATAAGGTCTGTGCTGAACACAAGCTCAAGATTAGGGGTGGGCGATATGACCAAATTCTTATATCACGATATGAGCAATTTTATTAAAGGCCATGGAAAGTTGAAAAGACATGCATTGTGCTGTATTTCAAAAATGTAGTAATTTTACTCATTTAATTATAATAATTGTGCATGTAGCTTTAATGACAAAACTAAATATTTGTACTTGAAAACTTTATTTACAATAAAGTTCAACTTGTTAATATTAATGTAATGCATTAGGTATCGGGAAATAACAATGAACAACAAGTGATCAGCTAAATGCTGTAAAAAGGATCACCAATGTTTTAATTAGATAAGCAGTAACAGGCAAGACACTGACATTTTACTTTATCATCACTTTAGTTTCATTACTTCATTAAGCGGTGGGAGGTTACATAGTCAATTCCAACGGCATCGTTATTTAAGCAACATTAGATGAGACAAATATTAGACATGTTTCCAGCTAAAGCAAGATGTGATTAGTGATGCTCATTCTCATCAGGTCAAGATGAATCTAGAGGAACAGCTCGATAGATTTCAGTATAAGAATATAGAAAATATATTCTAATGTTGTTATTTATTTATATTTTATGTAAAGTATACACACACCCTACTGTTAAAAAATGTGGGGGTATAAACACTCACTCTATTGTTCATTATGAATTCATGTTTATTCATAATAATGAATAATGTAAAAAAAAAAAAAAAATTGATCTTTGCTAGTTCATGATACCTAATGCATTAAACGTGTTGTAAAGTATTACCAATTAAATCAGTGTTACATCAAACTGCAGGGATGGTAAAAACTAGAGAAAATTGTGACTAGTCAATTGTGACAGGACCTAATATGTTTTCCATTTATAAAATTGTTAACCTAAAGCCTTGATAAAAATAAATAAATATCTATGGACACTGTGTGTGAACTACCCACTTTTTCCAATCTGGAAATCAGTAAAACTTTTCAAATCTCATGGAAACCCCTTATCTGCCACACTTACCCTTAGGAAACTTCATACACTACCTGCTGAATCACTTGCAAGACAGGTTAGAAAAAGGTGAGGATGTAGTTTAAAGTAGATCCACCTTAACTCAAAAGAAAACAGAACTGAACTTGAAATCTGTCTGGTTGTTATCTCAGCTCTAGATCTTTTGCTTAAGATGAAAAGGTCATTTTACACAGGGGATGGGGGGGGGGGGGGGGGGGGGGGGGGGGTGGGGGGGGGGTAGACACACTGTACGAGTGAAGTGCACAATACACTCATTGACCTCCAAGAGGAACTCAGCCAACAGCTACAGCAGAACCAGAACAGAGAATGAACTGCACACTTTTTATTGAAAAACGCCAAGAAGAGTTTGTCTTTACACACACACACACCACACACAAACACCACACACACCACACACTGCCAATTATAAAACAATGCCAGTCAGAATGCATTTGGCCTTTTCCTGAGACTGGGTCATAACGAGGGGCAGCCGGAAGACACTGAGCCAAATTATAGGAAAAAAAGAAAAGACAAAAAGAATCTTGCAACAAAAAAGACACTTCAAACCACGGCATTGTTAGTCTGCCTAAACTAACAGATTCAATCTGCATTAGCTTAAAGGCAATTGCATTGCTTAGAGAATCCTTAAAGGGATAGTTCACCCAAAAATGAAATGCTCTCATCAATTACTCGCCCTCATGTCGTTCCAAACAAATAAGACTTTCATTCATTTCCGAAACACAAATGAAGATATTAATGAAATCTGAGAGATTTCTGTTCCTCTATTAATACGCAACTTGACATTTTGACGCTTCAAAAAGTTCCTAAAGTGACCGTAAAACTAATCCATACGAATCAAGCTGTTTAGTCCAAATTTTCTGAAGAGACTGAATTTAGGCTTTTATTCACATATACTCATTAATAAACTCACACATCAGTTGTGGTAAACGGAAGCTCAAGCATGTTCGCTTGATGTGCGAGAACCAATGAGGTTCATTCTCGTGTTACGCATCACGTTTGAGCTTCCGCAAGAACCAATGAGGTTCGTTCTCGTGTTACGCATCACGTTTGAGCTTCTGCAAGAACCAATGAGGTTCATTCTCGTGTTACGCATCACGTTTGAGCTTCCGCAGGAACCAATGAGGTTCGTTCTCGTGTTACGCATCACGTTTGAGCTTCTGCAAGAACCAATGAGGTTCATTCTCGTGTTACGCATCACGTTTGAGCTTCCGCAAGAACCAATGAGGTTCGTTCTCGTGTTACGCATCACGTTTGAGCTTCTGCAAGAACCAATGAGGTTCATTCTCGTGTTACGCATCACGTTTGAGCTTCCGCAGGAACCAATGAGGTTCGTTCTCGTGTTACGCATCACGTTTGAGTTTCCGCAGGAACCAATGAGGTTCGTTCTCGTGTTACGCATCACGTTTGAGCTTCTGCAAGAACCAATGAGGTTCATTCTCGTGTTACGCAGCATGTTTGAGCTTCCGCAAGAACCAATGAGGTTCGTTCTCGTGTTACGCATCACTTTTGAGCTTCCGCAGGAACCAATGAGGTTCGTTCTCGTGTTACGCATCACGTTTGAGCTTCAGCAGGAACCAATGAGGTTCATTCTCGTGTTACGCAGCATGTTTGAGCTTCTGCAGGAACCAATGAGGTTCGTTCTCGTGTTACGCATCACGGTTGAGCTTCTGCAGGAACCAATGAGGTTTGTTCTCGCACGTCAAGCAAGTACGGTTGATCTATTTATGTTCGCTGATCAAAGTTCATATGTGAATAAAAGCTTAAATTCGATCTGTTCATCATATAAAGCGTTTATGTTCGCTGATCAAAGTTCCTAGATCGAATTTAGGCTTTTATTCACATGTTAATCATATAAAGCAAGTGTCTCTTCAGAAACTTTGTATGATTTAATTATCATTTACGGCTCAGTCCAATCAAACACCCCTGATTCGTAGTACATTTCTCCACAATATCCAGTCATAGTAACACTAAGGGCTTGTGGGAAGAGAATTTCGCTTGGTCTCAGATTACAATCTCATATCTGACCTAAAGACTCCAGAGAAAGATATAGGCCTACCTTCAGCATAAACAATCCCACTCACAGGGGACCACCTGCACAGGGTTCAACCAAGGCCAAAACGACAGCGCTCAAGCCATAAATCCCCTTTCATGCTGATAAAATATAAATGTAACCCAGAAATTATTAACAGGGATTTACTGTTGAAAATCAAATCAGTGCAGCCAGACACAAAAGAAGTTGTGTTACTAATGCTAAGCCCTGTATGCATTACCCAGAACACATCTGCAATGTCTTACATAGAGCCACACACAGAGAGTATTAAAAAAAAATATGCTTCCATGAAGGCAAATTCCAAATGCATTACATTTATTTTAAAATACAAATATGTATACATTTATGTCAGAAACTATTAATTACAAGTATATTATTAAATAAAAAAAGATTTTAAATATTTTAAATATTTGTATTAATATTATAATATTATTAATTTATTAATAAAAGATCATTCATTTATTAATACAAGTTTATTCATTTAAAATATATTCTGTCATATGAAGAAATAAATGAACATTATAATATTGCATTGCAATATTCCAATGAAATTCGTTCCCAAAAACAATTATTGTGAAAATCAGACTTCTATCCCTTGCATTCTTGCTTTTTCATATTTAATTAAATAAGACGGTAGAGGCATATACCATGATTAAAATCTATGGAAAGCCAATAGTAAAAAAAAAAATAATATATGAAAAAAATGGCAAGCTTAATGAGGACCTGCAAAATATGTTGCAGAGTTTAGATAATCACCTGCAGTAAGTCAGTAGGTCACCATGCTTCACAGATTACTGGACTATTGAGGACGATTGCATTCAGAGCTAATCAACCCAGTAGCTTAAGTACGACAAATGTAGCATTAAGTTGTCACAACCGCTTACTGTTGTATTCCTGAATCTTTTAATTTGCTCAGCAAGAAGGACCAGAACCATTGAGGTGGCCGCTGCCTCATTAAAATGACGACGGTAGCTTGCAATTGCAGTGCCCTTGCTGTGACTCAAGACTCATAAAATCCTCCCATTCATTTTCATTAGAGTGCTGGCTGACCTGGAATAACAAATCATTTGTGATGTGAAATGGGTCGGTCCATAATTAGTCCCAGACTCACTGGCAATTTGCACCAACTGTGGAACGGCTGCGGATCCGCTCCGGAACGGCGGCGGAGTCAATAGGTTTCCATTAAAGTCAATGTGTGTATTTCTACTGACTGCGGAACGGCTGCGTTTTGACTCCGTCCCAGTTCCGGCGATCCGGAGCAGATCTATTTTTGCCGGATGATGATGTTTACATGATGTTTACAAGTTGTTTTACTGACGTCTTTCCACGGTTGAAACACTGATTGAGCGATTCCATGTGACATGATACGGATTTCGATAAGTTGTACTCTATCTTTTAGCACACTTTCAGACGTTCATTCATGTTTATTTCGCGCTGTAACTGGTATTATTAAGGCAGAAGAGGAGATCATGTGCGCTCCACGCTGCTGCTTCTCTTGAGCTGAGCCAGAGCGATCTCACGCCACAGCGCCAAAACGGTATTTATGTTTTTGAATTTCGTAAGAAAATGGACGTAATTTGAAATTTGAGACTTTATTTAGTATCAATAGTAACAAAGCACAAAGATTATTGCGATTTATTGGATGGGATGCGGGCTACAATGTTCCATTCATTCATCAAATGAAAACAGGAGGACTAATCGATTCTTGAGATTTAAGAATCGATATCGGTTCGTAAAAATGAGAATCGATTAATATCGAGAAATTGATATTTTTTACCCAGCCCTACAATTCAGGATAGGCCAGATTGTTATATCGCACGATCATACGTGAATTTCGCGAGATCTAGTGGGTCCTCGTGACTTCAGCTGTCAGTCATGGCCGCAGCCGTTCCGCAACAAATCCGGACCTGGTGGGTACTGAAGGACGGCGGAGCATGGAGCCGATCCGCAGCCCTTCCGCAGTTGGTGGAAATCCGGGGTTAAGCACAATATCGGGGCGGCAGTGGCTCAGTGGTTCATGTAGGTTGTCTACAAACCGGAAGGTTGGTGGTTCAATCTCCAGTTCCACCTGACCAAGTGTCGAGGTGTCCATGAGCAAGACACCTAACCCCAGCTGCTCCCGACGAGCTGGATGGCGCCTTGCATGGCTGACACCGCCGTCGGTGTATGAATGAGTGAGTGAATGGGTGAATGTGAGGCAAAATGTAAAGCGCTTTGGTGGCCATTGGGTCTGTGAAAGCGCTATATAAATGCAGTCCATTTACCATTGACAGCAGCCAAACTCTCGGTAAGACCCTCCCGGCACACTACTCTTAAAGTAAAGTGACCCGCACTGACTTCCAGACACTGCTTTGATTGACCCTGCCTCTTTATTACTACAGGAAATCTCTAATATCATTAGCCAGCATTTGAGCATTGTTAGATGCTTTTTCCAATCAAATATATTAGGTTTTAGCAGGTGCCATGAGAACATGGACTAAAAAAAAGATTGGGCAGTGCACTGCTGGTTTAAAAGGGAGGTTAAACCTCATTTGGAAGGTTTGGAGAATTAGTGCGACATTTGAGGTGGAGAGTCTTTAGCAGTTCAAGACCGAGCTCTCATACGGTCGACCAACCACAATATGTGCTTACCATCAGCTTAAGACAACCTGCCTGAACCTCTTAACTGAATTTACAAAACTGACAGGTTGTGAGGAAACCAATAAGATGTAACTAAAGCTGTATAAGTGATGTCAGTCCTGCTATCATAGCTCGGTTTCATCCATTATCCATTTTTATGTGCATTTTGGGATATAGCATTAAAAAAAAAAGAATAAATGCAGGAAGGAAAAGCCAAGATGTGCATACGTTCTAAAAATGCACATACAATACGTAGGCTATGCACTCAATTGAGGCGGATCATTATTTTATCCGATAAGAAGACATGCGCATAAACTATGATGGAAACACATTTGCCAAATAAATCCCTTAAGCAAAAAAAAAAAAGTGACTTTGCCTAACGGATCAGTTTCATTGCAGCATTTTAAATGTTGGTTTGATCATTCTGAAATATCTGAGCCAAAGTCTGTCATCAGAATGATTTGGTTTCATTCCCTCCCAGAAGCGTCTCACATGATTGTTCACAAACACCAGCATCAGAACGCAAGAGAACATGACAGTGTTTATTGTGTTTCATCCATTCACTCTGAGACGCAAGTCATTTATGATGTAGGGGGAAAAAACACGTCACAGTTTCTTCCCCGATTACAGCAACTTCAATTTTTATTACAGAAATGTTGCGCTAACTTCCCAAGAATTGACGATTTAGTTTTCTTAAACACATGGGATGGAAACGCTGATTTATTCGCAAATGTTTTACGCGATATTCCAATTTTGTGCATAATTGTTGCATCATTTTTTTCATCCAACTCTGGATGGAGTGAGAGGGAGTCAGTGAGAAATAAGGTTTGGTCTATATACATCTACCGGTATACTAAATGTACTGTCTAAAGGCACTGCAGACTTATTTTTTTCAGTGGACAAATATTACAATTCTGGCCAATAAGCCAATAATTATTTTCATGTTATGGTGGTTAACTGATAAATGGCAGATATTAAAATTCTAATTCTAAAAAAAATTGTGTCTAAATAAATTAAAACTAAATACTAAAATCAATTGTTTTGAAAGCTAGAAGAGAATTTAGACATTACAATGTGCAGTATGAAAAATGGATATTGATTTTGAGATTTACTACATTTAAGAGTGTTTTTAAATATTATCTTTAAGTGAACATTAAGTGACGGCAATGGTAATCTAAATGTAAAAATAGCAGAAAGGAGCATTACTATTAAATATCCTAAATTGTCCAATGCAAATAAATTAAAAATCTCTAATATCAGCCAATAAATGAAAATGGTACCAATATACTGCGCATCCCTATATAATTTACATTTTTACCCAAGTAGAAAGATGAATGGAAAGGGTTAGACATGCAAAAAGGTGGTCTGGTTGCAGAGTTTGCCATATGGGACCACTGTGTTCACACACAAAGGTGTAAATCGACACCTACCGCATGGGAACCACTGAATGTCAAAGAACCACCAAGGTCTCAGGTTGTTTTGGGCATGTTGGATCACTCTCATTCATCATTTTCACAGGACATGCTAGAATACACTGTAGCCTGTTTTCCTGGACATGTCATCCTGCATAAACGAGGGATTCAGCATGGAGAAAAGCTCTCTTCAGACCCCCATCATCCAAAACCACCGCATTAACATCTGCTTCTCAAGTACCCTGCCCCCATGGAGCAACACTTCAGCCTGCCATTTCCCAGCTGTGCTTTCTCAAACACGCAATTCAAAACAAGGGGAAAAACTGACCCTGGATCTTTGCTCACTTTCAAAGCATGTTTTCAAATGCATTTCAGCAGTGCCAAGGCACCATGGGTCATGGAAAACGCCCAGCTTAGTAAAGATTCCCCAGATGCCAACTTGAAACAACGAGCGATGACCCTCTCCCTCTGCGCTTTTCAACAAACAGTCCACTCTGTTGAATTCCAGCGAGCCCCGTCCCGCTCGGTGAAAATCGTCCTGGTGTATAGTCAAGAGCGGCTCTGCTTGCAATTACAGCTGCTTGAGGCCCTCACTCGAGCGTGAGCCTTGACACTAGTGCCGTTTGTGCTTCGTTCTGTGTGCGGGTCTGTTCAACATTCACTGCAGACGAATGGGTGAAGTGATGAGAAACTAGTCAACATCATCATAAATAACTATATGTTGTGACAATTTGACGTTAATATCTGGGAAAAATTACGCTTCCATTTACACAAGCAGACACAAAAAGTAGAACTCAACGTAATTGTACAACAGTATTGTAAATATGTTAGGTATCAAGATCTACCAATGAACAACAGCATTCAGTTTTACAATACATTTTTAACATTAAAGAAAATACACTATACCATTCAAACATTTGTGGTCATTAAGTGTCTTTTGCTCACCAAGGCTGCATTTCTTTTAATAAAAAACAAACAAAACAGTAATAACAATAATATTGTGAAATATTATTACAATTTAAAATAACGGTTTTCTATTTTAATATATTTTAAAATGTAATTTACTTCTATGGCACAGCATCATTACTCCAGTCTTCAGCGTCACATGATCCTTCGGAAATCATTCTAATTTGTTGATTTGCTGCTCAAGAAACATTTATGATTATTATCAGTGTTGAAAACAGTTTTGCTGCTTCATATTTTTGTGGAAACTGATACATTTTTTCAGGATTTAAAAAAAAAAATACAGTTAAATATAACAACAACATTTACTTAAAATATTATTTGTAACAACAAAAGTCTTCACTGACACATCTGATCAATTTAATGCATCATTGCTGAATAAAAGTATTAATTTTGAGTGTGTGTACACGTACTGACACTTGTAAATGTTTTTTTTTTGTGAAAAACTAAATTAGTATATTAGGTATTATAAACAAACATGAATAAACAATAAATAATAGTACATTTATAAAAATTACATTATTGTACTGTATGTTCACAAACTTTGTATTGTAAACTGTTACTGACACTGAACTCAAAACAAAAGTTTGCGAAGTCTAATTCGCCACTGGTTCTTTTAAGATTTTCCTATGGAGTTTTATAATGGGATTTTTCGATTCATGAGTAAAATAAAGTCGATACTTTTGTAAACATTGACGATACTTTGACGTTTTGTTCTACAACATAAACTGCACACACTCACAACCCAAGCTGTCTTATCTAGTTACTTATTAAAAACGTATGTTTTCAAAAATGAACATAACTGCTTCAAAATTTGCGTTTTCACTATTATATGGGAGTGTGTCATTTACGTTGTAGAACAAAACGTCAAAGTACAGTCAAGTTATGTTTACTACAGGTTTATTTTACTCAAAAAAACTTCGAGGAAAATCTCAAAGGAACCAGCAGCGAATTAGCCTGCATCACTCTATGGTCACAGACCGCAAACGTACTCTATCCAAGCACACAAACACAGGCATGAATGCTTGGATGCAGTGCAAGTGTGCAGTAGACTATATACCTGAAACCAGTATATACCTAAAATGCATTATTGGATGCATGCATGGCTGAAAGATTGTTTTCACATGCACTACTTTGTATGTTTTTTAATGAGGAAGAAAACAAGCTCAAGTGTTAAAGTACAGACAAAAGTTAAAGGCTAAAAGCACATATGAGCACATCTGCACGCGCAGTGGATAAGACACATGCCTTTGGTGTGAGAGACCCAGGTTCGAATCCACTGTGAGACACCAATGTGTCCCTGAGCAAGACACTTAACCCCTAGTTGCTCCAGAGGCGTGCAACCTCTGACATATATAGCAATTGTAAGTCGCTTTGGATAAAAGCGTCAGCTAAATGAATAAATGTAAATATATGAGGCAGTGCTATTTGCGAATCAGGCTTAATGTCTTCAGGTTGACTTCAGCAGCATCAAAATTCATTCCAAGACTCTAAATAGCATTGCATTGATTGTGGTTATCAGCGGATGATTACAAAACAAGCAAGTCATGCAATAAATGAAAGAAAGCAGAGACGATAAGACAAACCTGTGCTGTTTTCACTGTGTTTGCTGAAATCATCTTTCAACTCAATCAGATTGCAAGATTTGAATGGACCTCACCAGGCAGCACTACACAGAATTTACAACAACAGAGAGAGACGTGGTTTTTCCTGCATTGACTATATTTTGGCGGCCGCTAAAAATAATCTTTGTCCCGCAAAGATTTATTTAATGTGACGATATCTGCCCTTCTGCAGTACTGGTACCCACTGATAGCCGGCTGCTTTAAAACGCTCTCGTGAGTGTTTGCACTCTGTTAAGAACGTCAAAGGTTTCCATTTACCTCGTGTTTTTTCAGCCTTGAGCTCTGTAGCCAATCACAGACATAACTGTTGAGCATGTGAACGCAGTGGCCAATCAGATGCGTTTAAATTAGTCAGAATCCGCTCAAGTTCTGCATGCTCACGAATCCTTTAATTATAACCAACAAAGTAGAACCACTATGTCAGTAAGAGATTTCTTGCACAGTGTAGACAGCTTCATTGATTATAAAGGGAGTTTTCGCAAGAGTGCAGCTTTGCATTACTGTGCGTTCACACCGGACGCGAATAGTAGGGCTGGGAATCGCTGGGTACTTCACGATACGATACGATATGCGATACATTGTTCACGATACCGATAATATCACGATATGACGATAATCGACATATTATCAGTAATAACTCACAATATATCTTTTGCAAAGCCAGACATCCCAAGTCTCCCGGAAGTTCCGGGAGTCTCCCGCATAATGATAGCGTCTCCCTGATGCCCGCAAATTAGTTCAAATCTCCCGGAATCTAGAGCGCGCATGCGAGACAGAACAGCCTACTGCGCGCATATACATAGCACGGCAGAGAGGGAGAGAGCGAGAGACTTTGCGTGTGTGCCTCATGAAAGCTAGTCAAATCCAGTCAACTCAGATAATGAATAGAGCGTTTTATAACGGCTTTTAAGATCGATACTTGGCAAGAGCGCATCGAGAATCGATCGCGGGAGTAAATATCGTGAGATATCGCCATATCGATATTTTGGCGCACCCCTAGCGAATAGCGTGTCAAATTCGCGTCTACCGCGTCTAGTTTGACGCTTGACCACTTTGTGTTAATTCGCGTGTCAATGGCGAAATCCGGAGGCGAAAGTTTCGAAACCCGTTGGCGGCCATCTTTTTAGATGTTTATCGAGCATTAGCATTAGCATTATTCGAGAGAGTCACCGCTCGTATATGCTCTGGAAAGCAGAAACAGCTGCGTAGGGGACATCGTCGCTGTACTCGGGTCCACCAGACCCTCCGGAGGGTTTCAGGAGTTTCACAATTTGCTCCAGGAGCTAGGTTTGGTGGACCTAACGGTGAGGACGCTGACGAGGACAGCGTAGGCCGTGT
The DNA here is from genome assembly GCF_029890125.1 of Rhinichthys klamathensis goyatoka. Taxonomy (NCBI): domain Eukaryota; kingdom Metazoa; phylum Chordata; class Actinopteri; order Cypriniformes; family Leuciscidae; genus Rhinichthys; species Rhinichthys klamathensis. Next base: position 3,931,145 of record NW_026606697.1, read on the forward strand.
AAAGCCTCGGCCTCGAGTGGTCTATGCCTGTCGAGCCCGCGCTCTACATCCCAGCGCGAGGTTCACCCTCGCCCGCATCCACCTAATCTGTCATTTATTTTTGTTTTGATAATAAATGGAGCCAGCCTCCAAAAGTGAAACCTGTCCTGTGATTTTTATTTATTTATTATATATTAAGTGTTTGTTGTTTTTACATTAAAATAATAATGTTTCACATAATCTAAAATAGATATGGAATAAATAGCATTCAATACAAAATGAGTACTATCTCTCATTTATTAAAATCGAGTTTTTATGTGAAAGATTTGCTTTGTTGTGCATTAGAACCACACCAGACATTTTAGTAATATTACAAAATAATTGATTAAAATAACAAACTTTCACTTCACCACGTGACTGCAGCAAGCAGGCTCCTGATTGGTTAACGCGGCGCGAATTGACGCAGAAGTTCACATTTTTCAACTCGGGCGGCAGACACGAATTCGAGTCAAACGCGTGAATGCACAAATAGCACTAACTAAATCATTCGCGCATAACGTGCTTCCGCGCCAGACGCTTCAATTCGCGCCATTCGCGCGAACTTGACGCGCGAATGAGGCGTATTCGCGTCTACCACGCCGCGCTCTACAGGATTTTTTTTACGCGCGTAACGCGTCTTTGCATTGACTTAACATTGAAATCACTCGCGCCTGACCCGCTATTCGCGTCCAGTGTGAACGCACCATTAGCCTGGTTAAAACCAGACCATTCTCAGTTGTAATGGTCTTAGAGTTATGGTCTGGCAAAGCGTCATAGACGAATCATTTCCAGAGGGGCGTCACCAACGGACGTCGCGGATAGACCTAAAACCAATCAGAGCGATGAAGGAGATGGCGTATGCAGAGCGGCGGAGAAACATCTCCGAGTGTTGTTCTTTGCTCGGTTTTTAACAAAAAGGAAATGTTCAAATCGCTTAAAACAGACGCGATAGCTGATTCGATCGAGTGATGTTCGACGGCGGCATCCATCTTTGTAATGTAGGCTACAAAATCTGCTTTAAAATCCCAGCGCTGTCGTCATCGTGTAAAGCCCGCCCCAACGTTTCTGATTGGTGCCTCGATTTCGACGGATTGGAAATGGGCTTGAATGAGCTCTTTGCCAGACTAACTTTCAGAGCAAATCTAAATTTGCCAGAAGTTGTCTGGGTTAATTCCCAGGCTAGCTTTGCATACTTCGCGTTGTAATTTGCTTCAATGATCATGCCAGATCATCTTTGCTCGTTTTCTGTGGATAAATCTATATTTTCCATGCTGATACACATTGCTGGATTTACAACTGTAGTTACACGTGCGATTGAATCAGATTGACCGTGATAACCATAGAAATGGATGGAACAAAACAATCTGATAGTGTATGACATATGACCTGTCTTTTTATTCAAAACAGTTGCTCAATGACTTTTTACATATACTTTTACAGATTTTTTTTTTTATAGACAGTTCTAAGGACTTTATTTTATGATATGTCCTGCCATTTCATGAATAAATAGGATAAGTTAATATTATAAACTGCCTCTTTGGTTTTGTTGTCAGTAATGGGCTCGCAGTTCACATGGGTAACCAAAACTTGTTTGTGTGGATGGCCTTGTTCATCTACCATCACTGAATACCTTTTTTGACCCAGGAAAAACCCAGAGAGAGAGCAAGCATCAAAAGACATAGCCTATTTCCCAAACTAAGTGGCTACATAATAGTGCTCCTTGAAGCATAATGACTAGAAATAAAACTAAACATGCACAGACTCCGAGGCACCCAAACCCTATATCTTCTAAATGTGAATGCATAAGAATTGAAACAAGCCCTTAAAGAAATTCACAAACCCTTAACAAATGCAGTTTCCTGCTCCATCTCGAATGTGTGTTCAGGGTATAATTTTACTCGCAGACATAATGAGTCAATAAAATGCATTGTGGTATGAGCAGTATTCCACCATGACAATAAAACCTTAGCAGCCAGACAGAGTAAATAACAATAAAACATTTCTACCCGTGACTAAAGGACACAGCATTCCCGTTTGACTTTAACTATTCAACCACAGCCAAACCTTGGAATCAAGGTCTAAATCCCAGTAATTGACCGTTAGGGGTTGCGAAATAGCAACACCTAGCCTACCCCTTTTTTTAACTATTCCTAGCAGCCCTGAAGGCATTAACAAGAACCAAACTAGTGTGCTCACTTCCATTAATGGGCACCATGCTAAGGTGATCAGTTGTGGGGTAAAATTTCACTAGGTTTCTCATTAAAATGACATTTGAAAAGCTCTGACTTGACTGATTTAAACTATTCCATTTCCTGCATGGTGCTTTTTTCCACCTCACCGCAGAAAGCCATGCAGCTTGTCAAGGCTTTGTTTCCCAAAGGTAGACTGTATTTTAGCACCAGCTGTGCTGTCATCAACCCGTCTTCAGCAAGAAAAGGGCTGTTATGCTCTTATTCGTGATATTGTGTTCTTTGAGCTTTCTAGTTTTAAAAATCACTTAGTAATCTGAAGAAAAAAAAAAAAGAATATATGGATCCTGTTAAAATTAAGGAGAATAGATCCATACAGGAATTTCTCAGGAGACAGTTGCTTGCTTACAGATAAAACCGTTTCAGAGATACCGAACAGAAGGAAAGTCTTACTGCACCACAGGAGGCAAACAAAAACAGTGATGTCAAAATGTGAAAATAGCAAGTGAAGGTGAAATTCTGGCACTATTATGGCCAAATCTACCCTCTGTTCTATAGTTCTTGCATTATTTTGTCTCCTTACTGCTTTTCTGTCTTTTAAAAAGATTCATTCTGGCGGTCTGCAAAATTGACCATTGTCAATTAGCCTACATCTTGTTCTCTGAGAATTAACATTCAAGCCAGTGGTCTTTCCAATAAATTAAAGGGTTAGTTCACCCAAAAATCAAAATCCTGTCAGTAATTATTCACCCTCATGTTGTTCCAACCTCGTAAGACTTTCGTTCATCTTCGGAACACAAATAAAGATATTTTTGATTAAATCTGAGAGCTGGATCACTCCTCCATAGGCTTCTTAAGGGATCGAAACTGGCCGGCCCAAAAGTTATGAAAGACATCGTTAAAATAGTCTGAGTGACTACAGTGGCTCAATCTTAAGTTTATCAAGCGACGAGAATACTTTTTGTGCGCAAAAAAACAAACAAAAATAACGACTTTATTCAACTAATCATTTCCTTCTCTGTTCGGCCGTGATATTTCACGTAGTGAAACTGCGCAAAGCTTCTGTGTTGTACGTCATGCATCACACACATGACCAGCGTCGGCCAATAGTGAGCCTACGTGTGACGTGCAACCTAGAAGCTTTGCGCTATATCACTACGTGAAATATCACGGCCGAACAGAGAAGGAAATGATTAGTTGAATAAAGTCGTTATTTTTGTTTGTTTTTTGCGCACAAAAAGTATTCTCGTCGCTTGATAAACTTAAGATTGAGCCACTGTAGTCACTCGGACTATTTTAACTATGTCTTTCATAACTTTTGGCCCGGCCAGTTTCGATCCCTTAAGACGCCTATGGAGGAGTGATCCAGCTCTCAGATTTAATCAAAAATAACTTAATTTAGGGTGAGAAATAAAGGGTGAGATATAGGAAGAGGGGGTCATTAGTAAAACTGGTGAAAAGGCCCATATAAAATGTCACAGAACTTTAAAAGATTACAAATTTTCCCATTGTCACCTTTACTCTATTACATTTATTTCCTAAGGAGATCAAGTTAAAAAAGAAAAAGTGTATATTTATAAATATATGCATTCTTCAAGCAAAACGGCTTATTTCTTTAAATTGGAAGAGTATTTGTGCACCAAGTATAGGACGTTGGCTAAAAGAAATGGTAACAAATATGTCAATGGAAAAGATGACTTATATTTTAAGGCACAAATATAACATTTTTGATGGAGTTTGGGGACCTTTCAGATCATTCTTAAAATGTGGTAGACTTGGAAAGGTGTTAATAAAAGACTAAGAAAAGAGGAGGTATAGAATAGCAATGTAAAATACTGAGGCTTTCTTTTTTTTTCATTCTTGTTTTCTGTTACATGCAATTGTATATTTTTATGTGTTTAGTTTTAAAAGCAAAAACAATAATAAAAAAATATTGGTCAAAAAAAAGATTACAAATTTATCAAATATAACAGACAAACAAAAAAAACTCCTGGATGAATAATGAAAAAAACAAACAATATTATAAATAAATATTTAAATAAAATATAAAAAATAAAATAGCCTCCATTCCTCGTCCCTCAAACCCCTATTTTGTACCATTTCTGCTCTACTTTGTCTAACATATTGGCTGTTTGTATGCATTGCCACTATTCTACATGATTAATAAAATTGTAATCTTCAAGTCATCTAGTCATGCCAATAAAGTTCTAGTCATGCCAATAAAGCTTTTCCAATTTTTGTTCTGACTTTAAGAGAGACAGATAGGGAAAGACGTGGACACCATTTAGATTGTTCTTGGGTTCGTCTAAATGAAAGATCAATTCCCCTCAGCAGTTCAAGTCTTTTCAGGTGGATGAATGAATTACACTTCACTGAGATAAATGGGGATAGTGTTACTTTGTACCTCCGTAGATTCTCAGCCGCAAACGCAAGTTCCACTTTTGTGCAGCAGATCCTTTGAGACAGAGCATGCTTGATACTCTCTTAGATTGTCTTAAGAAGCTCCCGTTCTCTTTGTGGATCAAAGGTTCTCCCCTAAGGCATGACTGGAAAGGAGGGTGGCCACAGATAGATGATGAAATCATTCAGCCCACTTACCCTGCATTGATTTTAGTGCACATGCAACATTCCTAGTTAGAAAAGTCATTGGTCATCTAATGATGATAAAGATGATTTAATACAGTGGTTCTCAACTGGTTTTGCCACAGCAAGCTAAACAGAGGCTCGACATGGTGCCAAAACAATATTGTAGATGCATTGACATTATACAAATAAAAAGTTAAAATGTAGTTCTATGGTTAGCTGCATTTTATCGTTAGCATTTATCATGGTTTAGACCATTGTTTCTCCTGCTGTCATCAGAACAGATCAGAGACCCGAGAGACCCATTTGGGGGTAGTGACCCACCAGTTCATAACAAAAAAGTAAAGAAAGGACAAACTTCACAGTAAAAAAATAAAGAAAAAAAATAACTTTGTACTAATGATTTTTTGTTTTCTTGAGGGAAATGTATACTGATTAAAAAAGGGAAGAAGATTGGTTCTTAACCCTTTCCCTGCCATTGACAGAATTTTCCGACAATCCATGTTTTTACTGTTATACGGTAGGGGGCGCTGTTACACATTTTCTGAAAGAGTACAGAATCTACGGATCAAAACAAAGGCGAAGAAGAAGAAGCCGTAACAAGCGATGGAAGCATTGCTTACGCACATGTAAGCTAACGCGATCATAAACATTAAACGGCATATAAAATTGAAAATGCCCAACGTTACCGAATGAAATGTTGACCGACGAAAAGGTATAGGATTGTCAACACTTGCATTACTTGCAACACCCGTCATTGAAAATGTATTACACATTGCTGCCATATGTGTGCTTGTTTATTAAATATTTTGTCTACTTGCATTATGCTTGAACGTAGTCATAAGCTTGTAACACTCTTAGCGCTAGTTACGCATGTAACTGTGGTTCTGTGAATTCTGGATGACCGCCAGAGGCAGTGTAAACACTATGGATTATCGCAGCGCCAGCTAGATAGGTCGAGAGAATATACCAACAAAGTCACGTGGCGTGACGTATGCTGAGCCCTGGAGGGTAAAGCTACAGTAGCTCAGCACTCTACCTCGGTACGCCTTTCTCGCGCATTCCGAGTGACAGAGAACTCTGGCGGTCATCCAGAATTCACAGAACCACAGTTACATGCGTAACTAGCGTTCTGTTTCATTCTTACTGACCGCCAGAGGCAGTGTAAACACTATGGATGACACATACCAACATAGTCATGAGGAATGCCACCCACCTGATGAAATTAAGGCTGTTCCAGAAGAACCGCAGAACTAACGGCATGATGAGCAGCAACGTTGACCTTATAAAACCGGGCAAACGTGCATGGAGAAGCCCAGGTAGCAGCAGTGCAGATATCCACCAGGGAAACTCCTCTAAAAACAGCCCATGAAGATGAAATGGCCCTAGTGGAATGGCAAGTTAGTCTCCAGGGCAGTGGTCTCCCTGCCGCCTTGTAAGCCAGCGTAATGGTCTCCACTATCCAGTTCGACAACCTCTGTTTCGACACTGGAGCACCTTTCTTCACACCACCATGGCAGACAAATAACTGGTCTGACCGTCTAAATTGAACAGTAGAGTTCACATAACACTTCAAGGCCCGAACAGGACACAAGAGTTGGGCACTTGAATCGGACCCTGAAGAAGTCTGAAAGGAGGCCAGTTCAATATGCTGATTTATGAACTGAGGAAGAAGGACCTTCGGAAGAAAAGAAGGATTGGGTCGTAGAACCACCCCGGAGCCATCCGGTAACCAACGCAAGCACAGTTCACTAACAGACAACGCGTGCAACTCACTGACTCGTTTCGCAGTAGCAATAGCTAACAAAAAAGAAGTCTTCAAGGACAACCATTTAATGTCAACATTTTGCAAGGGCTCAAACTGGGGTGAGCACAGGAATGCAAGTACGAGTGACAAATCCCACACAGGAAAATGAGGATTCCGAGCAGGGTTCAGACGGCGTGCGCCCTTCAGAAAACTGCAGACAAGACGGTGAGAGCCAAGAGAAGAGCCACCAACTGGAACATGATATGCAGAAATTGCAGCAACGTACACTTTCAACGTGGAAGCTGCTTTTCCTTCCTCCAGTAAACGTTGAAGAAAACTTAAGACACGCGGAATGTCGCATGTTGCAGGATCGAGCCCCCGTTCCTTACACCATGCAGAAAAAAGCTTCCAACGGGAAGCATAAATCTGTCGTGTGGAAGAAGCCCTAGCATTAGAGATTGTGTGAATAACAGCAGGGTCACAATGCTCCAGGGAAGGATTTAACCCAATGGCCAGACCCAAAGCTGCAGACGAGCCGGGTCCGGGTGCCAGACACTGGCCTCCAACTGGGAGAGGAGGTCCTTCCTGGGGGGAAGCTTCCATGGATTGCCTGTCAGAAGTCTCAGCAACAAAGGAAACCACGGTCTGGCTGGCCATCGTGGTGCCACGAGTAACACTCTGTGCTTGCACAGGGAGATCCTGTGCAACGTCTCCCATAACAGAGGGGTAGGTGGAAACGCATAAAGCAGGCAGTTCGGCCATTCGTGAGACAGCGCATCCTGGCCCAGGGGGCTCGACACTTCTGTCCTTGCGAACCATAAGCGACAGTGGGTGGTCATCTCTGAAGCAAAAAGATCCACCTCTGCTCTTCCAAATCGTAGCCAGATCTCCTGCACTACATCTGGATGAAGCCTCCATTCTCCTGGATGTACTTGATCCCTGGAAAGAGCATCTGCTGTCTGGTTGCACACTCCTGGAATATGAGCTGCCCTCAGTGAAGCGAGTCGTGGCTGACACCATGTCAGGATCTCGTGAGTCAACCATAGAGACCTGCGGGATCTCGTGCCGCCCTGGTGGTTCAGATGGAACACTGTTGAGGTATTGTCTGACCGAACAAGAACATGGCGGCCTGCCAGAACCGGCATGAAGTACTTTAGAGCCAAGAACACTGCCCTGAGTTCTAGCAGGTTGATATGTTCCGCGGCCTGGATCGGAGTCCAGCGCCCGGAAATACCCCTCCGATTCCACGTTGCCCCCCATCCTGTGAGGGAAGCGTCTGTCGTGACCAACTCCCGACGAGAGGGAACAACACCCAGGGGCACTCCTGCCTTCAGAAACTCTAACTGTCTCCACCGCCTCAACGCACATATGCAACGGTGAGAAATTATAACCAGTTGATGACGATGTCTGGTGGGATCTAGCCGCAAACTGTTGTTCCATAACTGGAGTGGTCTGAGATGGAGTAAACCCAGGGGGATCACAACTGTAGCCGCTGTTAACATCCCTATCAGTCGTAGGACCACCTCGTACTGCAAAGACACACCCGGACGAAAGCGAGCCAAAAGTTGTAGAATGTTTGTCACACGTTCCTGAGATAGGGAGGCAGACATTAGGCAGGAATTCAGGGTCATTCCTATGAACGTAGTGGTCTGTGATGGAATCAAACGGCTCTTTTTCTTGTTCACAGAAAACCCCAGCTTCTGCACATGTCTCAAGAGCAGTCTGGAGTCTTGTACGGCCTGCTGCTCTGTGGGGGCACAGAGAAGCCAGTCGTCCAAATAAGGAAGAATACGGATACCTCTCATCCAAAGAGGAGACAGAGCTGCGCTCACACACCTTGTGAAGACGCGAGGAGCAAGGGAAAGGCCGAAGGGTAGCACTTTGAACTGGTATGCTTGATTCAGGAAACTGAAACGTAGAAACTTTCTGTGATGTACAGCAATTGGGACGTGAAAGTATGCATCTTTCAGATCGACACTTACAAACCAATCGTCTGCTGTCACAGACCGGAGAACATCGGCTGTGCGCAGCATTCGGAAGGGAAGGACCTTCAGGAACAAATTCAGAAGCCTTAAATCGAGAATTGGGCGGAAACCACCGTCCTTCTTTGGAACAAGAAAATAAGTTGAATAGAACCCGTCTCTCTGAACGAGGGGGTGGACCTTTTCTATGGCTCCCTTCTCTAACAGTGAACAGATTTCCAGAGAGAGAGCCACTGCGCGAACCGCGTCTCTGACAATCGTAGGAACAATTCTTGAAAATCTGGGAGGCCGGCGCCGAAACTGTAGAGTATATCCCCTGCTCAGAGTCGCCAACACCCAGGGGTCTGCTGTGTTGGATCTCCAGTACTCCAGTTGCTCTACAGAAAAATGATCGACCGCCGGCCTGACTGTCTCAGGCTTTACGTGTGCGATTTTTAGTGGTCGCGGGGGGACGCTGACGGGGCCCTCCCGGAAACTGTCGATGAGGTGGGCGAAAAACTCTCGCATCTTCAGGAACACGAGGTCTTTGAGGGGGCTGTGACTGAGGTGTAGCGTGCCGGCGGAAACGCTGCTCCGATGCGGCATAGTGATGTCGGGTCTGAACCGCTGGCATCCTAAAGGTAGGGTTGCGCTGCACCTGTGTCAGCTGACGAGTGGCTTCAGACAGCTTTACCCGCTTTTCCAACAGTTCCGGAACATTTGGACCAAAGATATGCCCGGGAACAAAAGGAAGATCTCTCAAGGTTTTCTTACAGTCCTCCGGCAGTCGTGCTTGGGCAAGCCACACTTGGCGGCGGGCTGCCAGAAGCGTGGCTGTAAGACTACCCAGCTCGCGGGTCACATGGCCTGTCGCCAACAGAGCAGTTTGCAGAAATTGTGAAATAGAGGGATCTGCATTTGCAGGTTCCAGCGTACTGGTGGCAGCAAGAAGTAACTGGCAGATCGTGTTTTCTGCTCGAGTAATGTAGGCAACAGACTCGTATGCCTTTTTTAGCAAGGAATCCGTACGACCGCATTGAGCACTGGGGCATCGCACATTCCCTCGTAGAGCCTCATCAGGAGAGACCACCAAAGCTGCCACAGGCTGCTCTATTTCCGGAGCACGACCCACCCCGATAGAATCTGCTTCAGCCATAGATGCTAGCGTTCGAGCAATCTTTGAGCGCCGCTTAGGTGGACCAGAACCAGTGAGAGCATTTGAGAATTCAGCCACAAAATCCTTACATGGTGGCATGGCAAAAGAAGTTGCAGCTGTGGTCTGTCTGAAAAACACATTAGTTTGTGCAGATTGGACAGGTGACTCATCAAGTCCTAGACGAGCAGCTGCCATTCGAAGCACAGCCAAAGTGTCATCGGAGGAGGACTGGGCTTGTCCAGACGACTGAACTGACCCCCCACTAGAGCCCTCTGCTGCTGGGTAACCAGTGAAAACAGCCTGAGGTGATGGTTGTGTAGCAACATCCATAGGATCCCCATGATCGTGAAAAAAGGAATCTGAAGCACTTGTAGAAAGCACATCAAACTCTGAACGATGAGAAAAACAAGGGGAATCAAGAGACTCTTCCCCAGCTCCCTGGTTTTGAACATTCTCATCCTCCTGTGTCATCCTCACAGGTGTAGCAGATGTGACCGGCTGAAGTGAGTGAAGCAGGCGTTTCAGCTCTGCCATCTCTGAAGAAAGCACCGACACCGTCATAGAAAGTGAACCTTTCTCAACATGTGAATGTTCATCATCTCGCGATTTGGCCTTCTTAGCTGGGAGGGGAGCACCAGCTGCCGCCGACGCCCTGCGCTTCCGAGTGCGCGAAGGGGCTACATCTAACTGCCCTAGTTTCACTGTAGAATTAGGGTCTAACTCGGCAAGACGGAGCCGTCGTTCCGACATAGGCAAAAGGCTGCAGTGCATGCACGGGTCCGTGAGAGCCTCTCGCAGATGTTGAACACCCAAACACGACGGGCAGATGTCATGACCGTCGTCAGGGAGAAGATTATTAGGGCACAGCTTACAAGTCAGTGGAAAACCAGTGGCTATCGAGCTGTGAGCCATAGTTACTCGCTAATAACACCCTCGGATAGTACCGTAAGGTTAAGTTAAGCGGGATGAAAAAATAATAAAAATAAAATAAAACGATTACCTCGGGTGAACCGACAGGTAATACCAACAAAAATTTTATGAAAAAAGATAAGAAGTGTCTAAAATGGCCGGCGGATTGAACCGAGGGACAAAAAGTGTTACATGGATACGAGGAAAAAACACTCTAAGTAACGTTAGATAACTTATGTCAACGGGAGACCGTTAACTCATAGCGCGGCAAACACAAGCCACCGGATTGCACCGAGAGGCACAGAGTGTTACCGACGAAGCAATATGAAAAAACAAAACTCACCAAGTGCCGTTAATTTAAATCCAAATCCTTGAAAAAATCCAAATCCTTGAAAGAGCGTAGACACGCGCTGTCACAGCTTGTGAGGACGAATCTCGCTGCTCTTGTAAGCTGCACTTGACAGCGCGTCACTCAACCAATACAACCTATCTCAACTAGGCGAGAAAGCGAAAGAGGTAGAGTGCTGAGCTACTGTAGCTTTACCCTCCAGGGCTCAGCATACGTCACGCCACGTGACTTTGTTGGTATATTCTCTCGACCTATCTAGCTGGCGCTGCGATAATCCATAGTGTTTACACTGCCTCTGGCGGTCAGTAAGAATGAAACAGAACTCCATTTATCAAATTTTACTAAGTTTAAGACCACAGATTTTTTTCAACAAAAAAAAAAGTTACAAAAAAGTTTGCAGATTCCAACTGGATCTGGTTAGCCTTCAAAGATAATGTGATGTAGAATACAGATGCACTACAAGATCTTCTTATTGCTCATCATATAAAAACCATAAGTGAAAAAAACTACAGTCTTTGAGTGCAGAGATTTGTTTTATGCCAAACTGTGGAACTTATGACAATTCAGGCAGTGTACGGTTTTCCCAGCCATGTTTTTGTGTCAGCTTACACTTCTTGCGTTCTTCCATGTGGACAATGACCACAGCAGGATTCCCCCTCAGTGAGAGCACAGAATTGTGGGTCAGATTTCAGTCTCACATCCCTGCCAGCAACACTGTTACAAATTAAAGTCTCCTTGTGCTAGAAAAACAGACAAAACATTTTTGTGCTTCCTAACTGTGCTTCCTATAAAATCCTGCACAACAATTGATATTGAAGGCACAAAGAATTTGCATCAGTCAGAGTGATTGTGAAAATGAATGCAGAGTGGAAAGTGAAAATCAATCTTTTTATTCAAACATGTTTATATGTTTGAATGCGAATCAGCCACAGTGAATAAATCAAAACTAGCCTTGTCAAATGTTCATGAGTCATTTTGAATAAATAAATCTTCACTACCAGTAAAGAGATTCATTCCGACCTGGTTCAGTTGTGATTCCAATCTTTTTCAAATGTGCTTGTCAGTTGAAACACTATTAGCCCTTTTTGCAGTTGCATTAGTGTTCTTATTGGCACTCTGCAAATTACCTGCATCCTCATGACACCTGATTAGGCAAACATGACTAAAGCATTACATGCACTTTCTTGTTTGCATTCTGCCAGGAACATAAATGCAAGCTTCCAGGAGTGCAGTAAAGAAAAGACAGAGCCAAATGCTTTATGGCGTGCACACATACAAAGCAAAGGAGTGAAAGAATTGCCAACAGACAGCCCTTATAAACCATGCTTCAATAAACCACTTCCTCCCCCCCATCTCCCCTTCACCCCCTTTGACTCACCAAACCGGGGGAAAAAAATCAGCATTTATGGCCCAGTTCCTGTTTTGGACTGCTGCTCACAAGCCTCCCTCCACCCCCTCCCTCCCTTCATTCTGTCCCTCCCTCCCTCCCTCTTCCGCTCCTTTCATCCCAGCATAGGAGGCAGTCTGGAGTTTCATGGCTACAGAGCCCTTTGTGCATCACCTATACAAGGTGGTATAATTTCTGCAGCGTCGTAAAACAATTACAGGGCCGTTCATGCAGCCTTGCTAGTGCTAACTATACCGCCTTGTGCTGAAAGCACCGCTGTTGTCAAAGGTCGTATCTTAAGAAATCATTGGAAAGGCTAATCCGTTATATGGCACACACACACACACACACACACACACACACACACACACACACACACACACACACACACACACACACACACACACACACACACACACACACACACACACACACACACACACACACACACACACACACACACACACACACACACACACACACACACACACACACACACACACACACACACACACACACACACACACACACACACACACACACACACACACACACACACACACACACACACACACACACACACACACACACACACACAGATTGGAACTAGATTCGGTGATTCGCTGAAAATGCTAATTTGTGAAAGATTCTCAAGAGTACACAAATGATTATGGCAGCTATAATATGAGTATGGATGCTGTAATACTACAGTTCTGGAGTAAATATATACACATGGTCACCGTTATTTTGCCATGCTCCTGGGCCAACGTATTTTGTTGATCCTGGAACAGCATTCCGGTCCAAATATTTAGTCCTAACCCTATCCCTTCCCCTAAACCGAACCCTACCCATAAGTTATCCCTAAAATCAAAGGGGAAATGATGGTGAACAACACTGATGTAGAAGCACCTAACCCTGGTTGTAAGCCTAAACTTGTCCCTCAAATCTGATTGGTTGATTTGAACGTTGTTTCAGGATCAACAAAGATGTTGATCCAGGAACATACCTGGTGAAATCACATTTACCATACACACACACACACACACACACACACACACACATATTCAGATTAAGTGCAATAACTGAAGGGTAACGGCATTATAAATAATGACCTAGATATTCACAATGTGCCTTACTGTGCATTCAAGATATTCAAAATGGTCCATTTTTTTTACAAGCCACAAACATGTGACATGTTAAACGGGTCATGCCTTCACAGTTTAATGATATGTGCATGGTTAAAAGATCACTGCGAGTTCCTTTGCTGGGAAGAGATTTGACAGTCAGGCATGATGGGAAAAAGAAATGTGTGACACTCACACTCCCAATTGGCAGAATTTATTCCACATGTAGGGAGAGACATATCATCATGCAATTCAGCCAGAGAGACCCAATTATTTTAGCTGTGTGTGTGTGTGTGTGTGTGTGTGTGTGTGTTGTCGAACAAGAAAATGACATGATTGCAAGATGCTCACAGCTCACTATGCCAGAAATGAAATCACAGTTAATGACTGCTCATAAAATGTACAATCATTTCAAAAGATTACATTATAAGAATGCAACCACGCATGGAGAGATACTCACAAGGTCTCTGTGGAAACCTGTTAAATGTAATGCACAAAGAGGCAGTTGTACTTCCAAAACTGACTTTTTTATCCAACAAATTGAGGTAGACAGCTAAGCAATTCACTGAGAATTGAAATGGACGGTTTCATAAATTCAGCAACTAACTTGAAGACGATGCTTTGGGACAGAACCCACCATTCAGAAATACTTATCCATGTGTATACAAGTTGCTTCATTAATTTAGCGGTCACGTTATTCATACAACCTCTAATGCACAAACTTTGACACATCAGTGTTGTTTCTTGGCTTCATTGGGTGTTTCAGGTCTTTCAACAACAGACAGTCTTCCAGGTGACCTGATCGAGGTTAATCAAGACTCGGCCTGTGCCCAAGTGGCATTTTGTGGACACCCCTTTTCAAACACAGCTACGCATCTTAATGCTAATCTCCTTGTGCCAGTTATTCCCAGCATTCCTTAAGCCTGGCTGAGGAAATGACCTGCAAATCAAACCTCTACTGGCATGCATCTGGTTTTCCACCCACTCCAGCAGTCCCTCATACTTCTACCACTTTCTCTCTTGCGTCTCTTCCATTCTCTCCTCCCAAAGCACAGTCAGCTCCAGTAGGATGAGCTGTTTTGTAGACTCAGAGACCTGGATGATGTCCGGTCTAAGCGTGGACTGGTTGATGTGTGCTGGAATTTCAGCTGCCTATCCTCATCCAGTCTCATGCAGTGCCAATGCTGTCACAAGTTAATCATCATCACCACCAACACTTGAGCATGTCAAGTGTCAAACATATACATTAGGGACAGTAGTGCTCTGGCTCTCCAAGACAAAAAGGCACTCTCCCAATTTTGCCCCAACGTCTACAATTTCATAAATCATACTTTGTCAGAATAAAAATCCTACGCTCCTCAATTTCACTCTGCAGGGAGTCACTTCATCTCTCCTTCCATGGATGGATCGTTCCCATCAAGGGGAAAGAAGCCTGGCAAGCGCACAGAAGAGTAGGGGCGGAAACGAAGGCAGCCCCCACTGACATCTAAGCCATACCTTGCCTGAGGAGGGCTTAAACTCTGTGGTTTCAATGCATATGCACGATAAGACACTAACACAACCCCTTACTCCTGCTCGGGCCGAGTCAATGAGCGGGGAACAAAGTTGAAAGGCTTACAGAAGTTTCAGGAAAAGATGCCCACAGGCAAACATGTTGACCTGCTCATTATAGGCCCACAAGAAAGAAGAGCCGAGTGGCACTGACGAATGATGCATCAGCGTCAAAAACGTTACAGAGATCGAATAGCACTAAATATGGTCAATGACTTTTGGAACGCATCTAAAGAATGATTTCATTCCACTCTTGGTCATTTAAAGTAATACTTTGCTCATCGCTGGTTATTCCAAACCCATGTGACTTTGTCTTCTGTGAAACACAGGAGAAATGCATGTACTGGCCTCTTCTTTTCTTCATGCAGTTACAATACTAGAGTATCAAAGAAACAAAGCACTGTAAAAGTGGTCTGTACCCCTCATTCACTGAAAACTTTGACATCTGCTCTAGCTTATCTCGGCACGTTCATGAGAACTAAATGTCCAATTAGAGAACGAATCGTTCTTTTTAATCATTAATCTGGTTGACAGATTGATGGCCGGTTTAATCAGGATGTTATCCAGTACGCGTCTAGAAGTCGTCCTGGTTGGTTTAGCTGTATTTAACGACTTTTGATGAGGTTGACAGACACTGGTTCCTTTGACCGTCCGTCAAGTCATCATTAGCGGGGAAACGAGCTCTTGCGAGTAGGTAACACCCAAGCAACAGTAGATGAAGATTGGATTGGGCGATAAGACGATAACGATATTATTGCGATATAATTTTTTCCGATAAAACGACATCAGGAGTCAGATAAATGTTCGATCATTTTTATGCGCCAAAAGCGGAACGAAACAGCACTACTCATTTGAACCGTGCCACACGGACCATTTAGCCCAGGGGTCTCAAACTCAACTTAACTGGGGGCCGCTGGAGGTAGAGTCTGGGTCAGGCTGGGCCGCATCAAGTATTCCACAAAAATAGTATTCAAGTATTCCAAAAAAGGAGCACAACTGATCCAATCTTCTCAATCTTTATTATTAACGTTTCTTCTGAACTGTTCCTCTGAATTTGAACATTCCTTTCTGTACATGATTGGTTCTTCATGAGCTGTCCTTCTGACAGTTGAAGTTCATTTTACAAACTTTCTTTGTCTATAACACATATTTGTAATATTTATATTTGCTTATGTCCTTTTTATTTTCTTTATACAACACATTAATGATATTGAATGTTTTTTTTGGAAGGCACATTTCCTTTTATTATATACTTAGAAAAACAATTATTGCTTTTGAAATACAAATATTTGTATTTATTGAATTCTTTCTACACATGCATAGTGTCTCAGGCAAATTACTGACTGCACAAATCAAAGCAAACCTTCTTATCAACCTGTTGGACACAAATTGCAAGCTCAAAATGATTATTCTCACATTGTTTTAGAGCAGGGTCTCTCTCCAACACGTCGCTCGCGAGCTACCAGTAGCTCGCGGCCTGATTGGTGGTAGCTCGACAAGGGGCCGTTCACATATCGCGCTCACATATTTTGCGCGCTCAAGTTCGTTATTTCAAATGTAGGTGCGCGTGCGCGGCAAGCGCGCTCATAATTGAAGTGACGCGCTCATTTTTTCCAGGCGCGCAGTATGTTTGTACTTCGCGGTTGTCTATGGCAACTATTGACAACAAACCCACCGTAAGGTAGCCCATTTAAAACGCGGCACACGCAACGACGGGCCGCACTAACATTACACTTTAATGTCAAGTAGGGGGCCACAAAATATCACCCCGCGGGCCGCAAATGGCCCGCGGGCCGCGAGTTTGAGACCCCTGATTTAGCCCCTGGTTCAAAGTGTTTCTCAATGAACATCAATTTATATCTGCATCCTAACTCAAGCTACTACTACTGTCAACTCAAGCTACTGTCAAATAGTATTTCTAAGAGACAAAACATGTAATATTATTTCATGACTTGAAACAACATCACCTGTTAAAACATGCAGAAACTAAGAAATTTAATTTTCTATTAAGATATTTATTTTGTTCAAATTAACACATTTTCCCTCAGACATTTTATCACAGAGACTGAAGGACTATTTTCTCCATTTAACACCAGAGAGCATAGATAAAGCTGTATGGGGCTTCTGCAGTAAAACAGAAGGATGGTGTTATTTTAAGCTCTTCCAGCAATTGGGCTCAAGTGTCCTGTCAAATCTAGAGAATTCAGAGACATACTGACATGGTCCACTGATGTAATGATGATACAATCTTGTTTTGTCATTCCCTATTTCCCTCAGCAATTAAAAAAAGGCTAAATAAACTCAGTAAATACAAAAATACATCACACACATTCTGCAGACCATCATGACCTATAGTGTGGGCAGTGGGTATATCTGAATGGGATGCCCAAATAACTGTCAGCCTATGTTTGTGTCCCTGGATAAAAGACTAGAAACACCAATGTTTTCTACCGAAAAATAGTGACTTGTCATGAACCAAAAGCCAGACATATATATTTTTGAGAGTATAACTGGCATAGATAGTGCAGGTGAAATGAAAGTCCATGTTCCACTCCATTTATTTGGGTTTGTTGCCCCCCTATTCCTGCGCTAGCACAAAATATCAGGTTTCCAAGGCTACACAGCATGCCTGCTAATCATGGCTGTTCGCTCCCTTTATCCAAGCCAAAAAAACACTTTTCATCTTTGTTTAAATGTCCAGGTACACATGCAATTGGGAAACATCCACAAAAGCACCGATCAAAAGACCTTAAAAGGGATAGTTTTAAATTCTGTCATCCCTTACACACCCTCATGTCACTCCAAACCAGTGAGACTTTTTCTTCACACAAAGGTGATATTTAAATGTCCATACAATAAGAGTCAATTATGTTGTTTTCCTTTCAGTTTCGAAATATCTTTTTTGTCTTTTATAGAATAAAAAAAAAAGTCAAGCTTGGAACAATAGGGTGATTTAGGGTGTGTTCACACTTGGCTGGTTTGGTTCGATTAAAACAAACTCTGGTGCGATTGCTTTGTTAGTGCGGTTCATTTTTTTTATAATTGAGCCATCCGAACCTTGGTGCACACCAAACAAGCGGACCGAGATCGCTTAATAGATTCCAAACGAAGGTGCGGTTCGACTGAAATATGAACGCAACACGGACCAAAGACATGTCAACGAACCAAAAACAGGACGCAATGTCACAAGATGCAACCCGAATGCTCAAGTCGATTTTTTACTCGTCATAGTTGCGATGTTGCCCATCACAGTTCGGGACAGGCATAAGAACCACGTCTCCTAGCAGCAGATCTTCGTTTGTGTGTGACGGAGGGATTCCTGCTGCTGTTTTCACACATTTTTTAAGCTCTTCGAGTTGTCAGCTGGTCAAAATACCGTCACATAGGCCTATAGGCTACGCACATAGAGCGAGCGCATTCATCCCAACACACACAGCATTGTTTTGGATGTTCGGTAAGTTCAGACGCAAAACATACGTGAAACATGCGTAATTTAATTAAACAGGTTGTGAACATCTCAATGCCTTTAACTTTAGGTTTGGCGTTAAAATGCCAAATGTGAACACGAAGCGGACAAGGACTAGATTTTTTAAACCAAGCGAACCGAAATACAAGTGTGAACAAGTTAAATGATGACAGAATCTTCTTTTTTTGGGTGAACTAACAAAGGCTTTTTGTCCAGCGACATCTATGAATGAAGGTGGATACTTTTCAAATGACTTACTGACTACCTGTGAGAAAGGCACAAGGAAGCACATAACCCCGTGAGAGACAGGGAGGCAACATGTGTAATCCACAACAGCTGTGAAAGGGGTAACGTCGAATACTACTGAGGCTTCAAACACAAAACAAAGGTGAGAGAGAAAAGGGACTTACTGCCTCTACTAGAGTAAAGAGTTTTGGCGAACTCAGCGAGTGTGTGAGCAGCTGTTCCTTTCGGGGCAGTATGGTGAGACTGTTGGTATTAAACTGTCAAACACAAGCCCGTCTGTGTGCAAGGTTTCCCTCTAACTTCCCCTCGGCTCGTCTCGACACCAGCTAACACTGATCAAAGCCCTGAGGAGGGAGAGGCGGGGGGGAGAAGGGGGTGGCGTAGCCTCCCGGGACCCCAAATAATAAGCCTGACTGTTTACCTTACAAGCGCACCATAAATTCTAAGTCTAAGAAAGCAGGTTTCTGTATCCATCCCCTCCACGGAGAGTCCTGTTGTGAATTATCTTCCGAGTACGCAGAAGGCCACATGGGGTGTTTGCTGACGTCTATTTTTCACGGCGTTGAAGAAAATGTAAATATTCAAAGTGTTTATTCACTGTTTTGGGTCTAATTAGGACCAGAATTTCACAAAAGTAGTCATTCGACATTCAAATTTCAAGGGAAATCCTGTTCCAAGCATCATTAACATGAAGTATGTACATCTATCTACATTAACTTAAGTGATTTAAACCCTCTTCCCCGAGTTCATTCTGAAGCAAACACTTTGTCGGTTCCATTATACACAAAGCTGCAGACCTCAGGAAGTACTTAGACTACTAATTCATCACAGCGCAAAAACATTTTAGGTATACTTCGAAGGTGGTGTTTGGTAGGGTCTCGAAAAGCTGGTGTCATAAGGCAGGATTTATTAGAGGTTAAGTATCCCCCTGCTGCTTTTGCATTTCATTTCAGCAGCCCCTGGAAGACATTTGCCAAAGCAAAGAGGAGAGGGGCTAGAAGTTCAAGCAAACCCACATTTAGTGTAGCTCTTGTCATCGAAGAGCTTCAGGAGCATGATTTCCAGTAGTTTCCAAATTAGGTCCAGCCCTTGATTAACAGTCGGTTTTAATGTTTTGAGAAAATAAATATAGCGGGGGAGATTTCACCGCACGCATAGACCCTGAGAGCTGATCTGAAGCACACATCCCCTTCAGAGCCTAAGTAAACAACAACTCTGTGGCATAAATCAAACCTGCGGCGGTGGACATAATATGAACCCTATAACGCAAAGGAATGAGGGAAATATTAGCATACGTTTGAAGCCATGCATCTTTAGCTGTCCACAGAAGCAACTTAAGTCCTTCTCTGCAATTTTACAATCTTTGTGGCTTGATTTCCCACCACAGCAATAAAACGGTCTTAGAAAGCTTCAAAATGTTAAATCAGAACAATTTAGCCACGGTACAGTTGTGTCGTGCGAGAATGCGTGCGACCGGGGGTTGACATTAACACCCGCCGACCGGGTTGAATTTTATATATAATATATACATTTTTCAATTGTAGTCTTTTAAAAAGGCATAGATTTTTCTTGTTTCATTTCTTGTTTCTCACTTGTTTCATTTGCTCCGGATTAATATTGTTGGTGTTACAGGGTTTGAATTTTGGCGTGGCAGTGCGCATAATTTTACTCATTCCTGTAGATGTTTTGCTCACACCCAAAGTGTCGCACATAAAGCCGCCTCTCAGTACTAAATTGAGTTATTTTTCGCTGCTTATTGCGCTTAAACAGTCAAATGCACACAAAATAATGTCAAAATGCCGGTCTTGGTGAGTAGTTTTCACGTAAACACAGTCAGTTATGTTTTAAGTGAAGGTCAACAGTTGTGAAAGAAAACGAACGTGTAACAGTATAATGATCCGTGCGTCAGGTCTTAAAGTGACAGCAGCCTAATAAACCTGCTGCCAAATTATGAGATATTAAAAATACCTATATAGCACGGCATCAATGTCAAAATTGTGGCTAGTGAAAATGTAAAGTGGCTAGTAACTTTGGAAAAGCAAAAGTTAATGGCAAACCCTGCACGCGAAGGTATATTTTTGTGACGTGCATGAAACATCCATTTATCTTTGTGATAACAACATGTACGCACAATTTGTGCAAAAAGCACCCCATTGCAATAGGGGGGAAATGGTTGGCTGGAACAAAGAAGATCTAACAACTGTTCTTAATAAAGTGCAAATGCTCACATGCGATCTGAATGGGGTGTAATGACAGTGACTTTCTCCAGCACTTACCACGTCACAGAAAACTCAGATTAAACACTTCGGGCAAGGAGAGGAAACCAGCAAATATTTTAATTAATTCCTTCCAAGGCTTTCATCAACCGCTACTCCTACATTCCTCCTTTCAGACCACCAGACGCTTTCTTTCATATTCTCTCTCTCTCTCTCTCTCACTCTCTCTCTCTCTCTCTCTCTCATCTCTCTCTCTCTCTCTCTCTCTCTCTCTCTCTCTCTCTCTCTCTCTCTCTCTCTCTCTCTCTCTCTCTCTCTCTCTCTCTCTCTCTCTCTCTCTCTCTCTCTCTCTTCTCTCTCTCTCTCTCTCTCTCTCTCTCTCTCTCTCTCTCTCTCTCTCTCTCTCTCTCTCTCTCTCTCTCTCTCTCTCTCTCTCTCTCTCTCTCGTTGTGAGTTACAGGGGTTGAAATCACTTTCATACATGACCACCAATACATGAGGTGATTGTAGAAATCATAAGACCATAAAAAACCGTTTGGAGGTAACAGTTTAATAAACTTAAAAGACATAACTGGTAATATCTGAATTGGTAGGTTCTCATGTTGGACAAATATCTGCATGTTTGACAATCAAGAAATACCATGTCTGACCAGACGGGGAGGGTCCATGCAGGACCCACAAAGACAGCACAGTATGGGAGAGTGTGTAGGACTACATTATTATTACCTGTATACCATTTTATGGAAATGTTCTCTCTCTCTCTCTCTCTCGTTGTGAGTTACAGGGTTGAAATCACTTTCATACATGACCACCAATACATGAGGTGATTGTAGAAATCATAAGACCATAAAAAACCGTTTGAGGTAACAGTTTAATAAACTTAAAAGACATAACTGGTAATATCTGAATTGGTAGGTTCTCATGTTGGACAAATATCTGCATGTTTGACAATCAAGAAATACCATGTCTGACCAGACGGGGAGGGTCCATGCAGGACCCACAAAGACAGCACAGTATGGGAGAGTGTGTAGGACTACATTATTATTACCTGTATACCATTTTATGGAAATGTTCTCTCTCTCTCTCTCTGTCGTTGTGAGTTACAGGGGTTGAAATCACTTTCATACATGACCACCAATACATGAGGTGATTGTAGAAATCATAAGAAAAAAAACCGTTTGGAGGTAACAGTTTAATAAACTTAAAAGACATAACTGGTAAGTATCTGAATTGGTAGGTTCTCATGTTGGACAAATATCTGCATGTTTGACAATCAAGAAATACCATGTCTGACCAGACGGGGAGGGTCCATGCAGGACCCACAAAGACAGCACAGTATGGGAGAGTGTGTAGGACTACATTATTATTACCTGTATACCATTTTATGGAAATGTTTAAAATGAATGAGGGTGTAGTGCGGCAATGGACTAGGGAATACAAATTTGAATATATGGATTTGGGTCTCATTTTTATTAAGATGGGACAAAAAACAACAACATTTTATTCAGTTTTCTCTGAACAAAATGTTCATTTAAAAACTGAGGCTGAACGTGTTCTTCTAAATGATACATACACTGTCAGAGATGAGCAAACCCTTAAATTTCCACAAGGATACAATATACAAGTCCGCTAACCAAAGGATCGAATTTAGTTATAATTCTACACTCTTAAAAATAAAGGTTCCAAAGGGGTTTTTGCAGCGATGCCATAGAAGGACCATATTTGGTTACCCAAAATAACCTTTCAGTGAACAGTTTTTAAAATAACCATGTTTTTCTTACTGAGAGGAACATTTTAATAATCTTAAAATAAACTTTTTCCCACTATAAAGAACCTTTTGTACAATGGAAAGGTTCCATGGATGTTAAAGGTTCTAAATGGAACCATCAATGCCAATAAAGAACCATTATTTTCTAAGAGTGTAGCGCATTTATCTGGAAACTTTTTAGAAGTAGTCGCGCAATCATTACTGCGTGTTGTCAATGGTATCAGAAAAAGACAAACAAACAAATTCACAATTGTTCAAGTAAACACATGAACGCAAAATATTTATTGCTAAAAATACTTATTTACGCATCCCTGATATCTAGCACTTTTTGTCCCTGCAGCGCTCCAGTAGACCAGCAGACAATCTCTGCATGCATCAAGGTGCATTCAGTCTGGATCACACACACCTTTCTGCCTTTCTTTTCAACAGAATCCACAAATTATAATAAACCGCTTCACATACCTCTTTTTGGTTTCGGGAAACTTTCGTGAAGATGAAACACGACTTTCTCCACAAAATGCTGAATGTTGCTGTGCTCTGGTCCGCGGACAAACACCATCCAGTCGTGCGTAAAACCTTCCACGGTGGGTTTCTTTCGGACCTGGGCACGATGACCGAGTTCCAGCTTCACCTGAACGGCACCCTAAAACACCCAAATGTTCACTTTATAATGATGTCGCCAATTATTAAGTATAAAAGGAACAGTCTGAGCGCGTGCGTGTTAAAACCACTCAATAGCCGCATAAAGGTAAAGCAAAATAATGGTCGATTCATAAGTTTCTGGTATGTTATTTAACCTTAACATACCAAAATGAATGATAGAAACACAGGACTGAATATTTGTAATTGAATGCCCTCCTTTTGTTTGAAATCTTTCAAGCGCATCACTTTTGCAGACATGCACTAATACACTGGAAACGCACGACTCCACTAGTTCTTCTGTACTTCAGTATTCCGATGGAAATATGTCTGGAAAAGCCTCATACGCGTCTAATCGCCTTTCCAAACCGGACGAAAACGAACAGAGGCACTGGAGGTCCAAAACACCGCACCGATATAACAGGTAAAGCCCTACTCACCGAACTGGCCATTGCTGAGGCCACGGGGTAATGCTATTTCATGGAGAATTTGGTTTAAATAAGGACACCGAGGACTGTAGACGCCCGATGGCGGACATGGTCTTTTAATTGAGCTCTCTGAGTTTTCAAAGGCTGAGGAGTAAAGTGAGACGCATGCGCGTGAGTGTCAGCGCGTGCTCTCGAGTCGCAGTCGGTGCGGTGCGCGAGACGAGCCAATGGCAGCGCGAGCGAGTGAAGTGCCACTATTAACCCGTGTAAATCCACGTTTTCACTGCTCAACAACAGTTATTTATTACTTGCTCTGTATTAACCATGTTACATGTATCTATATTTTATATATTGTGTGTAGGCTATGCTCGTATATTGTGCTTTTCCACTGTTTAAATATGTATGTTGTTGTAAGTAATACCCAGTTAGTTTTTCAATAAAATGTGAGTGACTGACATTATATAAAGTAGTATAATTTAATTTGCCCTACTGGTTTACACTGTTCTTGTTTCACACTGAGTGCATTTTAAAAAAAGAAGTAAAAATGCTTCGTAAACACCTTTTAATTTATTAACTGTTATTTTATAATATTTAGTCAAAATGATATTATAAATTAAAAGACATGTAGTTTTACTGTAAAAAAAGACAATGGTTAAATGATTTTAGTAAAATAAATTGCTAAAATGTAGGGAGAAAATGTATATAGTTTTTTTATTATAAATTAATAATCAGCAATATGGTATGATCAACAATATAATATAATATAATTAATATAATATATAGTATAATTAGTGCTTAATCAGTGATTAATTGCGATTAATCACATTCATAAAGTTTTTGTTTACATAATATGTGTGTGTGTGTATTATTATATTTATATTGTGTGTGTGAGATATATATATATATATATGTGTGTGTGTGTGTGTGTATACAGTATATGCTACACACAGAGGCATATATATGTATATAATATACATAGATATAATAATACATACACACACATATTATGTAGATAATAACTTTTGTTAGATGCGTAGATTAATCGTGATTAATCGATTTGACAGCACTAAATATAATATAATACAATATGTAAATTATACAGTCACATGTAGTCTATTCTACTTAATGTGTCTTGATCTCTGTAAACGACATTTTCTTTATTATTTACTGGGAAAATAAATAGGCTATAGACCAAAAGTCCACGTTTAAACACCTGTCTGTAAGATATGACATATACAGGTCATGTATAGCCTATATTTTAAAATAAATATTGACATAAAATGTTCTGACATTTGATTTTTTTTTTCTTTTAAGAAAGACATCAATGAATGTAAGAAAAGTATTAGAATTGTACTTTAAATCTGCGAGTTCCATAATGTACCTAACAGAGAAAAAAGCCATGCATTTGCAGTTAAAATAATTACAGTGACATTAACGTAACGCCTTTATTAAGTTTGGTCCTCCGCGCGCACTGTAGAAGCATGTTGGCGGCGCTTGGAGGGTTTCACAAAAAAGTTAGCAAAGTGCATCTAAACCTCACTGGAATATAGGAGTTCTCTGGGTAAGAACATCACGTATATCACATCAGCCTGCTTGTTTATGTGATGCCAACTTTGTTAACACAGTTATGGAAAAATGTAGTGAAACTGACAGCTGCTAGGTACTAGGCAGCGGGCTTTCCTGTATTACAGCAATATACAAACAGGAACGTTTCTTCCATTGCTTAACAAGTTACATATTTGTAATTTAATTACAATATTTCATCACACAAATTCGGATCTAAATAAATATCCGCAGTGGGCTAACCTTATACAAAGCACTGTGGTGGTGGTACTATGAATGATTGCTTTATTCATGTAAAATGGTGTTTACATGGCGCTCAAATGTAATTCGAAAAACACCCTTAGTACGTGGTATTACTGTGATACATGTCCATTGTTGTAGTACCATGGTATCATTTGAAAACGGACATATTGTAGTCTAGCCAGTGACTTAAACACAGCATCACTTACACAATGATGCATTATTGTGGACACACAAGCAAGTGCAGAGCAAGCAGTCCCGAGCTGAAGCCTTTGTGCATTTGGACAAGTAGCCAAAGGCTGGAAATAACTGGAATATTTTTAATTATTTGCTTTGCTGACAAAAGCTTGCGTGTAATATTGATCAGATAAAAACAACCAACTAGTTTGCCGACATTTATATACAAACCATACCTACAAAAAAGATGACCATTTTAAAATACTAGTCAAACATGACTAAAAATAGTTTTGTAACTTTTTTTGTGGCATTTTCTCGATGCATTGTTTATCATCTGTCATTACTGAATGCAAATAACTCTGAAACTACAGTAAGAAGCTTAAACTAATGTGGAGAGATATTTTGATTTTGTCTCTAAAATATTACTCAGTTGCAATCTACAACAACATAAAAATCCACTTTTATTGTAATAAAAGAGCACTTCTGACTTGTATACTTTAGCCATAAACAGACTTGAGTCAATGAATTTCAAATCTTACCTGATTTGCCCGAGCCACTCTTTGCTGTCAGTAGAGCTTCTGTACTGTCACTCTTTATGGAAACGCAGCAGGTATTTCATCACGCACACGCAGTGCTTGTCAGATAACAGTCCCACGAGGGGAGGGGCAGTATTTTAGGGCTTGCATTGTCTCTTTCTCCCATGTGCTGTGGCATAAACCTGAATCTGCAGTGGCCATCAGCCAGTGTCAGTCAAATGAACGGCTGGTAATCCCATTACCCTACGCCGAGAGTCCATACGAGACAACATATGAGACGCCAAAGTCGGTGGTCCGCAACTGGACGGACATTGAAGCTTTGGCAGAAGTCACTTGTGAATAATGCATCCCATTGATGTGGTCGCCAGTGCCATCTGTCAGATGGTTGTATCTTCTGAGTTTAGATGCAGGCAGACTATATGTCTCAGCCCCTTTATTTAATTTCACCTTAGATTACGTTAGTTTGAAGTGGTGTTGGGTTATTCTAATTTCAGTCTAATAGTATTGCCCTGAAGGCGGTTTTTGTCCCGTTGCACCTGTTTGATCCCTTGACACCTGTGATCTGAGTGAGGATGAAGATACACAGCTGTGCTGTTTTTTTTTTTTTTTTTTTTTTTTTTAACAGATGATGTCAGTTTGCATGTTAATTTCTTCATTTCAGGAAATGAGGGTTGATTCTGAATATCCCATGACTTCATTTCTCACGATGTTGCATTCCACACGTTTAAGAAATTCTGTTCCTTCCCAATTTGACTTTTAAATTCAATAAGAAGTCAAAAGTTTGTTTTAGTTTACACTACCATTCAAAAGTTTGGGGACATAAAGATTATTTTTATTTTGAAAGAAATTAATATTATTATTCGGAAAGAATGCATTAATTTGGTCAAAGGGCACAGTAAATGGATTCATAATGTTTTAAAACAAGATTCCTGTTCTTTTTAACTTTCTATTCATCAAAGAAACCTGAAAAATATATTAATTTTTTGCATTATTTGGAATGACATGATGACAGAATTTTCATTTTTGGGTGCATCTGTTTTCAACATTGATAATAATAGGCTAAATGTTTCTTGAGCAGCAAATCAGCATATTAGAGTGATTTCTGAAGGATCATGTGACACTGAAGACCGGAGTAATGATGCTGAAAATTCAGCTTTGCATCACATGAATAAATTACTTATTAAATTAGAAAACAATCATTTTAAAATATTGCACAATATTACTGTTTTTTTTTCACAAGAACACTAAAAAGTCTTACCAACCCCAAACTTTTGTCTAGTGTAGCAGCATAATGTACATTCCTGAACTTGTACACCATTCATCGGACATCGAAAAGAAATGTTTGGCTTCCTAATTTATTATTAATGTGATAATTTGTTTTCTTTACAACTAACGTCATCGGCCCCTTTTACTTTTCAACACCTCCTCTCCATCCTGCCATCTAGAAACTATTGTTTGTTCCAATATCCAATCAAATACCATTAGATGAAATCAAGTACTATATTTTTTTGGTCATTAAATGTCCCGTTTTACTAAAAACTATGACAATTTTGCAAGTATAATTGGCTGTGAATGCCTTTTTATGGTGACTAAATGACATTTTCCATATGATGTTTGCTTTTAGAATGGGGCATCATTCGTGATTTCTGGAGATGACTGAAACTTTGAAGACAAGGTTTGAGTTCCCCAGCTCCCTCATTCAAGCTCAGGTAAAGCACTCAGAAAAGACAGATGATTTAAGTATTTAGAGGTACAACGTGGGAACGTGGGTTCTACAGTAATTTCAATGAAATTTGAATCTTTCCTGCCAAACGTGTCTGGCTTGTAGAAATCCATTCCTGTGAAAGTTTAATTTCGATCAAATCTAGTTTGCTGAAGGCATGTGAAGAACCAGATTTGTTGCATTTTGGCTTTTTAATTCTAGGCTGTGAGGACGCTGGTCACTGCAGTGTTGAAAGAGAAAGGCCAAAATGAAAGGATTTGTCAGACTACCACTAAAGTAAGTCGTCATATAAGGGACATATCACATCACACTTAGGACACATTTAAGACTTCTATGTCTATTCCCACTTTACATACAATAAGTAAGAGTGCTTTGTCCAGTCATTCAAAACATGCATTTGTTTGTGTATGTAGCTGCTTCCTAAAGGGAGAGTTCACCCAAAAATAAAAATTCTGTCATCATTTACTCTCCCTCATGTTGTTCTAAACCTGTATGAGTTTCTTTCTTCTGTTGAACACAAAACAAGATATTTTAAAGAATGTTGGTAACCAAACAGTTGACGAAGCCATTGATCACATGTTTTTTTTTTCCTACTATGGAAGTCAATGGGGTCCATCAACTGTTTGATTACCAACATTCTTTAAAATATCTTCTTTTGTGTTCAACGGAAGAAAGAAACATGAGGGTAAGTAAATGAACTATCCCTTTAAAGGGATACTCCACTTTTTTTGGAAATAGGCTCATTTTACAACTCCCCCAGAGTTAAACTGTTGAGTTTTACTGTTTTTGAATCCATTCAGCCGATCTCCGGTTCTGGCGGTACCACTTTTAGCATAGCTTAGCATACATCATTGAAGTGGACAAGACCATTAGCATTTCTCAAAAAAAAATGACCAAAGAGTTTTGATATTTTTCCTATTTAAAACTTGACTCTTCTGTAGTTACATTGTGCACTAAGACCGACGGAAAATGTAAAGTTGCGATTTTCTAGGCTGATATGGCTAGGAACTATACTCTCATTCCTGCGTAATAATCAAGAACCTTCACTGCCGTACCATGAGAGCAGCAGGCGTAATGATATGACGCAGCGCCTGAAAATAGTTCCGTTGTGTTGCAAAAGGTGGCCTATTTTCAGGCGCTGCGTCATATCATTACGCCTGCTGCACTCATGGTACGGCAGTGAAGTTTCTTGATTACTACGCAGGAATGAGAGTATAGTTCCAAGCCATATCAGCCTAGAAAATCGCAACTTTACATTTTCCGTCGGTCTTAGTGCACGATGTAACTACAGAAGAGTCAAATTTTAAATAGGAAAAATATCAAAACTCTTTGGTCATTTTTCTTTAGAAATGCTAATGGTCTTGTCCACTTCAATGATGTATGCTAAGCTATGCTAAAAGTGGTACCGCCAGAACCGGAGATCGGCTGAATGGATTCAAAAACGGTAAAACTCAACAGTTTAACTCTGCGGGAGTTGTAAAATGAGCCTATTTACAAAAAAAGTGGAGTATCCCTTTAAGGACAGGACTTTCAGACAGGCTGCCAAAGAGACATTTTTTATTAAACAATGAAGACAATAGGTAAGGTAATAGTGCATTTATTGAGCAAAATGCTCCTCCAGTTATAGTTTTCTAGCGTACTAACGAGTTATATGGATATAGAATGTCTTTCCTGAGGCAAATGTAACATTACGTGACAGTGTTTACAAGTTGTTTTATTGACATCTTTCCAGGGTTGAAGCTTTTTTTTTTGAGACCTGATACATTTCAGTTTCTTTAAACATACTTTCTGATTCAATCATTTTTAGGTTGTGCTATAGTTGTAAAGAGAAAGAGATGATGGTTTCAGGCAGCTTGAACTGAGGCCGCAACAGCGATCTGACATTTATTGTTTGAATTTCATTATAAAATTGACAAAATGTCGGTGCATCGCTAATTTATTCATGACATTGAAGCCCAGAAGCTGAATGCTAAATAGCTGTGGTTGACATGTAAAGGTGGGCTGTGATGCGTTGGATCTTGGATATCTGAAATACAAGGACTTTTCTGCTGTTGTTTTTTGGTGTTTATCACATTTAAATAAAATCTTAGTGAGTACGGAAAAAGTTTTGAGTTTGGAAAATTATATTGGTCAGTAATCGGGCAGTATTACAGCCGATGATCAGGGCAGATTATTACCTGTCAATCAAAAGGGGGCGAAAAATGTGTCAGACTGCAACTCAAACTGTGTGTGAAGAAAATTTCTCTTGAAAAGCTCGCCTTTCATCCAATAATCACAAAGGGCTTTGTTACTTCTGATAAGAAACAACGTCTCAGCTTTCAAATGCAGTCCGTTTTTTCACAAAATTCAATTTTGACGCTTTTAAATGTGACGTGACAGATCGTTGTTTTTCCACTTAATATAAGTTAATATAATAATATAAGTTATAGCATGAAAAAACATGCATGAACATCAGAAGGTATGTGGAAAGATGCAGAACAACTTACCGAAATTAATCATGTCTCATGTAATCTCTCAATCAGTGTTTCAACCAGAAAATATCAGAAAATAAATAGTTTGGGCTCTGTTGTTAATTTTAATCTCCAATATTATAGTTATGGACCCAATGAGAGGGTTCCCTGTGGCATTTCCCTGTTGCGTTTTTGTTTCAACTATCGGTATCGGCAGATATCGTTCTGAATAATGGGTATCAGCAGAGAAATGTATTATTGGTGCATCTCTATTACAAAGTAAATATGTCGTGGAATTTGTCTCCATTTAAAGGAAATATGTGCTTTTTAGTATTTCCAGACAGTTAATGATACACTTTTACAACATCACTAACATTGACTGGTGTGTAATGGTTTGCATGTTGAGCTTGTGTTGTATGTCACCAGGGGCCAGCGCTGGAGTCTCTGTGGGAGCAGTGCAGCAGTGATAGTACTGTCGTCCGCTCGGCCTGCTGTGACGCTTTGGTGCTTCTCGTGGAACAGGGACATGCAGATCTGCCGTATGTGCTCAACACCACCCTTAACCTCCTGCCCTCGGCACGGTATGCTTCTGTTCACTGCTGTGAGACATGCACATGGCTCTCACCAGCTAATTCAGATTATCATCCCATTTCATCCACAATTTAAAAATCTCTGACTCGATGCCGTTTCATTGGCCCTGTTTTCTGGCATTAAGAAGTGTTTTCGTCAATCTGATCACAAGTGGACGACGCTAAATCGTTTTGAGCTTGTCCGCTTTCGACCACTTCCAGAGGTAGGCTAGTCGAAAATGCATTTGCTTTCGTAGTGTAAACGCTCATGTGGTCGGATGTGTTCAAACAGGCACAAAAGACCGTCTACTCTCGGCCTACTGACCTAATGCGTAACATTATGGGAAGAGCTCTTGCCAGACGGGATTTAAACTTTGTCGGCTGAAGAGCCAAGTTTGGTTTGAAGATGAAAAACGTACAGTCAAGTCAAGTCACCTTTATTTATATAGCGCTTTTTACAATACAGATTGTATCAAAGCAGCTTCACAGTGATAACATGAAAATAATACAACAAAGTTTGTTTCTAGAAGAAAATTGCATCAACGTCCACCGTAAGTAAGGCAGATCAATACTATAATTGAATATTAAATGTCCCCAACAGTACAACAGTACAGTACACAATGTTGTCTCATAATTCCTGATTTCTAACACTCACATCGTTCAGCGTGGTCTTGTGAGCGAAAGCTGCTGCTCTCTGAATGTTTTTCCGTCGTCTCCGGTCGTGTTCATCTATAAATTGAGTGAGCTTATTTCATCCATTCGATCAAAAGATCTTGAAAAGCCTGTACATTTACCCGCCCATAGACTCTCCCCTCGGTTGAAAGTGGACAAAATAGACGGATTACAACACCAGGTGTACACGGGAATGTGTCTCCCTCGTCTACTTGTGATCTGATCGTCCAAAACGCATCTTAATACCAGGTGTAAACAAGGGCCTTTGACACATTTTTAAGCCCATATTATAGTGTCAAAGGTGGCTCCAGATGCATTTTTAAATGACACACCCTTCCCACCCTGTCAAGCCCTGAGGGTATCTTATCAGACTCCTCAGGCACTGGCCTCTCCCTTCTCTTAACTCTGGAATTAGTCTTTGAAAGAGTTTTTTTTATTTAAATAGTGACCAATTACACATCATAGCATCAGATTAAAAGTGATGAGTAATTTCAATGTTAAAATACTCCCTCTTCTCCCAGTTCAGTAAGCAAAGACAACTATATGTCGTATTATGTATTTGTATTTCCCAGAAGAGTTTTGACTTTGTTGCTTTGTACATTTGAACAGTACATTTATACGTTAGAGAACTGTATTTATAACTATCATTTGTGTAAAACAAACTAGCAAATGTGGAAACGGCAATCTTTTATTAATTTAACAAGAACAGCAGAGGCATACAAATAATAGTTATCATGCTGGGAAGCTGGCATATTTTTAGTTATACTGTTATGTATTCAAGCTCTTTAGAAATTCTCTAATTTGGCTATCATTAACATGGTGTTTCCAACATCACACTGACAACTATGTACTTACAGTCCAAAAAGTGCTTAATGGCTGGTGATTATTGTGTTGATCGCATGGAGGTTGGCTAATTGTTGACTCCATTGGTTTTGTAGATGATGCAAATTACCACAGAAGAGGATTTAAAAAAAATAACCATTGTATTCTCATGTATTTTGAAATGAGAGTTTGGGGGCGGTATGATTTTAAAAAATATTTTTGGAAGAAGTTTTTTATACTTACCAAGGCTGCATTTATTTGATCAAAAACACAGTAAACAGTAATATTATGTCAATTTCTATTTGAATATACATTAATGTAATTATTTTAAATATTAAATGGATAATAGTTCACCCAAAAACACAAATTTGTTTTTCATTTACTTACCCTCAGGCCGTCCTAGATGTAGATGACTTTTACCTCCAGGAGAACAGTAAAAAAGATTTTTTAGCTGAAACCGTGTTCCTCAGTGATTGATATAGTAGAAGTCAATGGCTACCGTCACTTTGAGAGTAAAAAAAAAAACACATGCAGACGAAACAAAATTAATACCTGTGTGGCTCCTGACGATACATTGAGGTCCTAAGAAGCCAAATGATTTGTCTATGCAAGAAACTGAACATTATTTACAACATTTTTACCTCTAATCCACAACCTTGGCAAACGGTCCTGAGCTCATTCTGCAATGTCTAAAGCTGTTTAAAACATTTAACATTTCTGCATTTGGCAGACGCTTTTATCCAAACCGACTTGCATTGCATTTCAAGGTACACATTTTACATTCTTATCAGTTCTTGCTTTCCCTGGGAATCAAACCCATGACCTTGGCATTGCAAGCGCCAACGCTCTACTGTTTAAGCTAGAGGAAAACTACGGTAATCACAATTGCTGGTGATTTCGATGAAACACGAAACAACGTTTCGCTTCCAGTTTATAGATGTGGCAAGCTAAAATCTGGGGCTCAGCAATGAAGAAAGGGTGGTAGCTTCAGTCACTTTCGGGAGCTGCCTCATCGATTTCTTCGAGTTGTGGCATTGCAATGTTTCTTTCATGACAACAGAGGCTCTCTACTTCTGTTGTCATCTCATGACACAAGAACACCACCACAATTTCTGTCTACCTAAGGCTTGATGACGTGCCGCTGCTTCCTCAATCTCTCTCAGTTCTTAGTAATTCTCTTAATAGTTCTCAGTATTCTGGTTCAAACAAGTATGGCTGTGCAAAAAATTCCACGTTGTCCAGTATTACCGCCCGTGCCTATTGATCTAAATATCAATCCTACGGTGGCCGAGAAAGCTCAATGCGCTGCAAACTGAAGAAAACGCATGCAAATAGAAAAAAACGCATGCAAATAGAAAAAAACACCCGCAAATAGAAAAAAACACCCGCAAATTAAGAAAACATCTTCATCAATTTCACAACACGCGTGTGCTCCAAATACTCACAACACCACCAAATACAGAAACGCGCTGCAAAAGCTCACAACACAAATACAGAAACGGGAACCAAATAAGTGACGAACCCGGCTGGGACGTGCTGGTGCTTAAAGCTTGAAATTCTACTTTATGTATTTATTTATTTTTGCAAAACATACAGAGATGACATTTTTATGACATACACCTTGATTTCCATTACACGAGAGTAGATGTTAAAACTTCATGCTGATTTGTACTCGGCTTTCGCCAAGATAAGCAAAACTAAGACGTAGCTTTACAGTAAACTATGCTTCTCCATCCATTTACGCTTCTTTCCATATGGTGGTGTGACTCCCCTTCTGTCCGGCGTTAACGGCTGCAGTGTACTTGGCGCGTCAGCACACGCGACGGCTGCAACTACAGGACCAGCACGACAACCGTCTGGATTGAGCCGAGTAGGGGACATCTCTAGGGTCTTCAAGTGGGCACCTTCCGTCCTCAGTGTTTCGTCGACTAGCCCACGACACCTCAAGAGGGCTCGACAGTGACTCTGGCGTCCCAGAGTCACTCCCCTCCGTCCCCCACTCAACTCAGCCCAGCTTACTGACCTCTACATCCCTCCTGCTGCTGAGACCTAACCACAATCTCACAATCTCTCCGCAACCCGACCATACGCGCCAACCCGTTTGACTAAGGCTGTCGAGCCCCACTGGTGCGTTAATATGCAGTTTCAGTGGACAACGGTTCCGTATGGCATACCACCTACCGCAAAACACAATATCTGCCCAACCACCCGTCATTCACGCAATATCCACAGGAACGTATACAAATAAACCAACAGACTCTCCAAGTTTTCAAGAATTCTACGAAACCGTAGCGTGGCGGCCTGCACACAGCCAGCTAGAATCTTTCCGTCTCAACCACAGCCAGTTGCTGCTCCTTTCTGCTGCTTCAGATAAGTTCTTTACTGTGCGACGCAACTCTTGGCCGCTGAATCCGATGTCTCTGAGGAACCGGGTTGTAGAGTGTGCCACAAAACCTCGACAACCCACTTCCACTGGATAAACCTGGACTCTCCATCCTCGCTGTTCTGCTTCAGTGGCCAGATGAGCATACCGCAGTTTCTTCCTCTCATATGCCTCATCTACCGCATCCTCCCATGGCACTGTTAACTCTATCAGTTGAACAATGCGTGCTGATCCAGACCACAAAACAATATCTGGTCGTAGGTTAGTGGTGGCAATCTCAGGTTGATCAAGATCAGCCAGCATCTTCCAGTCCCTAGCAGCTTCCAGTTGTCCTGGGCGAGAATTGGTGTTAACACCTTTCTTGGTGGTTGCTCGCCTGGGCGGAGGAATATTGTCTTCTGCGTGTAATGTCTTGCTAGAACAGGTGGCAACTTATTGGTCATGTTACGCTTGCCTTCTAATGCTAAAGCCAAACATCGCAATACTTGGTCATGGCGCCAAGTAAACCGACCTTGGCTAAGAGCCACCTTACATCCTGTCAAAATGTGCCTTAATGTGGCAGGTGATGAACACAAAGGACAAGATGGATCCTCTCCTACCCAGAGGTTTAGGTTCTGCGGTGATGGGAGAACATCATATGTTGACCTAATAAGGAAACTGATCCTACTCTCTTCCATTGACCAAAGGTCTTGCCAGCCCATCTTACGTTGTTCCACACTCTCCCATCTCATCCACTCTCCCTGCTTGGCCTGGGAAATGGCCTTTATACACCTCATCCTCTCCTCCTGCTGTCGCACCTCGTTGACTACCAGCTTCCTCCTTTGAGCTGGGCCTGCCTTGTGCCATTTAGGAGGAGCAAAACTGAGCCCAAAACCCCCTCTTCTGTACCTGTCCCACGATATCCCTAATTTGAAGGGCAGCCTTTGCCTCTACTACAGATTTCTTTGCTGACCACTTTCTACCCGTTTTTAACACAGGGGCTGCCTCCCTTACACATTTGTCGCGTGACTCTACTAAGGTCATTTCCAGTCTGACCTTGGCACACTAAAGCCTAGTTCACACTACATGATTTTAAAACGTCGGGCTGAACTGTCCGGTTCACACTACATGACTTGCTCTCTGTGAAATCAGGAGTGTTCAAGTTGTTGAGCTGTTCACACCACACGACACAACGTGATTGATCCGCAACAGGAGGTAACGCACTACACGAGTTGACAACAACTCTGTCACCCAACGATTCAATCTTGTCTACAAACCACGTTTTGTCACAAAAAATCACGCGATAAAACGAACCGGAAATGACGAGAAACATCATGCGCGCTAATACCCAGCGAAGAAGACGAAGACCCATGCCTTGCTCTGATTGGAGCAACCCTTGCCTTGCTCTGATTGGCTGTAGCTCATGACATCACTGAGGTTGAGTCGGGCGACAGCTCTGGATATCTAGCATGCTAGATATTTTTCTGGGCTCGGCGA
Source organism: Rhinichthys klamathensis goyatoka (assembly GCF_029890125.1). Classification (NCBI taxonomy): domain Eukaryota; kingdom Metazoa; phylum Chordata; class Actinopteri; order Cypriniformes; family Leuciscidae; genus Rhinichthys; species Rhinichthys klamathensis. The sequence continues at coordinate 3,967,493 of NW_026606697.1, forward strand.
CGCGTCTGCGAGGCGTCAGCGAGCGTCTTTGATGCGTTGTTGGCTCTTTCATACTAACAGATTGGCGAGCGACCATCGTCCGCTAATCCCCCGCGATTTGCACGCGATAACACCCTGACCTGTCGGCGAGCTCAACGATTTGCAAATCGGGCTTAAATCGGGCTTATAATCCTGTAGTGTGAACTAGGCTTTAAACTCCTCGGTTAAAACAGAGACTGGCAGCTGCAATATTCCTTTACTATAAAGTCCCACTCTGCTGAGGCAGCGTGGAACTCCCAACCATTTCCTGATGTATGAACTTATCAACGCTTCCAGCTTATCCACTGTTGTCAAAGAAACGTCGTACACGGTCAGTGGCCACAGCAACCTCGGCAGTAGACCAAACTGAGTTTTAGTTTGCCAGGTAGAGCACAGCTGTTTATGCTCTTCAACCCTTCCACTGCTTGTCGTCTAACTTCTCCCACCCGAACTGTGTCCTTTAGATCCCCATCGTACCATCTCCCAAGACTCTTCACTGGCTTCTCAGAAACTGTTGGTATTGTCTCACCATTAATGAAGAATGTTTTATCTACTACCTTTCCTTTAACTATCGAGATGCTCCTTGATTTAGAGGGGCTTAAATTGCATTTGTGCCCATTCAATATTATCTGTTAACTTCCCCAATAACCGATTAGTGCAGGCTACTGTTGTAGTCATGGTTGTCATGTCATCCATGTATGCTCTGATTGGTGGTAGTCGCATCCCAGAAGCCAAGCGCTCTCCTCCTACTACCCATCTTGATGCCAGTGGAGAAAAAGCCAGTGGAGAAATGGTGCATCCTGCCATTATTCCAACCTCTAGGCATTGCCATGCAGTGCTGAATTTTGGAGTTGAGAAACTGAATTGCAAATCTCCAAAATAGGCTTTCACTAAATTTGTTATTTACATTGGTACTCTGAAAAAATCAAATGCTGCCCATAGAAGCTCATGTGGCACTGAACCATATGCATTAGCCAAATCCAGGAATGTCACATGGAGCTCCTTCCTCTCCTTTTTAGCTGACTGAATTCGTTGCCAGATAACATTGATGTGTTCTAAGCATCCTGAGAACCCTGGAATGCCCGCTTTTTGAACTGAGGTGTCAATGAAGCCATTCTTTAACAGGTAGGTGGACAATCTCTGGGCAATAATGCTGAAGAAAATCTTACCCTCAACATTTAATAGTGAAATAGGACGAAACTGACTGATGCTTGTAGCATCTTTTTCTTTAGGTATAAAGACTCCACCTGCTCTGCGCCATGCTCTAGGTACAACCTGTTTTTCCCATGCCACTTTTATTAATTTCCACAGAATTCGCAGAACTCCTGAAGCACTCTTGTACACTCTGTACGGAACTTCATTAGGCCCTGGAGATGAAGAAGCCCTTGCCTTTCTCACAGCCTGCTCTACCTCTTTCCACTTAGGTGCACAGACCTCCATTTGGTATTCTGGTGGGTTGATGGGTGGTATGTCTGATGGAATTGACATAGGCTCATGCCTTTTTGCATCTGTATGCGTGTCCTCCAAATATCTCTAGCTCAATCCTAGATGTTTTTAAAGTGCCATTCTTCTCACTGGTGAATAACTTCTTGACGAATTTGAATGGGTCTTTATAGAAATTAGCCCTCGCACGTTCCTTCTTTTTGTAGCGTTTCCGTAGGCGCTCAGCTCTGCGTAATGTTGCCAGCTTATCTTTTATGGCCCTTTGTAAGAGATTGAGTCCCTCTTTCTGACTTTGTTCTGCTCTTTTCCATTGCTTCCTCAGCTGTCTCCTTTCTCTAACTAACCCTTCAATTTTCTGCTGCCGTCTAGACATTCCAGGAGTAGTTTGTACCTTTTCCTTCCTTTTTTCCACACCAAACCTCTCACTTCCATATGCGTAAATGATGTCCCCAAATTTATCCAGCTTCTTTTCAACTGTACCAGTTAATCTTTCCAATGCAAAGCATAGATCTGTGTTTACCGTGTCCCATGCAGTTTTCTCACAAGCTCTTGGCCATCTAACTCCAGGCCTATGCCCGTTGAGGTTCTTTTCTCTCTTATGCTGGTTAGCCTGACCGGGTTCACAAGTATGAATATGTTCATCACTAACTGTGCAAGCCCTCCTTTCGTCAATGACAGGGGTGCTGATATCCAATATACAAAATGTATTAACAACATGTTCAATGTCATCAGAATACAAATGAGAAAAGAACAATGAGCTGAAAACTAAAATAAATCAATAAAAAAGATAGAGAAGAAGAACATGAAGGAAAGATATTTATCTTTCATCAGTTACACTGTACAAATTGTTTCATGTTATGTTTAAATTTTCATAAGGAAAAGTTCCATAAGAAATGTTAGGTAATGTAGGGTCCAAAGTTTTAAAGTTGAGACACACATACACGCATATTTTAAAAGCTTTTTTGTAAAGTAAAAATAAAAATGTATTTGCAACCGTTATGTTAACAGCATTATATTTCTGTGGTAAGAACAGCTCTTCAGCTGATGGACGCCATGCTGCGTTGTCATGGGAACATCCCAGGTGAAAATAATGAGGAATTCGCCTTTGGCTAAGCCACACCCTAGAATGTAGATTGACCAATCACAGCACAGCCAAGAACGAGCTCCCATAGTGGTCCGACACTTTTTCACAGCGCTCCATTGACTTGGCTTTATGCACAGCTTCACTACTTCCTGAACTTCAGCCAGCCCTTTGTTTCCTGTCTGTCATTATTGGACAAACTGATTAATTCAGGTGTGCCTGGCCTCAGTAACAATAATCAGGCACACCTGGATTAATCAGTTTGTCCAATAATGACAGACAGGAAACAAAGGGCTGGCTGAAGTTCAGGAAGTAGTGAAGCTGTGCATAAAGCCTATTGACTTTAACACAGGCGTCTCATATTTTTGGTCTCGGCAGGCTATTACCGTCGTAGTTTTATAAAAAATATGGTTAAACGTTGTGCCTGGGGCATTTGTGACACACATACGCGTTTCCCAGAGAGGTTGGAGGGGGGTGTCCGTTTTTTTTCCCTTCCCAAACCCGAAGTCAAATCCTGACAAGTGTCGTCTAGCACACGCTGCTAATAAATACAACGTTATACTCGCGTAGTCCGTTTGCTTTGTAATAACGATTATAGAAGTGAATAGAGACCTACCCAGCTTTGCATGAACAGTGTTGCTCCTTGATATTGTTAGTCCCAGCCTCCGTCTCGATTAGTAGGATATGCGGTGGTTCATTTTTTGACTGTGACCGGTATGCTTTTGCCTCTATTTGGATGCCTTGTTGTTCCTTGCGTTTCACCTGTATATGTCGTGAATATAATATAGCCTTCGAACGTATATTGCAGCCCCTTTTGCCTACTTCTATCGGACACTTTATTTGCTGCTTTATAAAAGTTTCATAAAATTTCAGCAGGAAGAGCTGTCACAGCATAAGCCATGTTGATACCAGAGCCCAGATGAAGTTTGTTTGTCGGACGTAGCGAATTACGTTGTCTTTCGTTGCTCCTTCATCAACTGCGTTCCACACAGCTGCCTAACAGCACACTAGAGCCCTGTTCACTCCAAAGTCCCACTTTAAGGGCTCTGCAATCTGCCCTTCGAAGGTAGTAGGGCATAGGGAAGCTCACGAGCAATAAGCACGTCCCAGCCGGGTTCGTCACTTATTTGCTTACCCTGGAAACATTTCCGTTGTGGTCTGTGTTATTGTTTCTGTATTTGGAGCACACGTGTGTTGTGAAACTGATGATGTTTTTTTTTAATTTGGAGGTGGTTTTTTTTCTATTTGCATGTTGTTTTCTATTTGCACGCGTTTTTTTATTTATTTGCATGTGTTTTTTTCTATTTGCATGTATTTGCTTCAGTTGCATCGCTTTGAGCTCTCTTGGCCACCGTACAATCCTCCTGTTATATCAAATATTACCGGTTCACCCGTCAAGATATGCAATGTTCAGAAAACACTTCTTAAAAGTGAAATGATTTCTGTAAATCCAGTAATCAAATGTTACATTTCATATTTGCTACCTGCAAGTCTGTTTCAGGTAGTATTTATAATTTAAGACGAGGTTATATTCTCTGCAAAGTTTAAACGCTTAAATCTAAGTTAAATCTAACTTTTTGGAGTGCATTAGTGCATAAATGGTCACAAAACTTATTTGATCACCTCTTTAAACCTCTAGAATTGTTTTGTCATAAGCTATGTGCCAATTCACCATGTAGAAAATAGTACATGTGTGAACAAGTGACCGATTTCAGCCACAGCATCTATTTATACTGTAGGGGGCGGGGCGCTTGCAGAGTGATGTCATCAAAAACATGATTCATATTGGCGGAAGTGAGAAACTGAGTTTTGAAAGCTTATATCTTCAAAGTGCGAATTTTGTCATTGTTTTGTAGCACACTAGCTTAAAGATAACAGTAAGTCTAACATATTCATACTAAAAGCCAAAAAACTTCACTTTTGATTTCATGGGCACTTTAAATCATGCTAAAATCAACTCTAAGCCCGAAGCACAAACAAACAGATGCTTTTATTGCTGCTATAATGTGGTTAGTGTATTGGGTTTTTAGAGGATTACCTCAGTTATCCGCCCACATGTTTCCTTTTCCCTTTGAGTTGGACTCTTGGATGAAGATCAGCAGCAGACTGAGGGTGCACATCTGCATATTCAGAAAAACATGCAGCCTCTGCTCCATCAGTCAGCTCATGTGTCTCCAACACACACACACACACACACACACACACGGCTGCTGCTGTCATCACCATCGCATGGAGCAGCTACCCACACAATGTACCCTTTCATCATACAGCCCTGAATTTTAAAGGAATAGTTCCCCCAAAAATAAACATTCTGTCATTATTTACCATGTTATTCCAGACCTGTATGCTGTTTTTTTTTCAGTGGAACACAGAAGCAGATATTTTTGATAAATCGCTATGCCTTACTACCAGAGACTGTCAAGCTCCAGAAAGGAGAAAAACGCCATAACGCAGCATAAAAATAGTCAATATGACTACACTATGATTCCAAGTCTTCTGAAGCCACGTCTGTACGTCTTATGGACTACTTTTGTGCTGCTTTTTTGGTGCTTTTTGAAGTTTGCCAGCCATTAATCACTATGAACTGCTGCTGTGGTGTAAAGATTAAAATATCTACCTTTGTGTTCCACGGGAAAAAAATAACAACATGAAGGTGAGTAAATAATGACAGAATTTTGATTTTTGGGCAAACTTTTTCTTTAAAGTTAAGCACATGAAAAATGCGAGAATAATTAGTTATTTAGGTTTTATTTACTTTTATTTATTTACTTATGTACTTCATATCTTATACTATTGATTGCTTACTTTATGTACTTGTTGATTGATTGATTATTTATTCAGGTATGGAAACATTCTTTGTGCTGTTAAAGCCACAAGGGCTTCTTGTGTCAATAACCTCAGCATTTTTCTGAATAATTCTTTACTGATTTAATTAGGAGAGTATACAAAAGACATGAAATATTCACAAAATATTGTGAGTTGGACTCAAACTTGCATTGCCTGAGTGAGTACTTTGACAACATTTTGTAGACTTTATTTGGAGCTTTTGAATCACTATTGTAGTAAGTAGCATATTTATTTTCAGCAAGATCTGAGCCTGCATGCACATATTCCCATAAAATCCATCAATAAGCAGATATTTGGTACATATGCTGCTGAAAACTGGAGCATGTTACGGCTTTGCTATGCACAGTGCGTACCAGGCTCACGAAAGAGCCTAGATGAAAGCCGGTAAGATGAATTTCCTTTCACTGTGGAGTTATGTTTTCCCCTTCTGGTAAAATATACAGTAATCAAACCCATAGGAACTGAGAAACGTACAGTCAGACTTGAGAGAGTCGAGAAGGAGGGATGAAAGAAAACACGGCACATGTTGTCACCCAGAGCTGATTTATAATGTATGAGAAACACTCCCCCTGTATTCGTAAGGAATGGGAGCTTTGTATCTTGCATCCCGATATGTCATTAGCTACATTCGGAATAGCATCCTACCATAGTATGTATACTGTGCAAAGTATGAATTAAAGACCCAAATGACCTCTTACATTGGTTAAAATGTGCATACACATTGTATGCCACAAACTAGTAATGCTCTTGGCTTGACCTTCTGTTTCCAGTCTTATAAGAAAACTGGAAGTAATATCAAAAAGTATTTGATATTCGTTATTTGTTCAGATTGCCAGGATCTAAGATTTTTCTGCAATATTGGGTTAAAATGCAAAGTAACTGTGGTCACATGCCCTCAAGCTAAAACAATGTTGCATACTACTGTTTTGGATCATATAATGTCAAATGATATGCGCTTCACTGATGGATTATGGGTCCATGGTTTTTCTTGGGTAGTATCTGCTGATGCTAACTGTTTTGTTTCTTGCCTGGGCAGGAATGTTCAAGGGCTGATCAAAGTGGTCGGGAAGCTGCTGCAGATCCAGGCAAGTCAGCGGGATAGCGGAGCAAGCTTCACCTGTCCATATTCAATTAGGTGAGTGCCCTTTCCAAGAGCAACAGCTGCTGCCACTTGCTCTAAACCCAGAAAAGTCACGATGTTGTTGTTTTTTAAAACACTGTCTTGCCTTGTATTTTAAGCATACAAAATGATGTAACGAGAATTGGCAACAGAATTTAAAGGTGCAGTAAGCGATTTCTGAGAAACACTGTTGTTATTTGAAATCAGACCAAACAAACACGCCCCTCCCTTCATTGCTCCGCCCCCAACACGCAATGCACGGCTAGATGTCTCTTTATTATCTAAAGCAAAGCAAAATAATGCTTCGCGAAAAAAGTGAAGATGATGAACGAACGACAAGGAAGAACAAAAAGTTAACATACAGTACATAAGAGTAAATACAAGCAAGAGTTCGTTATTAGTCGCAAGACAAACAATGACACTCAAACTGTCCTGCTAACATTACAACAACAGCATATCTTGATTCTGTGAAACAAAGCAAACGCAATGTTACTCACTACTGCCAGAGACTATTTATATAGAGACATGCCACTTCCTCAATCCTCAATACAACTATATAGGGAAAACCCGTAACGTCAAAGATGGCGGTTGTATGCATATGTCCCGCCCCTCCCGCTGGAAAGCCAATCGTCTGCTTTTAACAGTCAAGCCGGGAAACATTTAAGCCTATCGTCTGGTTCCACTGACGCATGCGCACAGTTGAGGTTTGCGACAGCGGAGACGATTTGGCGACAGCGAGTTGTTTTGTGCCATGGTGTTGTGTGCAAGATCAGATGGAATCCACATGGAAGACGGTGATAACGCGAAAACACCGGACTACCAAGGTAGTCGTGGCGAGCAGGTCGAGGACGAGGGACGTGAGAGAGCTGCGTGAGGCCGGTGGCGTGATTACTGATGAGCGGCACCTGCGCGACGCATCGGTCTCGTATCTCTCACGGAGGAGCGGAGGCATAAAAGGTGGAGCGACGACATGGAGATCGAGAGAGGAACAGGCCTGATTTTATGTTGTGTTTTGTTTCTGTTTTGTGTGGCCAGCAGCTCGTGCGGGGCTGCTGGCATACTTCCATTTTTGTATTTGTTTATTTATTAAAATGGTTGAATGTTCGCCGGTTCCTGCCTCCTTCTTCCCATAACATCTGAACCTTGTTACAGTAGTTAAAGCATTTTATATCGACCACAAATATGTTACCTTACATTCTAAGTATTTGCTGTAGAGCACGACACCGGCATTCTGGATAGAGACGTAAATGAAGTTGGTGTCGTGAACCCTTGCGCATGCGTAGTAAAAGTATAACCTGTGGGGAAAAAGGTTTTTTAAATCTTCTTTTGGGGCAAAGTCATCATACTTTTTCAGCGATTTTTATCATAATTTACTGCTGTTTCTATACATGCAGTTTTTATGTCCCGGTGACCACTAAACTGCAGTTCTGACTCTCTGCCCATTCATTTAGATAGGAGCCTGGTCTTGTTAGTCGGAAATAGCTGCCCGGAGGCGTTGCCAAGATGGCGGCCGAGTGGCATGACTTGCCTAAAAGGACTTTGCTACTGCTGATTGGCTCCCTCTCTCTCCTCCCCCCTCATGAGTGGACACGCCCCCTACTGCTGATTGGCTCACTCTCTCTCCTCCCCCTCATGAGTGGACACGCCCCCTACTGCTGATTGGCTCACTCTCTCTCCTCCCCCCTCATGAGTGGACACGCCCCCTACTGCTGATTGGCTCACTCTCTCTCCTCCCCCTCATGAGTGGACACGCCCCCTACTGCTGATTGGCTCACTCTCTCCTCCCCCCTCATGAGTGGACACGCCCCCTACTGCTGATTGGCTCACTCTCTCCTCCCCCCTCATGAGTGGACACGCCCCCTACTGCTGATTGGCTCACTCTCTCTCCTCCCCCTCATGAGTGGACACGCCCCCTACTGCTGATTGGCTCACTCTCCTCTCTCTTCATGAGTGGACACGCCCCCTACTGCTGATTGGCTCTCTCTCTCCTCCCCCTCATGAGTGGACACGCCCCCTACTGCTGATTGGCTCACTCTCTCTCCTCCCCCCTCATGAGTGGACACGCCCCCTACTGCTGATTGGCTCACTCTCTCCTCCCCCTCATGAGTGGACACGCCCCCTACCGCTGATTGGCTCACTCTCCTCTCCCTTCATGAGTGGACACGCCCCCTACTGCTGATTGGCTCACTCTGTCTCCTCCCCCCCTCATGAGTGGACACGCCCCCTGCTGCTGATTGGCTCACTCTCTCTCTTCCCCTGTCATGAGTGGACACGCCCCCTACTGCTGATTGGCTCACTCTCCTCCCCCTCATGAGTGGACACGCCCCCTACTGCTGATTGGCTCACTCTCTCTCCTCCCCCCTCACGAGTGGACACGCCCCCTACTGCTGATTGGCTCACTCTCTCTCCTCCCCCTCATGAGTGGACACGCCCCCTACTGCTGATTGGCTCACTCTCTCTCCTCCCCCTCATGAGTGGACACGCCCCCTACTGCTGATTGGCTCACTCTCTCTCCTCCCCCTCATGAGTGGACACGCCCCCTACTGCTGATTGGCTCACTCTCTCTCCTCCCCCTCATGAGTGGACACGCCCCCTACTGCTGATTGGCTCACTCTCCTCTCCCTTCATGAGTGGACACGCCCCCTACTGCTGATTGGCTCACTCTCTCTCCTCCCCCCTCATGAGTGGACACGCCCCCTGCTGCTGATTGGCTCTCTCTCCTCCCCCTCATGAGTGGACACGCCCCCTACTGCTGATTGGCTCACTCTCTCTCCTCCCCCCTCATGAGTGGACACGCCCCCTACTGCTGATTGGCTCACTCTCTCCGCCCCCTCATGAGTGGACACGCCCCCTACTGCTGATTGGCTCACTCTCCTCTCCCTTCATGAGTGGACACGCCCCCTACTGCTGATTGGCTCACTCTGTCTCCTCCCCCCCCCCCCCCTCATGAGTGGACACGCCCCCTACTGCTGATTGGCTCACTCTCTCTCCTCTCCCTTCATGAGTGGAGTGTTTCGTCTGTGTTTCTCAGAAATCGCTCCCTGCACCTTTAATGTTACGCTACTTTTTAAAATAAATATAAAGACCTCTTGGGTTGAACTACCGTTCAAAATTTTGGGTAAGATCTTCAGTGTCACGTGATCCTACCTAATGCTCTGGTAAGATGATGTAAAATTAGAACAGCCTTCTGTCTGTTTCGTCTTGACTTTTTTTCATCACTTTCGCTTTTAATCTCATGCACATACTCATTTGCTAAACTGAAGAGCCATTTAGATCGATCTCTCTCACTGATGCCCCGACACCGATTCAAAATGCTGAATCATGCTGAATTTTTTGTTTGTTTGGTTATTTATGTGAATTAAGCCTGGACTACATGACCCCTTATGATAAGTTACTTTATAATGAATCAAATGACCGGGTATGTAATTTCTCTCCTCTGTCGAGTTTCTCCCTGGTGAGAAGATGAATGGGTCGATGGCTCTGTGCTGGCCTGGGATTGGTGCTTGGCCTTTAGCACGGGTTGGCACAGAGGGAGGGCTCTGGGATTAATGAAAGATGCCCACTGGTGCTCATTGTGTCCGTCTGCTCGATGAATCCTCTGCAATCTGCTCTGGGGTCACAAAGCCACTTACTGTAGATATCCAACAGAAGCAGACAGGGTTAGGGTGGGGTTGTGTTGGGATTGTAGACAAATAAATCAACTCTTTCCACAGAAAAACTCAAACTCTATATCTTTTTAATTTGTCTGTGTTTCTTAACCGCATACTAAACAAAACTATGCTGTTTTGGAATATACTTAGGCTCACAGAGGCTGTGTTTGTTTGATCATAACAACATTAAATATAATTTATTTTTCATCATCATTACTCCAGTCTTCAGTGTCACATGATCCTTCAGAAATCATTATAATATGCTGATTTGCTGCTCAATAAACATTTCTAAGTATTATCAATGTTGAAAACAGTTGTGCTGAGTACTTTTTGTGGAAACTGTTTTTTCAGGATTCTTTGATCAATACAAGTTTTGATTAATAAAACCATTTATTTAAAATAGAAATGTTTTGAAACATTATACATTTCTTTACTCTCACTTTATTTATTTATTATGAATTTTTTGAAGCCTTGCTGACTAAAAGTAATAATTTCTTTACTTTTTTTCTTTTTTACTAAAACCTAATGTAAGTTGCTAATTCAGTAAATACTGACAGATTCAGTGAATAACTTGTTTGACTGATTCAAACTAATTCAAAACTCTTTTTTAGACTTAAAAATAACAACAATTTGTTCCTAATCAAAATACACTGACTGGTCAAATGCATGTTGTTTTATATATATATAAAAATTTTAAAAAATCACACATCCAACATAGGAAAATGTTATCTATTATTTTCTTTGTATTAATAATTTTGTTTTTGTTTTTTTAGATATTATTTTAATCCAGCTCTTTCCATTCAGAGTGCAAATCACAACCCAAATAACATAAAATGCATTTCATTCACTATGAGTGCTGTATATTCAGTCCAACTTCTGTAGGCTCAAACCTCTAAATTCTCCTCGTCCGCTAAAGTTTTAAAACGTCTCTTCTGGTTAAGCAGTCTCGCTCTAAACTTTCGTTTCAAATGAGTGCGATGGAGGTCAATGTGTCAGCCAGCCTTTGTCTAGCAGTTAATGCTGTGACTGTCTGCTGAAAACCGCCCCTGATGGATGAACCCTGATAATGTGATGGCCGCACCAGTTGGCCGGGGAACAACAAGAGATAGATGAGCAAATGTTTGAACTGTAGGCTGTCTGTGGAGGGAGTGGAGGGCTTTGGTGCAGCCCTAACATCTGTCTGGAGGTGACCCAGACCATAAATTCAAGTGCTGAGAGACTGTTTACCATGTGGAGGATTTTCAAGGTAACTTAATAAAATATGTTCCTGCCTGACCCAGTGCCAAAGGCACACACAAACAACATGATCAGGAAATTGGATGAGTTCATTAATCTTAGGATAAAAGAGCATGCGTGTTTGTTAATATAAGGGCCTTTATTTGTGTGTTAGCATTAAGGGACATTAATCACCAGCATAGCATAGACATCCAAGCAACTACTTCAAAAGGTGGCCGATGCGTTAAGATAGAGGATGATTTGAAGATGTTTTGTATGTACTGCCTTATTAAAATACTGATGTTTAAATACTACACGCTAAATATATATATTTAAATATGTGTTTGATCTTAGGAGCTTCCCTCATCCCTACATCACAGTGCTGGAAAACCGTCCCGACTGCTGGCCCGCTCTGCTCCAGGAAATTGATGACTTCCTCCAGCTGGCTACAGACAAGTATGGGATCCGTTAACAATGACAGATCTGGGGGATTTGATAGAAACATTTTATAACATCTTAAAGAGGTCATAACATGAGAGATCCAATTTTGACATTTAGAGGTCTTTGCACCATTAAAACATCCTGCAAGTTTCAGAGCTTAAAATGTCATCCTCTTTGTAAAAAAGCATTTATTTAATCAAGCTCCAAAAATGGCTCGTTTTGATTTTGTTGGCTCTGTGACGTCACATGGGCAAATACATAAGGACTGCCTCCTGAGCAAGACATCGACAAATAGTTATACATCATTGCACCATAAGCCCCGCCCACTGGCTTTCAGTCGCTTGGCGGTTGACTGAACGTCGCGTTCAACTCTGTTCAAGTCTTTTTCGACTCTGAGGTGTGAACGACCAGTGATAAAACAGGGGGGTTTCATGACACTTTAAAAGCGGATCATTTCAGACAGAGGGTCAGAATGATATATTGTTGTGTTGTGTATATATTTTTGTCTTTTTTTATGCAAAAATCCATGTCGTGACCTCTTTAAAGGGATAGTTCACCCAAAATTACGAATTACTCACCCTCATGTTGTTCCAAACCCGTAAGACTTTCGTTCATCTTCGAAACACAAATGAAGGGATTTTTGATGAAATCTGAGAGCTTTTTGTCCCTCCATTAACAGCCACACAACTACCACTTTGACACTTCAAAAAGTTCATAACGAGATCATAAAACTAATCCTAATGAATTAAGTGGTTTAGTGCAGATTTTTTAAAGAGACTTGTTCACGTTAAACCCTTACAAGTGTATTTATGGTGTGATTTTCTTCAGAGATGAGCCAGTATATGTGGAAATGCTGGTACCGTTCCTTCGTTACCTGTACTGCGAGCCCCAGAGGTTGGCAGAGAACGCTCTGCTCAGACACAGCCTCCTCAGGGTCCTGCTCCAGCCACGAGGGGCTCCTGAGCCTGACAGCCTGCAGGAGAAGGGGGCGTCCGGCACTAGGGTGGTCCGTGAGCTGATTCGCAGCCTCTTTGACCTGCTTCCGTACATGCTGGTAAGCTGGAGGATGATTTCTGATGTGCTGAGCTGAAGTAGCTCCACGGCACTATGTGGCTTAGACCCATGAAATCTTTCAACAGAAGGTTTATATTACCCATCATTTCCCATGGTGCCTAGCTCTAATTTATGGCTTAACAAAAAGCCTTAAGGTGATGATAGACAGGGCAACTTTTTGAGCAATGTTGCTGGGCAATCTTGCCGAGCGATTGTTGCTTGGTCACTTTCCCATTGAAAATGGGCAATACATTTCTATCTGGATAATTTAGATGGGTCGTGGGCCCTGTGTCTCATCTGGTTGCCCGTTGATGGCAACATTGCCCAAAAAGTGAGATGCTCCTCACTGCAGAACACGAAATCCAGGGGGAGGAGTTGGATCCAGATCCAACTCCTCCCACCATACATATACCTAAACCTACCCATCTCCGCCCCCTGATCCCTAATCCTTCCCATCTCCACCCCCTGATCCCTAGCCCCACCCCTAATCCTACCCATCTCCACCCCCTGATCCCTAGCCCCACCCCTAATCCTACCCATCTCCGCCCCCTGATCCCTAGCCCCACCCCTAATCCTACCCATCTCCACCCCCTGATCCCTAGCCCCACCCCTAATCCTACCCATCTCCACCCCCTGATCCATAGCCCCACCCCTAATCCTACCCATCTCCACCCCCTGATCCATAGCCCCACCCCTAATCCTACCCATCTCCACCCCCTGATCCCTAGCCCCACCCCTAATCCTACCCATTTCCGCCCCCTGATCCCTAATCCTACCCATCTCCACCCCCTGATCCCTAGCCCCACCCCTAATCCTACCCATCTCCACCCCTTAGATCTGGATCCAACTCCGCCCCCTGGATCTCATGTACTGCAATGAGGTGCTACTGCAAAAAGTTGCCCTGTGTATCATCACCTTTAAAGATGCATTAAGCGAAATGCTGTTGTAAATTGAAATACAAACCTAAAGAAACAATTGTATGAATAATTGCTAGTTGTCTGTGCTGAAAAAATATATTGTGTTTGTACATAGTCCTGGCTATGTAAATAGGAGAAAAAACAAAGTTGACTGGACCAATCCATGCAGCACCAAAACACTCTTGTAGCCAATCAGCAGTAGGGGGTGTGTCCACTCATTATGGGGGAGGAGAGAGATGAGCAAGAGGGAGATTTAAAGAAATACTGTAGAAAGAGAGATGGCTGAGAGACATTACCAAAAGGGGAAAAGGTCCGATAAAAATGTTGATTTTCCTGATCTACACGTATGCATTTTAAGGTGTTTGAAGGCAAATAAAATGGATAACAGTAGCTTTAAAAGCATGTCAGTGTGCAGTAGCATAAATTATTTGTCAAGCAGATAACATATTCTGAAACATGAGAATCATTTTAAATGTTGCAATGAATGATCCACACTACAAAATGGAAAAGCAGAATGTTTATGCTTATTGTTGACAATAAGCAAATAATATATTCGAAACGGGAATGGCCTTAACCCTCTGGGGACCAGAAACGCGCCCGCGTGTTTTGCTAGTTTTTTTTTTTAGCAATGCAAAATAAACTCAAACTGCTCTGTTAATTTTGATCTTTCATGTTCGTGTTATACATCAATCGATCCTGTTCAGTTTCTATTTTTTTTTGTATACTCACAATAAAAATAAAGTGTTTTGCTTTTTGCCAAATAATGAAAAATGAACATGATGCGAGTTCTTCACTCTCTCTGTCAGTGAACTCCAATTTGAAACGCGTTCGGAAATGATCTGTAACTCCACAAAAATTCAGTCAAACAGGCAAACATACCCACAGGCATAAAGCTAGAGATCGCATCTTTTAAATGAAGTAATTTATATTAAAAACAAATATTCTCAGGTTCTGTAATCTGTGTGAAAATAGAGCGATTCCATTAGAGCTCATTACGAGCTCATTCACTTTAATTCGTTCACACCTACTCCCGGAGCGCGCTATTCACAAGATAATGTGTTAAGCCATCTATGGAAAACAGGTAAACGCCCCCAAGCAAATGCATTAAAGGCTTCAAGTTTCATCATTCAGTTCACCTGCGCGTTAGGAAGATGGCACGATACACCGGTGTAGAAGCTCTCTTCAGCTCGTCCTGGATACTAGCGACGAAGAATCCACATTTTCATCAGAAGAAGAGCGCGACTCTGATGACGACCGTTTGATCGAGCCGTGGATAGAATTTCGTATGAGTAAGTATTTAGTCTTACTTCCATTAGTTGACAAGCTATTCAATATAAACATGTACTACATATTATACTGGGTGGACTATTTTCCACTTGCCATCCAGAGTATTGACATTTGATATATTCAACGCGATCTAATGAAAGTGCATATCTATACCATGAATTTAATATCTCGTGTTAAAGAGAAAAATGTTTTTTGTTTTTGTTTTTAGTGCATGCTACGCACTTTAAACCCCAGTTAGGAAATTTGTATGTGTAAATGATATGTTTAGATCATTGTGTATGAAAGCTAGAATTTAGAAGTTATTTTAGAAAATAGGCCTACTAGATGTTTAGATTATATTTTGACTAGTTTAAATGCTGCCTCATTATTATCATTGACGATGCATGCTCGCAAATTAATGCTCCCAGTTAATGACTTGCTCCCAGTTAAACACTAACGCAAATGTGTTTTGTTTGCGGTGTGCAATGGCAATGGCCCATTGACACGCATATTTATTGCACTCGCCTAAAATTATTTACATCAGTTATTCATTATAGACTAATGCTGCTATGGTTATATTTATGTAATAATATTCCTCAACTTAAAAAAAAAAAAAAAGGAATGTAGCTTCATCACTACCTCCGCCTGCAACTCGGAGTGCGCTTAGCAACACAGTCAGAAATCAGAAAGAAAGTACATATTTACCTACAATTTTACAGATGTTAGTTCAATTTTGTTTATACTTAGTGTTAATACAATATGAGCCTGTATGACTTCACAATTGCTTTGTTTATAGCCGACTGATTATTTATTTATTTTACTCACATTTGATTTGCTTAGAGCAAATTTAGAACATTTAGTTTCTCCATATAGAGGAATTACAATAAAACAGATTGAAAAACCTTTGAATCTCCTCTCATTCTTGGTTCAGGCTGCCTCACTTGATGGGCCATTAGCCATTGGGGGGAGCGTCTGTCACACCCCTGGTCTGAATCTCATTAATATTGATAGGCCATTACCACCCCCTCGCATAAACCTCTTCTGACCAAAAAACTGTCATACAAAGTATGAATTCATGTTTTGCTTTATGTGAACAATTAGGCAGGATGGTTTTCACATCATTTTGAAGCCAGAACTCGAAGCGACAACATCCATTAGTCAAAAGTCTTGTGGACACATATTTAGGATGTGTTTTGTGGTCTTATTTCAGCAACTTTCATTTTTATTTTTTTCAATAACCACGCATAAACATTATTCTCTTAAAAATACAAATATGTACATACATGTTGCTCATATATTATGGTAGCCCCGTATGCGCTATATAGAGTGAATTTACACCTTTGCCATTAACATGTTTATAAATAACTGAAAAAAGCACAAATGTTAGTGCTTGTCAAAAGATCCCAAGGGCCCCAAAAACACCCTGGTCCCCTAAGGGTTAAATCGGAAATGATTCAAGGATTTTTTTGCATAGATGTTACATTTAAATCAAATGCCAATGCAATCTTTTTGTGTCTAGAGGCATATATGAGCAATTGCTTTGAGCATCAAAGATCAGTTTCAGCAACTTGTTTCTTTCCTAAATAAATCAATGTTTTTGGACATTTCAAATGTTCAATTACTCACTCATAAAGACAGTCACTTGTCGCCACCTACTGGCTTAATGATGCAAGTTGCGCAAACACAGACAAGTGGAGTAATACAACAGTGAAAAGTTACACATTCGAGGTATACAAATATATTTACAATAATAATGGGGATATTTTTTTTAAATATGTGCTTGTGTTGTTAAATTTAGCTTATAGTTTCCACTGTCATTGGCAAAAAACATACAGTATATCGGTGTGTTAAATAGGAATCCAATGTAATAATGTTAATCTCATGGGCACAGTATACAATACCTGCTCTTCCTCTCTCATCTCAATCACCTTCTCTCTTTCTCTTCTCTCAGTCTCTTTATCTTGACCTGCATATATTCCCTTCCCATTGATACAGTCTTTGCAAACTGACTATTTCTGTCGGTCATTTAAAACTTCTATCGTAAAACAGCTGTTTAGTTTAGCTATTTGCATCTCATCTCGTAGTAACATTGTTTTTTTGCTGTTGTATACTTTTGTTGTTGTTAAATCACAGCTGATTCATCCATACTTGCACAAGCTGTCTGATGCGCCAGCTGTTTGTCGTTGCATAGCGTGTTCGTTATTTTGGGGGGCGGAGCAATGTGTTTATTTTGGTGTTGGTTGCAAATTCAACAGTGTCTCTCAGAAATCACTTACTGCACCTTTAAGGATGCCTGCCTGCTGTTCAAAACTTTTATATTTTTGTTTTTGAAAGAAATTAATACTTTTATTCAGCAAGGATGCATTAAACGGATCAAAGGTGAGAGTAAAGACATTATAATGTTATAATGTTAAACTTTGTATTCATCAAAGAATCCTGAAAAAAGTTTCCACAAAAATATTAAGCATCATCTTCATATGATAAAATAATAATATTAGAATTATTTCTAAAGGATCATGAGACACTGAAGACTGAAATAATGACTGCCATCAGAGGAATAAATGACATTTTAAATATATTGAAATAGAAAACAGTTATTTTAAACTGTAATAATATTTAACAATATTAATGTTTTTGTAGCCTTGGTGTTTTAAAAAAATCCTCAAACATTTGAACAGTAGTGTAGGTTGTATTTAACGTGGGGTGACTGGGTTCATATTATTTTAATATTTAATATAAATAATAATGGGTGAACTATCCCTTTAAAGATTTTCAAACTTAGTTTACACATTATTCCCTATATTCAATCAGTGTCTTCATCCTGTGCCCCATCAGGTGGACAGTGTAACGGCAGTGGTGGAGTTCAGCTCGTTCGCTGAATCTCTGACGGCGGCTCTGCTCACGGATCCAGGCTTCTGGAGGAAGGAACTGACCCAGATGGCTCTTCAGCTCCTGTGTGCCTGTCAGCTCAGTGTTCATCTGAGGGGAGAGCTGATGTCTCTGCTTCACACACTCCACCAGATAATACCTGCACATGCAGTGGTGAATACACACATTATACTTTATAGTCTTATTTTATATTGGAGGTGTCGTGAAGTTTTACTACTAAGTGACTACTTTTATGGAAGTATGAGAAACGGTAATCTCTCTCCAAATCACTGCTGTCTAATTGCATTCATTAACTGATGCAGATTCAAAAATGCATTATTTTAAAAGAGAGCAACATTATTATAATTTTTTTTGTTGCAACAGTTGCACTCTCAGTGTGATCTCAACAAATCTTCTCCTCTCATCTTTATAATGGTTTTGTTTGCACAGCGTTTTCTAGCTCGAAGCGATTTGCATTCAGCTTTCCCTCAAAGGCTCCATCTGTGTCAAACCGTTTGTCTGATTGTGCCCTATCTAACTGTAGGAACTCCCGCCTGAGCAAGTGATCATGGGAATCTCCCTGCTACTGCTAAGCGCCTCCACCTCTCAGCAAACTGCCCTCCTCGAGCTCGGTAAAGGCCCTCTCGATATCTACGCATCATATCGACATGGATAGCTTAATTTCCACATGACATGCTAGTAAAAGGCAGTTTTGCACAGATTGAAAGGGTTGTTTTGTTATTTTGTCTTACGGAGTTTCATGCTGTTTCCAACATATACAAACAAAACAACAAGAAGCTTTAGGCTCCTTAAAAAGCTGTTATTTTAGAATAAATTCCATCAAAAAGTGGCAATGATTTATTAGTGGTGGTTTTTAAAGGTGCAAAACGTAGTTTTTTGCAGAACTACGCCCCCTCTGGCGACAAGTGAAACTGCAACCAGAGTTGTGCACGTCATGGAGCATTCACGGGAACAATTTACTATTTTAACCGAAAAAGACAATATAGCCAATGCAACGGCGTTCTTCCTTGTTGGTCAACGACATGAACACCTTAGCATGTTAGCAATGGACACAAGGCTAACGTTACCGGTAGGCCATACACAAAAACATAGTTAGCCTCTTTTATTGGATATGTTTTATGTTTCATGTTGTACTATTCTTCCGAAGTCCGAACACAATTCCTAGTTTATGAAACTATTCACTAACAATGGTAGTAAAACCAATTCTGATTGTACATGTATCTAGCTTACGCTAAAGCATTACACATTTTACGCATCGTCATTTGTTGTCATACATAGATTGGCCGTATCAAACATTAGAGACTGGGCTATATCTTACCGTTTTATCAAGAAAAAAGCCAACTGAGGATCCCGTTTGAGACCAAGAGCAGACCGGAGATCTCTCCATTTGTTGAATGCCACTAGACAAATTTTTTCTTTTCTTTACTTTACGTGGAGTTTGCGTTGGGGTTTGGAATGGACTACAAGCCGGTCTCTTTGAATCCATCTTCTACCTTTGACGCACGAGTTGTCTTCGCTGATGCGGAGAATGGGGGCGCCGGCGAATACACAAACCTGCGAGACATAGCCTGGTGAGCGTGAACGCGCATGACGTCACGGCCAAATTCGAGCCCGAATCCCTCTTATATATTTTACTGTACAGGATTAAAGAGGCAATCTCAGTGCGCAGAGAAGGGCTCATTCAGCCCATCAGGCAGTTCTTTAAGCATGTATAGGATAGAAAAACAGGTATTTTTAACATGAAAAGTTGCGCAATGCACCTTTAAGGCTCATCCTTGGGGTTAGGGATTTAAAATGCCCCTAATATGCTATATTAAAGGTTCCTTTTTTTGGATGTCTCATGCATCAAATGTCGAAAAACACATTCATTTTCTTCATAGTAGACATTGAAGCATCACCTCTTCTCTAACAGTGTCTGAAACGGTTCGTTCGAAGATTCAGTCTCTAAACCCCTCCCTTCCAAGAGCCTAATCTGCTCTGATTGGTCAGTAGGCCCAGTCTGTTGTGATGCGTCTATCGCTTACAGAATGTGTCTGCAATTTCAGCTCAAGTGACTTCCTCAGCACTTCTATACACAGTGATACAAACTGGAACGATGGCGTTGATTTTACTGTATTAATTTAAGCGCGAGTCCTCATCCTTTTGAAGTGCATTGCTTTTGCAGTTCAGAAAACAGCATTTCTCGACATGTCAAAAAATCCCACCGAAAATGTAAATGAAAGAGACACCTATTTGTAGCAATGTTAAAGGCTCAGAGAAACTTAACTTTAATCCAAAAATAAACAAACAACAAAACAAAAGTAAAGCGGCACCCTTTTCGCCTCACAAACATCAATAAAACACAATATAAAGTCCAGGCCTGGTCCTCTCTTATCCTGCACTGTCGTTACTCCTCCTTTTATCATTCCGGAGCTCCTCCGCTCATTAACACTCACACCTCCGGCCTCGCTCCAATCCCACGGCTCTCGGCCACACCCCCTGCTTGTAACACTAATATCTATCTTCCAGAACATGATAGAGATTTGGGAATGTGCTCTTTTGACTTGGGCCAGTAAGCAAGACCTAGGCAACGCCTAAGCAACCACCTAGAACACCATAGCAACCACTTAGAACACCATAGCAACCTCTTGCCAGCCATCTACATCACCCTAGCGTGATGGCAGCAAGTTTTGCACTGGCAAGCACCACTCACAAAATGTAAAAATCTATTTTAAAATGAGTTATTGTATTCATTAAGTTAGAGTTGTTAACTATAACTTCTTTTGTCTCTCTGCTAGCTGTGAAGATTGTCCCACCTGAGCTGCCGCCTCCCTTGGGTGCATCTTTGCTGGTAATGCCCTTGTTACAGGTGCTGTCCTGCTCCAGCCTCATGGAAGCCCTGACAGACACGCAAACGCACTTGAAGAACCTTAAACTGGCCAATTCTCTGTTGCAAATGGTCCAAAGAGAACCCTCCGATCGGAAAGAGGTAGCACAAATTATTATGCACCCATTTAGAAGAGAGTTTTCAAAGTATTGTGTGATATTGGACTTGGCGCTTTTGCCTCTACAGGACTCCACTCAGCTGAGTTTGCCTCTCAGCACTTGGTACAGCGAGCTTCAAGTGTCCACCAGCGTCCTGAAGCGAATTTCCCTAGACTCCATGTCTTCTGTGGAATGGCTTTACTCCCTGCAGTCTTCTCTCCCTGTCTGTGAACACGTCCCAGATACAGTTTGTCTTCTGGTCTCCCATGTTATCGTCAGCAGTCACGGGGATGTCTGCAGGTTAGCGTTGGACACAGCTGCTGCCATCGCCGAGGCCGATCCCGCTAAGGTAAAGTCTGCGTCTCAACGTTTAGTTTTGTGATTCTTCTGTATTGCAGTTTTTTGTTTTTTAGCAGGGAGGTCCTAGCAGTTAAAACTACTAGGTAGCCAAAGAAGTAACCAAATGGTTGAGGGATTCATATTCAATCACCACTGTGTTCATGAGCAAAGCATTTAACACGATTTTAAGTAAAGACGATACATTTTAGATTACCTTTAATAAATTAAGTAAGGAATAATTTACGACGGGCCGTTGAATTATTAGAAAATAATGCACACCCGAGGCGGAATGCGGCTGCGACGCGAAACTGAGAATTATTTTCTAATAATTCATCGGACCAGAGTCAATTAATCTACTTATGCTGTGGTTACCACACCTCAAAACATTGTTCAGAATCAGATGATGGTTTTTGTTTTTAGACATTTGTCAGGTTTTTGGTCCTTAAAACACTCTTGTGTGTAGGACTAATTTCTTACGTATCTCATCTCAAACCTCCGTTGCCAATTCCAAGACATAGTAACGGAGGCTTGGGCCATTGATGGCAGACTAATGCAGTTATGAGAGAGAGAGAGAGAGAGAGAGAGAGAGAGAGAGAGAGAGAGAGAGAGAGAGAGAGAGAGAGAGAGAGAGAGAGAGAGAGAGAGAGAGAGAGAGAGAGAGAGAGAGAGAGAGAGAGAGAGAGAGAGAGGTTAGGTGTGTGTGAATTGCCTGAGTCTGTGCATCTGTCAGTGTTTGGCAGCAGCGTCTCTACTAATAGCTAAACTTCAAGTTTATCTGCTTCAAGAACAGCGACATTATTACATCCCTGGTGAGAAATGTCATGTAGCTTTTAAGTTGCTAAACTGTTGTACTGATAAAATCGTCATAGCAGCGCTGACAACACGTTTCTGTGCGTGTGTGTGCGTTTGAGTGGAGAGAGAGCAGGAGAAAGAGAGTATGTGATTTCCATATAATAAAGTGTAATTTTGAGGCAAAAACATTGAATTTGTCGGTTTTATCCTATTGTTTATTATATTTATTTGCTTGGTCAGTGTCGTTGTCGTTCTTTTGCTATTGTAGGCTGTAACAGGGTATCCGCGGGGTCTTGAAAAGTATTAAAAGGTGATAAATCAATTTTGGGAAAATTAAGACCCTTAAAAAGTATTAAAAAGTCTTATCACGGCTTTATAAAGTCTTAAATTTTGAAAGTATTTTTTCTAGGGATGCACCGAATATTCGGCCGCCGAAAATAGCCCAAAAGTGCATTGTCGGTTTTCGGCCGAAAGACTTTTATCACCGAAACAATACGGCCGAAATGTTGTGATGACGCAAACAGAAACCGCGACCTGCACGTGCTTGTCTGAAGCAACATGTCTGCGGTGTGGACGTATTTCAGTATATCTGAACCCGCGAGGAGACGGAAGCCGTGTTTATACTTTCGCCTGCCTCCGCCGCGCGAGTCTCCACAGACAGCGCGCGCACCTCTCCAAACGGTCGAGGCGTTTATACTTGACGCGCTCGCCGTTGTACTATTCTTTGAAACGACAGGGGACGACTCAAGTAACTGTCCTCTAACCATCAGGTATCGGTGAGAAGAAGAAAGATAAACATGTGACAATGTTTATTTTTTAGTACCACCACCAATACAAAAATAAAAATGTAAAACCCAGTAAACCCTGAGATTATTACTTGTGACATTACAACAAAATATGTAGAAGGAATATGTATTAAATTAACGCTCTCTTAAATATTTTCTAATTTCACTAAACATATTTCATTAAGTTTCGTGTACATTTGTATTAAACATGGACCTTTGTTCATTAAAATGGCTTTTTATGCTATTGTATGCTCATTTTTAAAATGTAATCAACTAATTTAGACGTGCAAACTGGGTGCTTGTGTGATACGTTCGTGCTCGGCTTTGTTTTTATGAGAGAACATTTCATTTTAAAACCTTTCTGCAGGCCAGCAGATTATTATTTAATGTACACATGAGTGGGGTCAAGTTAAACATTTTAGTTTGAATTTTATTTTATACTGTGCATTGTGCTAAATAAATATTTGCATAATAATTGATTTATTCTTTGAAAATGTTAATTTATGCAATTGCAATGCCTTGATTTTAGTAAAGTTTGTACGCAGTCATAACCATAAATGCAATGGTACTTATAATTGGCATAATTTCTTTCGGTGTTTCGGTTTTCGTTTTTCCGGCCTTGGGTTCCTCTTTTTCGGTTTTCGGTTTCGGCCAAGTATTTTCATTTCGGTGCATCCCTAATTTTTTCTGAATTAGCTGTCCAACAGTTTGAGTCCCAAAAACATCGTAAAAGTGTGTGAATTTAGTCTTTTTTTTTTTTTTTTTTTAAACGAAGAACTGAGGCACATGTCAGCATGATTGTTGTTGAGGGTGGAGCAAAGTTTTGTTTTGTTTTTTGATAAACTTTGCTTTGATTTACTACCCCAGCCTATTTGATTTTTTTTTTATCAGAGTGGTCTATAGTCTTTATCACAAACTAAAACTGTTAAGTTAAAAGTATCACTGATGTAAATGGTTACAGCTTGAAGTGGCGGTGAGGTATTAAAAAATATTGAGAAGGTCTTGAAAAAGTCTTGAAAAGGTATTAAAATTAACTTCAAGATTCCTGCATATACCCTGTATTAGTAATCGCCTCCACTCTTATCAACCTCCAGCTCCCTGAGGTCATCAAACCAATTACTACTTTCTGCTCCCCTCTTGCTTTTAAAAACTGAGGGAGATCAGGTTCTCTCAGGTGTGGCCACTAGACTGGATATTAAAAGCAGTTTTCAATCTTGATTAAAGGCCTGTTTATACTCCATTGGTTTTGTCAGATGTGCATTAAAGTGTATTTAATAGGTTAGTTTTCTTGTAAGTTGTTTTCTTTCAGTTAGAGTGTGTTCACACTTTTAGGTCAGGTCTCTTGGTTCTTTTGGTCTGGACCAAAAAAGAAAATAATACATTTAGTCCTGGTTCGTTTAGCGTGCACACTGTTATTTTTAAGACTGAACCTAAAGATACAAAAAAAAAAAATATATGTATTTTGCGTACATAGCTCCCATGATGAGAAAAAACGGGTATGCTTCAGCATTCTGTCCTTTTTAGGGTCGCATCTTGTGATATCCCGTCCTGTTTTACAGTTGTAATCGAAATTATTCAACGCCCATTGTAAATCAGTTTTATTGGCAAAATGTACAGCTGTTTGCAGTGAACAAATCAAACAAAAGGAATTGAAATAACTCAACACAACTAATGTTTTAAGTGGTTTCCCCAAATTCAACTGAAAATGCAACTTTTAATGCAGTCTTAAAATGATTAAACCCCCTGAATAGAATCCCTCACAACAGCACAAATCTGCAAAACAGGTGTTGTCTCAAACACACCTGGTGTAACTAATCAAGGGCTTCATTAGTTGCACCAGGTGTGCTTAAGCTAGAACACATGAAATATCTGAACTGGCTAGTTTTGTTGAGTGTCACGTTTGACTGCATGTTAGAAATACGGCTAAGTCAAAAGAATGGTCCAAAGAGTTAAGAGAAAATATCATCTTCACCTTCACAAACAAGTAACAGGATACAAAAAAATAGCAAAGGCACTAAATGTTCCTAGAGACACCATTGAAAGCATAGTTCCCAAGTTCAAAGTTAAAGGAACAGTGGTTACACTACCTGGACGAGGCAGAAAAATGCATGCCAGAACTCCAAGACGTACAGCACTACTGACCCAAAACCACAATAAAAGTCAGTTCCAATTAGCTTGAAATAATATAGATTAGCCGCCGCAGAAGTGTTGGGATTCTGTTCTGTTGAGCAATTAAACAAAACTGGAGCTTTTCGGCATATGCTGAAAAGAACACTGTTTACAGTTAAGCATGTTGGGGCTCGGTGATGCTCTGCAGCTGCTTTCCATCCTCTGGCACTGGAAACGAGCAGCGTGTGGAAGGCAAGATGGATTCATTGAAGTATCAGGAAATCCTAAGAGAAAACGTCAAGCCGTCAGTGAGGAAGCTGAGGCTTGGACGTCATTGGACCTTCCAACAGGACAATGATCCCAAGCATGTCTCAACTTCCACCAAGACTTGGTTGCAGAAAAGTCCTGGAAGATCCTACATTGGCCATCACAGTCACCTGACCTGAACCCCATTGAAAATCTCTGGTGGGATTTGAAGGCGGGGGTTGCAGCACGTAAACCCAAGAATAATACTGAACTGGAGGCCATTGCTCATGAGGAATGGGAAAAGATTCCTCAGAATCTCTGCCAGAAGCTGGTGTCTTACAACTGTCTGTGTTCTGTTCACATTTCAGTCGAACCGCTCCAGAGTTTGTTTGGAAGTGGACCAAGACCCATTGGTCCACACCAGGGTTCGGATGGCAGCGTTCACACTTATTCAAATGAACCGCACTAGCAGAGCAATCTCACCAGGGTCAGTTTTAATCGAACCAAACCAGCCAAGTGTGAACACACCCTTAAAGATCCTATTATGCTTTTGTTACATTTTCAACTTTCTTTAGTGTGTAATGTTACATTTTGAGCATTAAAACGTTTTCCGAACCCCCTGAAACGCATTGATTGATTGTAGTCTTGGGTTTTCCTCAGTCACAATATTCCCTGTTTAAATAATTCCCACCCAAATCATACGCAAAATAAAGGGTCAAGGCCCAGTTGAGATGCATAAGTAGTGTGTTAAAACTTGGGTCATTTCCCAAACACGCTTGAAGCGGTTGACTAATCACAACACACTGATCCAGCCAACCAATCAGAGCACATTGCGCAAGGAGGGGCTTCATAGAGACAGGAACTAAATAGAGCGATACTGACAGCCTGGTTAGCGAGGAGCTGCGAAAATGTAAAATATGGAAAAAATAAGGTGTTTTTGAACATTTCAAGCATGAAAACCTGTTCTAGTCGAGTCTAAAAACAAAATCAAGACTTCGTAAAATGGCATAATTGGTTCTCTTTAAATATTTATCCATTGTTAGCTTAATTGTTTTTCAATTTACCTCTAGGTGCCATGTCTACTTCCTGTCCTGATGTTTAAACTGGGCCGAGTGTCCGATCCAGCTTTGTCTCTCTCTGTTCTCTATACTCTGCCAAGACTGGGAACTCACAAGGTACAATCATTAACATCCACAGCATGCACTGTTTACCTAAATCAGAAACTTAATCAAATAATATTTTTCAGCAAATGTTTTTTCTCGATTTTGAAAGTTTTATCAAGAAAGATAGTTGGAAGTTTAATTAAATGTGCAGAAAGCTAATCATTCACTGTTATTAAATTGTATTAAAAAGATGCATTAACATGTTTGGCAAGCGCAACTTATGCGAGTATTGCGACGCACTGCTGATATTTATGGTACGCCACGCTACGCTACTTCCGACGTCTCAAGTTGCGTAAGTAGACTGTATGTTCGTTTGTCCGGAAACTTGAATTTCACTTTGTAACGTGCTAAATATGAATATTTTTTTTTACACAAATGCATCGCTTCGCTTCAGAAGGCCTTTTATTAACCACCCGGAGCCGTGTGGAGCACTTTTATGATGGATAGATGCACTTTTATGATGGATAGATGGACTTCAAAACAGAAACGGCCATTCACTGCCATTATAAAGCTTGGAAGAGCCAGGACTTCTTCTTTTTTATATATAACTCCGATTGTATTCCTCTGAAAGAAGAATGTCATATACACCTAGGATGGCTTCAGGATGAGTAAATCATGGGCTAATTTTTTATTTTTAGGTGAACTATCCCTTTAAGAATACAGAACCATTAACAGGTTATTATAGCGCAGTTCCACCGAAATATGAATCTAGTCCGTCTGCATGGATTTGGGATTCTTTGCTTCCTCTGTTGCCATGGCAACAGCTCACCTGCACTGTAGGCAACTCCAGCCATTAACCTGACCACTGTCTGTGCCATTGTTATTCATTTGATTCCACTAACAATTCATATTATTCATAAATCTTGTATGCCAAGTGTGTACTTCTGTAACATTTGGCTTGCTAGTAAAATGCTGCATCAACAAAAACATATTCTGTAGCTTGCACAATGAGTGCACACTGTACTAAAATATGAATAAATGAGAGAGGGGAGATGTTTGGTGTTTTTGCTGATGCTATTTTATATGCTTAGGCACTCTATCATCAGCCTTGGAATGGGGGTGGTAGTGTTTTGCCCTTTAATGTAGTCCTTAATTTGAGCTTTTTGTAATCTGTGAGATACTTTTATATTTAAAAGCACAGCAGAACACAAACTGTTTGCCTGTAGGTCACAGCCAAAGCATTAAAAACATCAAAGCATTAGGTAGTTAGTTATATATTTATATGTATATGTATAATAACTAAACTAAGCTATTAGGTAAATTTGCATATATCCAGTCCTGTTCATCATTATGTTTTGGCATTATGTGTATGTGTGTCCTGACTGAACTCTCTCGTCGTGTAGTTCTGTATCCCGCAGGTGCTTCATGTTCTCCAGACTCTGGGCAGTTCATCCAGACTAAGGCCTGTGGCTTTGCGGCTCTTAACTCTGTTATGGAAAAAACAGGTGCAGTTAATGCTAAAATAATTCAGATCTGTTCTTAGTGTGTTGTGTCAGGTCTATGAGAGCATGATGTATTGATTCTGTTCATTTCTTATGTTGAAAATCAGAATTTAAAATCATTTTACCATGTTTATTTAGGTCTGAGAGACTTTAGTTTTGTCTACTAATTGAATGCAAAATATGAAATATCAATATATTGTTATGTTTAAGTTTGACTGGCTTTTGTTTCATCTAATGATTTAATACAAAATAATTCATTACCATTAATATTTTCATATAATATTATTAGCATGTCATTTGAGTACAAAAAACAAAATCATCATTTTGAATTAAAATTATGCACATAACTTAATGGTTTGATCCCTGTAATTCATGAAATAAAAAAAATTGTAAGCTTTATTATTTTAGCTATCTCATTTAGTCATGTGACAGTTGGCATCATTAGTTAACAAAGAATTTGTTTATTTGAGAAAAATTAACATTTTCACTGAAATATTCCTAAATGAATAACTATCAATTCAGATTCAATCTGCATGTCTGTTTTGGTACCCAGTCTTACTATAATATCTGTATCTGTATGATCTGCTGTACTGTATATCATAGTTCTATTACTTTCAGGATAGATTTCTGAGACTTTTGACCATTTGTATAGGACCGTGTGTATCCTGACCTTCAGAGACTGATGTCACAGCTTGAGAGATCGTCAGTGGTCATTGGAAAAGATACGCAGTGGGAGCAGATATTGGCCAGAGCAGCGTGTGTCAGGGACATCTGCAGAGAGAGGTCTGCTTCGTCCAAACACTCAAAACTAGACTTCATTTAGCAAGTGTGATGTGCTGCATATTAAGCCATCACTGTGCTAACTTCTGATTAGTGGTGGAACGGATCACAAAATTCACGGTTCGGATCATTTACGGGTTTTGAGCCACGGATCGGATCATTTTTCGGATTAGCAAAAAAAAAAAAAAACTTTTTCTAACTGTTCATTGTATAACTGTTCACTTATGACATAAACGAGAGAATATAATATAAATAATTTTGTGTTTGTGTCCGTTCAAGGACAAGAAAACACGAAAGAGGAATCAATTCGGTGTTTGAGCGCAATCTGAAACTGTCCTCTCTCTCTCTCTCTCTCTCTCTCTGCACGCACAGATAACGCGCGGGTCCCGATTTTCGCCTCTTCTTCTGCGTTTAAAATTGTTTGAATCATCATGGCAAGACGAAACGCGCCCAAATTATAAACTTTCACTCTACGATGGTTAAATTTAGCAGTTAACGTTAATCCGGGAATCACAACCGTGGGGCCTGACCCGTACGGATCACGGATCAACTGCGTTCCACCCCTACTTCTGATATAATATTGGTCTCTTATAGACCCCACTAACCGTTGACCATTAAAGGTTCCCTGAGCTTTGCCACACTGGTGTCATTCACTCTGTCGGTCATGTTGTCCCAGGCCGTACCAGCACGGAGGAGACATGCTGGCCGCCGTCAGAGACACACTGCTGCAGTTCTCCAGGAAGGATCAGGCTACTCCTGCTGCTCTGGCACTGCAGGGCTTACAGGAGCTCTGTAGGGCTGAGGTCAGTCTTTCTGTGCCAGTGAAGAGATGGCTATTAGAAGTATGAAAGAGAATATGAAAATGCATTTTTATTTACAAACTACTATTGGGTAAACCGCTGCCACCATGGCCCTTGTGTGCCCTCCTGTGTGCCCTTGTGTGCCCTCCTGCCTATTATGAAGGGGAAAATTATAATCAGTTCAGGGCTCAACCAGGATTTTCACTCCGTTGGTACAGGGTTGTAGATTTGTACTTGCTCTGGAAACACTTTCACAATCCCTGACATAATATTATATATATATATATATATATATATATATATATATATTTATATATATTGTTTTTATATTATAGTTGTTTATTTTATTTTAATAATTAGTTTAGAAATTATTTAGAAATATAATTTAATATTATTCGTTTTGTAGCCTATGTTAGCTTAGCTAGTAAGGCATAAAAATGCATGACGTGATCAAAAAAATAATGTCAGTAAGATTTTTTGAAAGAAGTCTCTTAAGCTACCAAGACTGCATTTATTTGATCAAAATACAGAATTTGAAATATTGTTACAATTTAAAATAACTTTTTTCTAATTGAATATAAAAAAAAAAATGTTTTGAAACAACAGTCATGTTAAACAAGTTAAAAGAGTAATTTCAATATATAACTTTTACAGAAGATTATAACAGGGAAAAGGAGAAACAAAGAAAAAATATATATAATTAGGTGTTTCCATAGACATAAGCCTTACCTGTATTTTACAAATGTAAATTATTCCTGTGATGCATGAGATCATTACTCCAGTCTTCAGTGTCACATGATCCGTCAGAGATCACTCTAATATGCTGATTTGCTGCTCAAGAAACATTTCTCATTATTATCAATGTTGAAAACAGTTGCGCTGCTTAATATTTTTGTGGAAACCGTGATGCATTTTTTTCAGGATTTTTTGATGAATAAAAAGACATTTACTTGAAATAGAAAACTTTAAAAAAAATTTACTTGGAAAAAAAATCTTTACTGCTATTTTTTAAATAAATTTAATGGTATTCTTTCTTTTTTTTTAAACCATACAAACCCCAAACCTTTGAACATATAATGTTCATATAATGTAAAATATAGGTTCTCTTACACTGTTGAGCCCTGCATTTGAATATTCTTCTCATCTGCTTTCTGTTCAGGTAGTTGATATCAGCTCCACGTGGAAGGCACTGTCTCCTAAGCTGTGCTGTGACACCAGACCCCTGGTCCTGAAGGCCACAGCTGAACTTCTGGCACTAGTGCCTGCTTTAAATATCAAAACAGAAGAATATGAGGCACGAGACCACCAAACACTGTTTCTGATTGCTACTGTACATGTGTGGTATTGTGGAGCAGTGTCTGAACTCTCCACATTTCACACGCGGGATGAATTACTTCAGGCTCTATGTCCTTTTCTTACAGAAATTCAGAAATGAGGCAGTGAGTGTTTTATGGGGCTACGCTCTTAGTCAGGTGAGCGCTGACATTTCCAAATGGTAATGAACTGTAGGAATGGGCCGGACTAGTCACCCATTGAAAAGTCATGCTATTTTTGTATCCATTTATATGTAGCAATTATTTATTTGCTTTTACACTGTACCAGTGATGAGTGAACAGTAATTTTCAAAGCTTTTTTTGGCTTCATCAGGACCCAGTGGTTGCAAGCCAAGGTTTTAAAGCCCTCTCGGAGTATCCTGAACCATCTCACACCATCCTACACTTACCAGAACAGGTGAGAACGTCACAAAATGTGCTCACGTTATTTCTGTCTACCTTTTATTTATACAGTATATCTGTAATAGTGACATGATCTTGCTAACAGGCCAGGCCCGTACCAAAGCAGCCTGAGGAGGACGACGAAGGGAAGGAAAATGAGAACGAGAAGGATGAAGATATTTCAGTGCCAGGGGCGTCATATGTCAAACTAATTTGTCTCACACCACAATCCATTTTACCAGGTATGATATTAGATCATGGTGACTAACAGACTGTTTGTAGTCAATGTTCTTTAAACTTGCATTTAAACAAAACCTCCGTTTAAAGGGGTGGTAAAATGCCCTTTTCACAAGATGTAAAATAAGTCCCCAGAGTGTGTATGTGAAGTTTTAGCTCAAAATACCCCACAGATATTTTTATTTAGCAAGTTAAAGGTCAAGGTCGAGGTAAAAAGTTTATTATCCCACAGGGGGAAATTCATACGGTCATTCATTACGCGCCCTTGTCACAACATATTCTCTAAAAACAAACACATGAAATGACAAAAATGAACAGTGACAATATAAAAGAAATGACAATACTACAGAAATGACAATAACAATCCAACATCTAATGTTAAAAAAAAAAAAATCTAATATTATCAGGTAGCTAAAAATGTGATAGCTTGCATGTGCTTGATCATTGTACTATGTGGTCGCTGTTGGTACAAATGATTTATTGTACCTTTCTGTTCTAATTCTTCATTGTAAAATTCTACCAGTTGACCTATTACTTCTCATAAATTTATAACGGAGAGGGTGAGTGGGGTCATTGAGGATTTGGTCAGTCTTTTTAAAAATAAGCTCATTTTACAGCTGAGCTGCCGACACCTGGTCAAGTCCGATGATCTTGCTGGCCATCTTGATCATGCTCTGCAATTTCTTTTGGTCCTTAACATGCATGTTAACAAACAAGCAGATAAGGCCAAAGGACAAAACACTCTGAAGGAGACTTTTATAAAACATTACAAGAATGTGTGTCTAATCTAAAATGATATAGTTTTCTAAGGAAGTACATCCACTAGTGCATTTTCTTAAGTGCACATTCATTAAAAGTTAGTTTAGAATCAATTTCAACTCCCAAGTATTTATAGGTTGAGACCCTCTCCACTAATTCACCATTGATCTTAGAGGGGGGAACTATTATTCTATTTTTGCTAATATCTATGACCATCTCTTTTGTTTTCTTCACATTGATTTCAAGAAAATTATCAGAACACCACTGAGTCAAACCCTGTAATTCCCTCTGAAATCCACTCACAGAGGAAATGTCAGACTTTAAAAAACCAACCAGTGCTGCTGTGTCATCAGCATATTTAAAGTAAGTGTGGGCTGAAGAAGAAGCTTGACAGTTATTGGTGTATAGGATGGGCGACAGAACGCACCCTTGTGGTGCCCCTGTATTTATAATTTTTGAAGATGATATACATGAATTAAATCTGACTTGCTGACTACGGTCCGTCAAGAAGTCATACACTCACCTAAAGGATTATTAGGGACACCTGTTCAATTTCTCATTAATGCAATTATCTAATCAACCAATCACATGGCAGTTGCTTCAATGCATTTAGGGGTGTGGTCCTGGTCAAGACAATCTCCAGAACTCCAAACTGAATGTCAGAATGGGAAAGAAAAGTGATTTAAGCAATTTTGAGCGTGGCATGGTTGTTGGTGCCAGACAGGCTGGTCTGAGTATTTCACAATCTGCTCAGTTACTGGGATTTTCACGCACAACCATTTCTAGGGTTTACAAAGAATGGTGTGAAAAGGGAAAAACATCCAGTATGCGGCAGTCCTGTGGGCGAAAATGCCTTGTTGATGCTAGAGGTCAGAGGAGAATGGGCCGACTGATTCAAGCTGATGGAAGAGCAACTTATAACCACTCGTTACAACCGAGGTATGCAGCAAAGCATTTGTGAAGCCACAACACGCACAACCTTGAGGCGGATGGGCTACAACAACAGAAGACCCCACCGGGTACCACTCATCTCCACTACAAATAGGAAAAAGAGGCTACAATTTGCAAGAGCTCACCAAAATTGGACAGTTGAAGACTGGAAAAATGTTGCCTGGTCTGATGAGTCTCGATTTCTGTTGAGACATTCAGATGGTAGAGTCAGAATTTGGCGTAAACAGAATGAGAACATGGATCCATCATGCCTTGTTACCACTGTGCAGGCTGGTGGTGGTGGTGTAATGGTGTGGGGGATGTTTTCTTGGCACACTTTAGGCCCCTTAGTGCCAATTGGGCATCGTTTAAATGCCACGGCCTACCTGAGCATTGTTTCTGACCATGTACATCCCTTTATGGCCACCATGTACCCATCCTCTGATGGCTACTTCCAGCAGGATAATGCTCCATGTCACAAAGCTCGAAGGCGAAAAAGTTCTGAAGGCGAAAGGGGGTCAAACACAGTATTAGTATGGTGTTCCTAATAATCCTTTAGGTGAGTGTAGATCTATAAAATCAATTTGGCATTTACTCCCAAAGTCACAAATTTTCTTACCAACACGTGGGATTGGATCGTATTAAAAGCGCTACTGAAATCAATGAACACAATTTTGACCAGGCTCTCAGCGTGCTCATGTGTGCTGTTAATCAAAGATAGCAGCGCATCCTCAACACCTCTCTCTGCACGATAGGCTAATTCATTCGGGTCTGAAAGAGGTGAAACCTCATGGACAACTTGTTTTAAAATGATTTTTTCAAAACATTTCATAACTGCAGAGGTAAGGGCAAATAATTTAGTTCCTTAGCTCTATTGTTTTTAGGCACAGGCACAATTAAGGATTGTTTCCATAAACTGGGAATGACACCTGTATCTAGTGACAGCTGGAACAACCTATGGAAGGGCTGTGCCAACTGATCAGCACACACCTTTAGTGTCCTGCAGCTGATACCATCAGGTCCACAAGCTTTACGGGGATTTACACGTCTAAAATAAGATTTGACCTCATCCATAGAGATATCAATATCCATACCCTCCATGTCTCTTACTGCTATGATGACCCTTATTCTGTTCTACTTTAAAATCAAACCTACAATAAAAATTATTTAATTGATTTGCCATATTAAGATCGTTCTCTGCTACCATAGGGTGCTTCTTGGGCTTATATCCTGTGATAGATTGGACTCCCTGCCAAGCTCTCCTTACATCATTTTTGAAAAAGTTTTCTAACTTATATTTGTATGTTGCTTTACAGTCATTGATCTTGCTTTTAATCTTTTTCTCTTCTCTACTTCCTCCTGATTTAAACAGACGCCTTTTCTCATTAAGGAGTTGCTTTAATTCTGGAGTGACCCAGGGCTTGTTATTAGGGAACATCTTAATAGTCTTTTGGGGGATGATTGTGTCCTCACGGAATTAGCGAACACTGCGTCATTGACGTTGTCAGTCCCGTCGGTCACTACATTCCAGTCTGTGCACTCCAGGCAATCCTGAAGTGCCTCAGTCGCAGCAGGAGTCCAGCATTTAACCTCCACCTTTTTTGTTTTCTCGTGCCGTAGGCGGGACACATAGATAGGCATCTGTTTAATCATATTATGGTCCGAGTTCCTTAGACCGGACAAGGCCTTAGTATAAAAGGATGTTTCCATAGCAATGGTCGAGGCAAGCTTTATTGCGCGTAGAACAGGTGACAGATTGTTGGTACGTAGGTAAATGTTCCTTTAAACTGCATAAATTAAAGTCACCCAACACAAATTTGGCTGCGTCAGGGGCCTCTTCCTCCGCTTTAGTTACAAGTTCGTGCCATGAATCGTAGTGCCAGTGGTCAATGTGTCGGCGGAGGGCGCAATATACACAACAAACAGTGTGATTTGGTGTATTTCCCTAGGCAAATGGTGAGGCCTTAGGCAGAGCGCTAGTAGTTCAATGTCCTTCGTACAAATCTGATACCTCGTCGTAATATGACCAGGGTTACAATATTTATTGTTGATAAACACGCACACACCTCCACCTTTGCTTTTCCCAGAGTTCAGGTTGCGGTCCATCCTCACCAGCGTGTAGCCCTCTAGGTCGACCGGCGAATCAGAGTCCGCCTCAGTGAGCCAGCTTTCTGTCGAGCAGATAAGGCAGGATTGACGGTAGTCGGTGATATACTGAGTGCTGGCCCGCAACTCATCTGCCTTATTCCTTAGGCTTTGGACATTGCCAAGCATAACAGATGGAAGTGATTGTCTGTAGGGCTGTCTTTTCACATGTTCCTGGATTCCTCCTTTCCTGCCACGTTTCCTTGCTTTGGCGTTGTTACCGCTGACACATTCCGGTGGTAACAGCGATGTGTCGTTGGGATAAAGACGCGTTGCAGGGGATTTAAGATTTAGCAGAAAGTCTTGTGTAATTTGTAATTTTTCCTTAACAAAATAAATATCTGAATAGAAAAATATATTTCTTAGTTTCTGCATGTGCTAATGGGGGATATTGTTAAGTCTTGAAACAGGTTTGTGTTGCCTGACTTTGATGGCACGTATCTTCACCACAGTTTGCAGTGCAGGCTGCAATATTATTATTAATATTGCATGTTTCTCGAAATGCATATTTGACAGTGAGTAGAGAGTAAATCTGCATCCTAACTCAAGCTAATACTACTATGTTAAATGTATGTTCATTAACCCTTTAAGACCGACGGGAGCGCCGGCGCTCCCGTTTGCGTGTGTCTGTTTAAAAGCCTATAGAAACTGAAACCAAATTGCTAGCTCAATCATTCTTTTTGCATACAAAACCAGAGATGTAACATGTTCAGATCAAGCCTCCAACATGCCCATGTTGCGTTGTTTTCACCCTCTAATCAGTCTGTACAAACTGCGTAATATGCGTTTACAAAAAAACCCCCACAAAAATGCATTGCACGTCTTTGCACACATGTTCTGTAGATCTGCGATTGATAGTTACGTCTTCCGATGGCTCATTGACGTATCACGTTCTGTGCACTATGACCCCCGGGTGTGTCGCATGTTGTGACGTCACAAGCTGCGTCATTTGACCATGCGTTTGACTCGCGTGATTTTTTTCCCAAACCACTTCAGCGGAAATCCCGCCCTGCAGCCGATTCTAAAGTTTTCATTGGTCATGTCAATCACTGTACAGATTGCCTACACCAAGCACTGATCCCTAAACCTACCCGTCACTGTAACCTAAACCAATGAAATCGGCTGCAGGGCGGGATTTCCGCTAAAGTGGTTTGGGGGGAAAAAATCACACGTTTGACTCCCGTTTGACTCCCATTTGCTATATGTTCCTTCTTATCGTTATTGTCTTTTTACCATTGCTTTATTTTATAATTTCTTTCTCCTTTAGACACTCACAAATACAAGCACATTCACACACACACACACACACAAACA
Organism: Rhinichthys klamathensis goyatoka; assembly: GCF_029890125.1. Taxonomy (NCBI): domain Eukaryota; kingdom Metazoa; phylum Chordata; class Actinopteri; order Cypriniformes; family Leuciscidae; genus Rhinichthys; species Rhinichthys klamathensis. The sequence continues at coordinate 4,003,953 of NW_026606697.1, forward strand.
CACACACACACGCGTGCGCGCACGCACTCAACGTTATGTCTAAACGAAAGTACACGGACGCGGAGGTTTTGGAAATTCTAATTGCGTCCGATGATGATGAACTATACGTCTGCTCATCTATTTATTTTATATTTTAACCAATTCAATGTTCAATCAATATTCAAAAGCAAAATGTTATCTGTTTGACCACAAATGTAATTGAATATTTTACATGGCATTTCCCCTCCCTTTTTTTGAATGAGTGTATCTTAAAAACTAATTTATGTAAACAGTTCAAATCAATTCTGTATAGTTTTAAATTGATTTATGCACGTTTTTCACATTGACAAGTTTGAGGTTGACATTTATCCATTTTTTGTATTGAATAAAATATGTAAAAAATAAATAATTAAAATTGTTTTTCTTTTTGTTTATTGCACTTTTGAGATATTTATCTAGTTACTATTGATTTTTTACAAACATAGCCTTCAAATTGGGAGAGTAAGGATTATTTTGATGTATGGCATATGAAAATGCTCAAAAGAATGACAGCACAGCATGTAAAAATACAAAGATATACTCTGGTGGAATTGTTCTATGGCAGGTCATAAAGGGTTAACAAAAACAGTAACATCTTTAAAAAAAAATTAACTACCACATTTTTATTTGGTAAAATGTAATATTCTGAGTTTTATTAAAATGAACCATTGGCCATCCAGCATCATGCATTTAGATCACGATAACCACAGATAAAGCCAGGCATAGCCTACAGCACCTCACTATCATGGCAAAATGTAACTTTATGGTTTCTATGGTATTTGTATGAAAAAAAGTACCCTAAATACTGTAATTATATTCCATTAGTCATTTAAAACATTGTCTACATTAATAATATAATACAATTCAGTATGTATATCCCACATTTCATGGTGCAGTTAATATTACTAGGCTAACGTTACAGTAAATCGATTCAGTATCAATTCATATTCTGACTGTATCACAGTGTTTCTCCTGTTTGTCAGTGGTGTTTCATCTGCCTTTAAACTGGTTTAAATCACTGAGACATTAGTGTTCTTCGCTTTATTAATCGCTTCTCACTGGATCTCGTGACCGAGGCCGATCAGAGTAAACGCCTCTGCTCTAGTGAGCTCGCGCTGCGCTGCCGTTTGGACTTTGAGCCGAGTGGATAAACAGTCCGTGAGGCGCGCGCGGTTCAAATGAGTTTCATTCCGCTTTATCGCCCAGCCCTATTTGAGGGTGAGCAAAAATGCACCGTTTTTGTGTGTGTCCCTTTAAATGCAAATGAGCTGCTGCTCCCGGCACAGAGGGCGGAGCTTCAAGAGCTTGTGTCCTGAGCAGCTTTGATTACCTCTCACAGACACGCACTGAAAATCTCAAAAACGTTTAGCCTTTTATGTTCAAACCGGAGTCGGGCAATGATGGAGAGACTCAAGAAGAAGTGACAACATGTAGACAACATTTCTGAATGGTTAGTTGATGAATTTATGTAGCTTATGTGTAGTTATCTTCTAGTTATTGATTAGCATATTCTGTCATGATATGATAATCTATAACTCGCGTTCCTGGGGGCGGGGTTTATGTCAGTTTTAAGGTTAGTGATGTCACTAACCCGGGAGGAAGCTCGTGTAGTCCATAACTGCCGTTTATTGTACAGGGTATCCGCGGGGTCTTGAAAAGTATTAAAAGGTGATAAATCAATTTTGGGAAAATTAAGACCCTTAAAAAGTATTAAAAAGTCTTATCACGGCTTTATAAAGTCTTAAATTTTGAAAGTATTTTTTCTAGGGATGCACCGAATATTCGGCCGCCGAAAATAGCCCAAAAGTGCATTGTCGGTTTTCGGCCGAAAGACTTTTATCACCGAAACAATACGGCCGAAATGTTGTGATGACGCAAACAGAAACCGCGACCTGCACGTGCTTGTCTGAAGCAACATGTCTGCGGTGTGGACGTATTTCAGTATATCTGAACCCGCGAGGAGACGGAAGCCGTGTTTATACTTTCGCCTGCCTCCGCCGCGCGAGTCTCCACAGACAGCGCGCGCACCTCTCCAAACGGTCGAGGCGTTTATACTTGACGCGCTCGCCGTTGTACTATTCTTTGAAACGACAGGGGACGACTCAAGTAACTGTCCTCTAACCATCAGGTATCGGTGAGAAGAAGAAAGATAAACATGTGACAATGTTTATTTTTTAGTACCACCACCAATACAAAAATAAAAATGTAAAACCCAGTAAACCCTGAGATTATTACTTGTGACATTACAACAAAATATGTAGAAGGAATATGTATTAAATTAACGCTCTCTTAAATATTTTCTAATTTCACTAAACATATTTCATTAAGTTTCGTGTACATTTGTATTAAACATGGACCTTTGTTCATTAAAATGGCTTTTTATGCTATTGTATGCTCATTTTTAAAATGTAATCAACTAATTTAGACGTGCAAACTGGGTGCTTGTGTGATACGTTCGTGCTCGGCTTTGTTTTTATGAGAGAACATTTCATTTTAAAACCTTTCTGCAGGCCAGCAGATTATTATTTAATGTACACATGAGTGGGGTCAAGTTAAACATTTTAGTTTGAATTTTATTTTATACTGTGCATTGTGCTAAATAAATATTTGCATAATAATTGATTTATTCTTTGAAAATGTTAATTTATGCAATTGCAATGCCTTGATTTTAGTAAAGTTTGTACGCAGTCATAACCATAAATGCAATGGTACTTATAATTGGCATAATTTCTTTCGGTGTTTCGGTTTTCGTTTTTCCGGCCTTGGGTTCCTCTTTTTCGGTTTTCGGTTTCGGCCAAGTATTTTCATTTCGGTGCATCCCTAATTTTTTCTGAATTAGCTGTCCAACAGTTTGAGTCCCAAAAACATCGTAAAAGTGTGTGAATTTAGTCTTTTTTTTTTTTTTTTTTTAAACGAAGAACTGAGGCACATGTCAGCATGATTGTTGTTGAGGGTGGAGCAAAGTTTTGTTTTGTTTTTTGATAAACTTTGCTTTGATTTACTACCCCAGCCTATTTGATTTTTTTTTTATCAGAGTGGTCTATAGTCTTTATCACAAACTAAAACTGTTAAGTTAAAAGTATCACTGATGTAAATGGTTACAGCTTGAAGTGGCGGTGAGGTATTAAAAAATATTGAGAAGGTCTTGAAAAAGTCTTGAAAAGGTATTAAAATTAACTTCAAGATTCCTGCATATACCCTGTTGTAGTCATTAAAGCAATTTCTTTAAAAGAAAATATCTCCCTTTGCTTTGAACTTTGAGCGTTGTGACTTTGCAGATGTTGTTTATGCTCAAACAGCAACATTACACACAAACTTAAGTTAGAAAAGTGAAATCATAATCAACCACCCCTTTAAACGACTATCAAATTAGTCAATGCGCACATCCCTTGTAGAAATTCGGACAGATTTTATGTACTAAATTTTAACATATCGTAGACCCAAAGTGTGATCGTTTCACAGTTACTGTTATATAATTTTACCATATTTCCTTAAAGCAAAACATGCAGCATAACTCGCCCACAACAGAGACTACACTGACTTAATAAATTAAACAATATAGAATATATTATTGGCTTATCATTATTATAAAGACTGCTGCTTTTAATGTATTGTTTAACCTACTTAATTCATGAATTTTGTGTTCCAATGCAGCCCTTGAGACCTTTCTAACAGCTGTTGTGAGGCAGGAGATGAACCAAATGCCCCGCGGGGTGTACCATTCAGCGCTGAGCGGGGGGAATCTGCGCTCTGACCAGGGAAAAACTGTCTCTGGAATTCCTTCCTTCATGCTGAAAACATATGAGAAGAACAAGCAGCCGGGTCTTAAACCTGGCTTAGCAGGTACAGATGCATTCGGCTCACTAATGTGGATGATTAAAGAACACTTAAAATTATTAGTTTGTTACAATTTAAGTTAAAAAAATTCTGTTTGTGCAGTTAAGGATTAGTTAATTCTGTCAGTATTTACTCACCCTCATGTTGTTCCAACCCCGTAAGACTTTCGTTCATCTTCGGAACACGAATTAAGATATTTTTGATGAAATCTGAGAGCTGGATCACTCCTCCATACTAGTCCATAGGCTTCTTCAGGGATTGAACTTGCCGGCCTCGAAAAGTTATGAAAGACATCGTTAAAATAGTCCAAGTGACTACAGTGGCTCAATCTTAAGTTTATCAAGCGACGAGAATACTTTTTGTGCGCAAAAACAAACAAAAATAACGACTTTATTTCAACTATTCATGTCCTTCTCTTTGGGCCTCTAGTCAGTTAACGTAGTGTGATTCCGTAGAGCTACGTCACACGTAGGCTCACTATTGGCCGGCGCTGGTCATGTGGGTGATGCGTGTGACGCACAACAACAGAAGCTTACGCTATTACACTAGTGAACTGACTCGAGGCCCACAGAGAAGGAAATGAATAGTTGAAATAAAGTCGTTATTTTAGTTTTTTTTGCGCACAAAAAGTATTCTCGTCGCTTGATAAACTTAGATTGAGATTGAGCCACTGTAGTCACTTGGACTATTTTAACGATGTCTTTCATAACTTTTCGAGGCCGGCAAGTTCAATCCCTGAAGAAGCCTATGGACTAGTATGGAGGAGTGATCCAGCTCTCAGATTTCATCAAAAATATCTTTATTCGTGTTCCGAAGATGAACGAAGGTCTTACGGGGTTGGAACAACATGAGGGTGAGTAATTACTGACAGAATTTTCATTTTTGGGTGAACTATCCCTTTAAATGTATTAAATAAACATGTTTGCATTTTGATTGATCGGTTTCAGCTGGGCTTCTACTCTGTTTTGACCTTCCTGTCCAGACTGACAAAGATGGACGTCCAATCAGCCGCTTCCTTGTCAGCAGGGGGCGGAGTTATCAACAAATGTTAGCCACCCTTATTCACGAGGTACCTTTCAGCATGGACTTATTGGATGAAACTCAAGAACTTGAATTATATTTTCATTTTAAAAAGTTATATTTACCCCAAAATAATAATAATATTAATTATATTATTCTTTTCACATTTTCCTTCCAAATTTTCATTATCATAATGTTTGGATGTCCAATTTTTGAGTTTGTTTGTAATTCCCTTTTTTGTCATTGGTGATTTCTGTTCTAATTTCAGAAATGATTATTTATTTTGTAAAAAGTTTATTTATTTGTCAATACAATAAAAAATCTATACAATGAAAGGAAGTGCAAACAATAGTACCATAATGTATAAATCCTTTTTTTTTTTTTTTTTTTTTTTTTTTTTTTTACAATTTAAATCGTTTATATTGGTCACATACTTTCAGTGTTTTGCTGTTTTGTTCCTCTCAGGTGAACATCCAGCCGTCGGAGTGGCACCGCTCTCTGCTTTTGCCTCAGGCCTGGCGGGGCTTCATGAGCCGGGCTTACCATGCAGCTCTCCGGGTAATTCTGTGTGTCTGTATAACTATCACATCAGATATAGGAGAATAAGACTAGCATTTATAATTAAGGCCATCATTTATGAGATTAAATGAGATGTAATTATTGTCCAGGGTCGAAAGGCAGAGCTGGAGATGCTACAGAAACAGGGTAAAGAGAGTCCAGAGGAACTGCAGTATAAACAGCACTATGCCTGGCTCTGGTAAGATTCACACATCCAGACACAACTACAGTGCAGCAGACTGAGCTGGAGTTTGTGTTAAAGTCGTGATGGTCTTTTATTCCATATAGCGAGACGAAAAAAAACGAAAAAGAAAAAGTTTAGTTGTATCAAATTTAAGGCCATTAAAAAAATCTTAAATATCTTAAATTGAATAAGAAAAGTCTTAATTATCATTTCAAGAGGTCTTACATTTGGGGACACAAAAACAGGAGTCGTGAAACAGCTGTATGTTATTATTAAATCTCAAAAAAGCTATGATTTAATTGCGAGCGCTGCATGTTTCAAACTAATTGTTTGCGTGTTCTACCGGCTTGCTCTTTCAGAGCAGATCACAAACAATGAATACTCATTTATGCCAAGCACCAGGGTAACCCCTATACTTCTGCTTTTCCATAAGCGCCAACCAGAGAGTGAAATTGCATTTATATTAGGGCTGTCAATCGATTAAAATGTTTAATCTAATTAATTACATACTCTGTAATTAATTAATCTAAATTAATCGCATACACAATCTTACAATGTTTACATGGTACAATTTCTGGTAAGCTACGTTTTTATTATTATTGCTTGACACAAATTTCACGATTTCAATTTAATTTAATTCTTGTGATTTGATGCAATATTGACTCATTTGGATAAATATTAGGTACACAAGATAGGCATTCATTTTTCTCAAGAAAAAAAAAATCTCACCCAATGCTGTAAAAATACAGAGAGCCATATCAGCTGGTAGGCCTAGTATTTAAGGTTAAAAATAGCTCAAATTAAATATAATGTGTGTTTATTACAAATAACAACTTTGATAACGGCTAAGTAATAATATAATACATATGTAATATAGTAGTAGGCTATATGGTCATGAAATGGCTTTCCTGAGGTAACTTAGGCTAAATGTTATGTGACATAATTGTTCTCCAGCTGTTTTATTGAACTCTTTTCGCGGTTGAAAAACACTGATTGATCGAGGAATATACATTTCGGTAAGTTTTAGGCTGCCCTTCTTTATCTTTCAACATTGGTCATTCGTGTTAATTTACTATTAGCTAGAGAGATGATCGGTTCACGTGCCGCTAGGGATCTGTCATGACTCATGTCACATTTACAAGCGCCAAAACGGTATTTATTGTTTGATTTTCGTATTAAAATTGACAGAATCTGAGAGCTGAGATTTTTTTAATATCATAAGTAACGTGCTCTGTCTTGTCTGTTTCCGTGTCCTCTCTTTGGTGCGCGATTTTTCTGTGCGTGAGAAAATGGTTGTGTGACGTGAGAGCGCGTGAAAAGTTACAACACACACACACACAAGCGCGCTTTCTCTCAGACACACTCACCGACTCACGCACACACTCCTGGATGCTTTGCATTGATGTGGTACTTTAGAGTTGACGAACTCCGTTTGTTATAAGTAAATGTTCCAAACAATGATCCAAGCAGCGCGTTCTTGTCTCCCTCCTTCTTTTTACACGAATGGTGGCTACGGCTAGAACGGCTCCGCAAAGGTCAAAACGGAATGGATTAATCTGCGTTATTTTTTTTAACGCGTTATTTCTTCTCAGATTAATTAATCGAAATTAACGCGTTATTTTGACAGCCCTAATTTATATATATATATATATATATATATATATATATATATACACATACAGTACTGTAAAAAGGTCTGAGGCACGTTAGTATTTTCACAAAGATAAAATGGGTTTATGCCAGTTATTTATATCTTTTACTGTAGTGTGTTAGTTCGAAATATCAGTTTACGTTTCCAAACATTCCTTTTGCGATTAATTGTAATAACCCAGTGAGATTTTTGTATGCACAAGGAGTCTGACAACAGCCGTTATAATCCACACAGAGATCTGATCTCACCATCATCGAGTCCATCTGGGATTACATGAAGAAACAGAAAAAAACTGAGACAGAATAAATCTTGAAGAACTGCAGCAACGTCTCTAAGATGCTTGAAGAAACCTATATATTATATTCCTCCCTATGGTGCGAGCTCCAATTACAGTTCACACTTTAGATGCATTCATTATATCTTGACAGCTTCTGAAAGTGCTAAGCTATACAGTGCTGGTCAGAATTATTTGCCCCCTTGGTAAATATGATCAAAGATGGCTGTAAAAAATAAATCTGCATTGTTAATCCTTTTGATGTTTTATTTTAAAAAAATAGCAAAAATCTAACCTTTCATTGAAGCAAAAGAATTGAAAGTGGGGGGGAAATCACATTATGAAATAAATGTGGTTGCCAAAAACACATTGGGAACAATTATTTGCCCCCCTTTTATTAAATACTTTTTGCAATCTACTTTTTCCAAGATAACAGCTCTGAGTCTTCTCCTATAATGCCGGATGAGTTTGGAGAACAACTGACAAGAGATCAGAGACCATTCCTCCATACAGAATCTCTCCAGATCCTGCAGATTCCCAGATCCATGATGGCGCTTCTTCTCTTCAGTTCGGACCACTTATTTTCTACAGGGTTCAGGTCAGGGACTGAGATGGCCATTGCAGATGCTTGGTTTTGTGCTCAGTGACCCATTTTTGTTTTGATTTTAAAGTTTGTTTTTGGATCACTGTCCGGTTGGAAGATCCAAACATGGTCCATTATACAATTCCTAGCAGGTTTACATTTTTTATCTGTAGGTATTTGATCGAATCCATGATGCCATGTATCTGAACAAGATGTCCAGAACCTCTGGCAGAAAATTAGGCCCACCACATTAAAGATACAGCAGAGTATTTTACACATGGGTTACTTTTTTATTCCTGTGTGCACCAAACCCATAGTAAGTGTTTGCTGCCAAAAAAGCAAAAAAAAATGGTTTCATCTGAACATAGAACCCGTCCCGTTTGAAGTTCCAGTCGTGACAGTTACTTTTCAAACGTTCTATGGACAGATGAAATAAAACAAAAAAAGAGCTTTTTGGCAGCAAACACTTAATATAAGTTTGGTTCGCATTGGGATAAATAAGTACCCAACGTGTAAAATGAAATACTCTGCTGTATCTTTAATGCGGTGGGCCCAGAGGTCCTGGGCATCTTGTTCAGATACATGGCATAATGGATTCGATCAAATACTAACAGATAGAAAATCTAAACCTGACAGCCTGTGCTAGGAATCTTATAATGGGCCATGTTTGGATCTTCCAACAGGACAGTGATCCAAAAACAAACATCAAAATAAAAAAAATGGGCCAAGCATCTGCAATGGCCATCCCAGTCCCTGACCTGAATTAATGGAGCTATTATCTTGGAAAAAGGAGGTTGCAAAAAGTATTTAATAAAAGGGGGCAAATAATTGTTCCTATTGTGTTTTGGAGAAAAACATTTATTTCATAATGTGATTTTCCCCCCCACTTGACCTTAATAATGCAGATTTATTTTTTTACAGCCATCTTTGATCATATTTACCAAGGGGGCAAATAGTCTGACCAGCACTGTATATATTTACAGTATACAGTATATACATATATTATTCGCAATTATCCCCATACATGCGCTAAAATATACTTTGGCGACAAATCAAGTCATTACTAAATGGCTCAGAATAGTTTTGAGAAGTTTTAGTATGAATTGCTTGCAGATGCCATTTGATTTGATATTTTATGAATGCAGTTATGAATGCAATGCCATTCATACATTTTTAAGTCTGACTTAAGCGTTCAAATACTTTTGGAGGGTGGCACTGCATACAAACTCTGCACACTCTTGAAGAGGTTTTTATCACAGTGAGATCAGATTTAGCTTTAGAGTTTTTATTAAAAATGGATCTTAAACATCTTATGTAGGCATTTTGGTCATTTTGCCATGACAATATAGCCAATAGAGCTGGCAAACAGAAAAATGCACTTTGCACATATATATTAAAATAAAGCTATAGATGTAGTTCAGATTCTCCCTAAATAGCCCAAGGAACCCCTAACGAGCACACACGTCATAGTTGACCATAAACTACTTGTAATCTGACCATTTGAATTATATTTCATAGTTTTCAGCACAAAAAGCTTAGCTCTTTGAGAAACTGTCAAGATGAATGCAGCACTATAATGAAAGCCTCTAAAGAGTGAGCCGTAATTGGAGCTTGCACCATAGGGAGGAATGTGAGGGTATTATTTTATACATCTCGTTTGTGTCAAACCATCCAGAGCTGTAGAATTGTGATTGCTCTGGCCTTTTCAGCTGCTTCGAAAAGCCAGAGACTGACATTTCAAAGTCGCATACAAATGCATGCACAGATTCATATAATCTTTCAATGTAAACCGGTTGGCATGTATAGGCTGTTATTGTTCACACAGTGTCTCGCCATAATATGCCCTATCGCATAACCACGCGGTCTGGCAGAGCACCATAACTCAATCCCTAGGACGCCATTTTGACAAGCCTGTCAGCCAATGAGTGATTGATGGGATAGCATGTTCAGATGGCAGCCAGAGGCTTCATTCCCCATGGCATCACGAATTCTAGTTTGTTCCGCAGTCTTTGTGTAATGCAGTTATTGCTCCTCTGGGAGCTGAGGGCAGTCTATCCGCGGTCATGTGGCCTGAAGCATGCTTGGGAGGCTTGGATGGTTTGAGAACACTGGGATTGTAGGGTTACAACTTTTTATCCCTGCAGAGACAGATGTCAAGTAAAGATGGTTTAAGCTTGAGGAAATGAGGTAAACATGTCTGATTTTGTCATATAGGGAATTTGTGCGTTTTTAACTAAGTGGGGTCCAAAAAGTATGACAATGATTTTGAACTTGAATACAAACTTTACTCATTGTTTATATTATATTCATCTTTAAAGGGGTCTTATTATGCTTTTATACATTTTCAACTTTTTTTTTAGTGTGTAATGTTGCTGTTTGAGCAAGGGAGTTCTTCTCTATATCAATGTCACTGTTTCTGAACTCCCTGAAACTTTGTAGTCTTGAGTTTTCTTCCAGGAACAAATACGTAACAACATTCTTCATTTAAATAATTCCCACCCAAAGGCATGCGCAAAATAAAGGGTACGAGGCCTGGGTGAGTTGCGTTAGTAGTGTGTTGAAATGCGCGGTTATGGTGAGGGGCGTGACATTTCCAAAATAAGCTCAAGTGGTTGACCAATCACAACACACTGATCCAGCTGACCAATCAGAGCACACGGCGCTTTTCAGAAGGAGGGGCTTCATAGAGACAGGAACTAAACAGAGCGATACTGACAGACTAGGAAGAGAGGTGCTGCAACAATGTCAAATATGTGAAAAATAAGTTTTTTTTTGTTTTTTTACTTTCAAGCATGAAAACATTCCAGTAGAGCCCAAAAGAGAGACTTAGAAAAAGGGCATAATAGCTCCATTAGTCCAAAAACCTGAGACCACTATTGGAAATGCTTCTATTTGCAGTTCTCTGATTTAAATACAATTTTACTTCATAATTTGTTAGCAAGTTACAGTGAAAGATTTAAATAAATGTCTTTAGTACCTTTAATGACAGCAGCACTCGAGAGCACTCATGAACTCCATTAGTTTGTGTAAAACTGTATAATGTGATCCTGTATGATTTGAGAATGATTCAAAGAGCATCAGTGAAAGCAACATCTGTCCATTTGAAATTTAACCTAGTATCTTTTTTTATCCATTTTATGCCATTGAGTTTCTTTGCTCTAAATGTTTCAGAATATTCCTGCATTTCCATGTTTAAATTGGATGAATCCCAGATTTTTGGCCTCAGACTTCTAGGACCCACTGTACTCTATGTAGCCGTGCGAGTGATACCTGCGCTCTTAAATCATTGCCTGAGGAGATAAAAGCTCTTCTGTCAGTCTGTGGAGCACTTTAAATCATATCTCTCTCTTTCATTCTGTCTTTCCTCAGGGTCAGAGACCAACTGACTGATGTGGTCAAATCTGCCGCCAAGTAAGTTACTAAAGCTGCCGATATTTTAGTTCTTTTGTTTCTCTTTTAGAAGCTGAAAGTCTAAACCATTGATTTTTATTTTCTTTCCTTTTATTATTAAACCGAGTGCTTTATATTCCGAATCTGCAGTTGGTCTTTTATTCACTGCAGTCTCTTAGGGAAACTTTTTTCTGTGCTTTATTGATTCATTGTAAGCTCATAATTAAAAACCAAAATTGTCAGTCCTGTTTTCAGCATCAATAATAGAACAATAGCTGTTCAGCGTTACTGCTGTAGTTCTGGTAAAAATCGATGAAAAAGTTTTTTGCTTTCCATTTCCATTGACAGAGATAGTCCGGTCGTTCAGGGTAACTCTATTTTAGCACTAAGTGGCCTGGCTGTCGTCTTAACCAGATACGAGAGCAACCTTCCTACACAGTCTGAAAGTGGATGTGAGGTGAGATGCAGCTTTATTAAAGGGATAGTTCACTTTGAAATTAATTTTTGATATGTTTTAGCTTACCTCAAGGGCATCCAAGATGTAGGTGTCTTTGTTTCCGCAGAAGTTTCAATTTTGATATTTTTAGGTCAAACCGTTCTTGTCTGTCAGTCATATAATGCAGGTCTACGGTCACTTCCTCAAAGAGCATGCACAGAGAAGTCCAAATTAAACATGATTTAATGACTCGTAAATGTAAGTACACATTGATGGCCTAAGACACGAAACGAGCGGTTTGTGTGAGAAAACGAACAGTATTTATATCGTTTTTACCTCTTGTGACCACAGCCAAGTCCAAGTGATCTGAGGGCGCGGGCGCTTCGGTCTGTGCGTTACAAGAGGTAAAAACGATATAAATACTGTTCGTTTTCTCACACAAACCGCTCGTTTCGTGTCTTAGGCCATCAATGTGTACTTACATTTACGTGTCATTAAATCATGTTTAATTTGGACTTCTCTGTGCAGGCTCTTTGAGGTGGTGACCATAGGCCTGCATTATATGACTGACAGACAAGAACGGTTTATTCTTTGAAACTTGAAATTGAAACTACTGCGGAAACAAAGACACCTACATCTTGGATGCCCTTGAGGTAAGCTAAAACATACCAAAAATTAATTTCAAAGTGAACTATCCCTTTAAGAGGCCTGGCTTTTCTACTCTCCTTTCAAAACAGTAGCAAAAAGACAAAAAATATCTCGAAAACTTCCAAATAAACTGTCCATTTCCATTCGTAGGTGGTTCCAGACACCCTTCCCACAGTTCATTGGCTGTCGATGGTGACTGACACACTGCTCAGCATTGTAAGCAGTAGCAGGAACCCGAAAGGTCAAGTCTTCCCATGGTTCATTCATGTGAGTTGTAACCCCTCAGATTTACAAATGTACTATTTGCTAGGAGCGGTTTTTCCTTGTGGAAGTTTTGCGTTTGGTGAGCTAATAAAATATTAAAACTCAGTCAAATCAATATTTTGTGTACAGTTATTTAATTAGGCCTATGTCATCCGGTATCGCGGACTCTTGTTTCATACAAACGCAGCTGCTGCCATTTGCAACTATTGTTTTGTTCACTATTGGATTATAAAATAACAAACAGGTAAGATTTAAAAACAGTTTCATCTCCAATCAATATCTCTTATCCCCATAATTATTTATGTGACGAAATGCTGTGTAATAAGTGGTTTGACTGTATACCGCATCTCTTAAATGTCCTTATAGTTTGAACTTGCCGCTTGCTAGCAACTGCTCTCTCTGTGGAAGCTTTGCGTTTAAAGAGCTAATATTTAAACTCAGATCAATATTTCATGTCTAATTATTTACTTATGTGGCAAGTAGCTGTGTAATAAGCGGGATAATATACATCCAGCCGGTTGTTATCGCAGAATAAACCCTGACAGGGTGATCAGGACCTCGACACGGAGCGGGTCCTCATCACCCTGTCGGGGTTTATTCTGTGATAACAACCGGCTGGATGTACATTATCTCTTACTTAACAAATGAAACCCTGCTGTAATTGTACATTATATCAAAAATGTGCCATTCGTTTTTTGTCTCACACACTTTTTAGCGCTCATACTCCGGTGAGAACACAGCGAGTGTGATCGCGCGCTCCTGTGCTGCTCTGGGTCTGGCGTGCTTGGTGCCGGTGTTGGTGACCTCACGCAAAGAGAGCATTCCCACTATACTGGGCACTCTAGCGACGGGACTGCCGGACTCGCCCACCGCAGACGAATCTCAGGCAGTTCAGTTTCACAGCGGCCTGGCTCTGGGCATGTTTCTAGCATGGCTGAATGATGAGAGAGTCAGGTGTGTGCGAGTTCATACCATAACAGAGACTTGTAACGTCCAAAAAATAGGACCTTGAGCTTTTCACCAGACACTCTGTTATAAATGAACATTTTTGAATAGCTGCATGATGTTTAATGAATGCTTACTGACGTGTTTACTTGTTTTCTTTGTTTATTGCAGTGATATATCTGGGCAGTCAGTGGCAGAGCTGCTGAAGAAACATCTGGAACGACTGGAAGTTTGTTGCTTCAATCCCAATCTGGAGTACAAGTTAGTCTAATATGTTTTTAACAAAGTTTTGCATAGTAAGATTTTAGAGTGTGTGAGTGTGTCTGTCTGTCTGTATATATATACTTTTTTTTTTTTTTTTGGCCTTGTAATTCTTGATGGAGATAGAGTGGAGTAACATTTCATAGCAAGAACTGGCTAATCTTTCTCAGTCCATGAAGATGCACTGTAGCACTTAAAGAAGCTGTTAGACACAGACACAACATGCTGACTTCTACTTTTGATATTGACCTTTGTTCAGGGACTCCATTTCTGTTCGTCAAATATCTGTCTCAGTTGTTTCATGTTCATACAAAATATTGACACATGTTTGGAAATGAGCTTTTTTCACTGAGTAATGAAAGAAATACACCCCCCACACACAGACACACTAGAGTGCGGATCGGGCCGCATTTTTCTGTCCGAGCCCGGCCCGCGTCCGACAGGGCAGTAATCGAACCCGACCCGAGCCCGACAGGCATTAAAGGAGCTGTATGTAAGAAATTGATTTGAATTAATCATAAAATGGCCCTGATATGTCACTAGACATTGAGAAATGATGTTCATTTCAAATACTTATATCACTGACAACAGTAGTCCGGCCAGGATATTGTCATTCAAAAAGTGAAGTTGCAGCCCTCAACTGATGTTGATGTTGTCATGTTGTGTTTTGGTCTGTTGCTCCACCCTCCACCTATCGACCATTCACGAAGTCAGTAGTGTTGCGCCATCCGGGTTGCCAGCTCTGCTCTAGTTACCACAGCTGCAGCTACACACGTGTCGGATAAAAAAATGCAGCCGATCTGGCAACCTCGAGTCAGGGGGGAGGGGGAGGGGATACACCGCTCTACAGTAATTTGAAAGTGATTGCAGTACCGGTTTTGGCCACAATCTTACATACAGCTCCTTTAAGATATTTATGTCCGAGCCCGACACAGTTAAAAATCTCATTTTTTTTCTCATACTAATGACACGTACGTTTGTTTGTGTAGAAAGCCCGCTTTTATTTAGCAACTGGAAGGCATTCGGAAATGTTTACAGATGTGCGCAACGCATCAGCGTGCGCCGCACACGGCCAACAAAGCGCATGTTAACACAGGCGCGCACAAGAGGCACAAACAAATAGCCAATTGAAATTAAATGAACAAAGCTAGGTCTACCAAAAATTGCCAAAACTAACAGAACAAAACATTAACGTCTTACCATTTTTCTCGAAAACTGTGTGGCTAATAAAACTGTAACATGATCTATTCACATAATCCATCCTTCAATGTTTAGGCTGGTTTTAAAATATCCTGAGGCCAACTTCTTTTTAACGTCTTCCATCGTTGCGCTGCCAGCCACATGTAGCCAAATATGCAATATTATGCACGCATGTGTTGCGCGTTGTCACAGCAACATAAACTAATTTCCGCACACATGAAGTTGGATGTTAGGGTGATATTTTAAATTTATTTTAATCACAAAAACAAACATTTGCATCCAGTTAAACATTATAATAAGCTGTTTTAAATTTAAAATGTTCAATGCCTTATTGCGCCGACGTGACCGAGCCCGACCCGAACCCGAACGTCATTTCAAAATATGTGTCCGAACCCGGCCCGGCCCGTCGGGTCCCGTCGGGCTCGGTTCGGGTATCCATCCTCTAACACACACATACACACACACACACACACACACACACACATATATATATATATATATATATATATATATATATATATATATATATATATATATATATATATATATATATATATATATATAAAATTGAAATACATTATTATTTGATAATACATTAATTATATATATATATATATATATATATATATATATATATATATACATATAATTTTTATCTACTATATATAATAATAATATTATATATATATAATAATAATATAACAATAAAAAAAATATGTATGTATATATAATATTTTTTTAATATAAATAAATATATCTATATTTTTTATTATTCTTTTTTATATTATGAGTTGTATATTCTTTATTCCCTCTGTACACTAATACACTCTTAAACTTTTGTTTGCTCTTCTCTTTCTCAGTGCTGGTTGTGTGTTGGGTGTTGGTTTGGTCCTGAGTTCTCTCAGTAGCAGTAGTCAGTCTGAGCGGGACCGTGTGCACGTGTCTCTGACACTGGACAGACTCGTGCAGACGCTGCAGGACAGCAGCAGCATGAGCCGCATGTTGCAGGAGGTAAAACCATGTTAAGCTTTCAGGTTCACGAACACCTGGGGTTCATGAGGCAAGCAACTGTTGATGAAAAGCTAATAATTATTTAAATAATAGAAATATAAAATGTAAGTAAATTCAAATAAATATAAATCAAATGCTTACTAACAAAAAAAAACATTTTATTTGTTTACCTGCAAGTCATGTGACCATGAACTAACATCAGTGACAATTCTGAACAATGTCAAACAATGTCTATAAATGCCACACATTGTTGGCGATGACATAATTTTTCCTTTAATCAAATAAAAAATAGTTAAATGTTTAAAAGAAATTCCATCGAGTACTTTCAGTGGCAGTTTCTGTGCATCCAAACATCTCTTGTGTCTTTTTATCTGTTCTTTCGTTTTCAGGTTTTGGCCTATTCTGTGGCGTGTGTTGGAGTTTCAGCATTTAGCTCAGGCATTATCGAGGCCAGTAAAGCTGAGGAAAGCATGAACACACTTCGCTCCCTGACGGAGGAAAGCCAACAGGTAAGAACTGAAATCTAAGGCACTTGGAGAATCATAGAACTAAGTTTGGGTTTGTATTGAAGAATACATTTATGATTTGTTTTTGTGCATGAGTGATTAAAAGACAAATATTTGAGTCACACTTTAAGGCATTTATTTTGTGTGTTTTTAAGACACCAGGCTTTGCTTTGGCGTTGGGACTGACAGTGTTTGGCCTGTCTTGTTTTGGTCATGGTAAAGCTATGGACATCCAGCCCCGTCTGCTGGCCGCCTGGACCAAGATACTGCTGGCTGAGGTGATGTATCATTGTTCAGAGAATCATATTGGGCTCAAAATGTGTTATTTCCATATCTTATGCATATTTTGCCATTATGCATGTATGAAGGCTTGCTGGCCATTATTGTATGTGGTGCAACCACTTTATTATCCATTTTAAAGCTGCTTCAGGGGGGGAAAAAGTCAGTGGAAAGAAACAATCAACTAAGAAATTCAGTGTAGAAACAAATGTAGTTTGTCTCCCTGACCCATGAGAAACGGTGTGTTGTTGTGCCGTAGTAAATGAACTATATATCAGGATCTGGGCTAAGGCACAAGTCCAGAATGTAAGGTTGAGTCTTTGTCTGCCTGAGATCTTCGTTTTGGTCTAGGAAGTTTTGGCATCAACACTAGATCTCCGCTTTCATGAGGGAGAAACTAAACTGTAAAAAATTTTTTTCATTCTCTAGGGTTGTCCCACAATGCAGAGGCTGTCCGCCCTCAATGGACTGATCGCTTTAGTGGGGTCTGAGACGGCTCTCATTCAGGTAATTTAAGGGGTTCATATGATTCTGTTTTAAAAGTTCTTTATTTTGTTTATTGGGTGTAATAGAATAGGTTGACATGCTTCAAAAACGCATTATTTTTCACATACTGTACATTATTGCAGTACCTCTATTCTCAGTCTGTCTGAAACGCTCTGATTTCTACAAAGCCCCTCTTTCCGAAAAGCCCAGTGCTCTGATTGGCCAGCTGCCCCAGTGTATTGTGATTGGCCAAACACCTTTAACACTCCTTACTGTTGTGTGTCCGACATTTTAGATACCGTTCTGATACATCGACTTGTAGACGAGCCTGTATAATTCACTCTTCCACATCTTCTGAATCAGTTTCTGGTTCAAACTAGGGCTGTAGTCATCGATTATTTTAGTAATCAAGTATTCCACTGATTATTCCATCGATTAATCGAGTAATCGGATAAAAATTTGCGTTGGTAAAAATGTGAGCAACGGCCTTTAAAATCACTTAAAATACAAATATATAGGTAACACTTTACAATAAGGTTCATTAGTTAACATTAGTTAACTACCTTAGTTAACATATAGTAAGAATGAACAATACTTCTACAGCATTTATTAATCTTAGTTAATATGAATTTCAACATTTACTAATACGTTATTAAAATCAAATGTTGTATTTGTTAACATTAGTTGATGCACTGTGAACTAACATGAACTAACAATGAACAGCTGGATTTTTATTAACTAACAATGTCAACTTAATCTTTAACATTGGTCACTTCTGTCCGATAGAAATGAAACAGCCGCTGTAATATCTTGAACAAGAACATGTGCACTAGGGGTGTAACAATACATCGATATGGATCGATGCATCGATCAAACGTGCAACGATACGATGCATCGATACCACACATAAAATATCGATATACGGTACCTTTATTTTGACACGCTCCACATCCTCACGTAAACTTTCTCCGCTGAAATAGACGCCTGACAAGATTGACTGAACCCTTTGTCACAAAAGCCAGTATTTTCCACTGTCATCGCGAGTTCATGTCATCGCGAGTTCACAGCAGAAACAACAAGCCCCGAAAAGTTTGTTTTAGCAAATCAGTGCGCAGTATTCAGGTCAGGTGACAAGGCTGCTTGTCACTTTGAAAAGACGCGCTAGCTGAGAGGAGTTTCGTCAAGCTGACTAAAAGTGATCGAGGATGGATTTCAGCGAACTTGATGTACTCGTGATATCTTCTTCGGGGCGTAAAAGTAAAATAAAAGCTGAAACTTTGTCACGGAATCTTGCTAAAACAGCACGTTTAGTGGTAAGTGAAAGGCTCTCTGTATTGCGTGTACGTTAATCACAACAACAAAGTTTGACAGGCGTCTATATCAGCTGAGGAGATTGGTGTTACAAAGATTAACCAAGTGTTTTATTATGTATCATAGCAAATACTTGGCTTTGTTTAACTCTGAAACATGAAATGTGGAGTTATGCTTTTGCCATACAAATATATATATATAAAATATATAAATCCTTTCAATGAACTTTAATATAACAGAAGAGTTCATTTGCAAAAACAGATAACTGCGTTCTTGTTCATTTTCATATATCATTTTTTTTTTAACTTGTAACAAACTACTTGTAAATGTCCCAATTGGGAGAGGGTGAGCAATTTTCAAAGAGTTTAATTAAACTTTCATGTTATATATATTTGGATGTATTGTGAGTTAATAAACGTAACCGGTTGTGTACACTTAGCACATAATATCTAAATATCGATTAATCGATCGATATAGCCCTGAATCGAATCGAATCGTAATCGAATCGTAGAATTTTTTGAGGTATCGGCAAATATCGTATCGCTGGCTGAGAGAATCGATATCGTATCGTATCGTGATTTACTGTCCGATTTACACCCCTAATGTGCACATCAAAACATGCAAACTCAGTGCAAGTGTTAAACTTTTGTTTCGAAATCGCGATGAACAACAATTCGCATATTCAGAAACATATTTATGTATTCTCCTGTGTTGGCGTAGATTTAAATATGAGTTGCGTTACTATATATATTTATTTAACTGAATCACAGCCGTTGTGATTTCACAATAGCACTATGCTATATTATGATTTTAAATGGTTAAATATATTGCGTAGCCTTAGAAAATGGTCTAATAATGCGGTTCATGGATTCTCATCCGTGCAACGCACCACTTCCGGTATTTTGCCGGTTACTCGACACGGGTAAATTGCAATGGAGGATTTTTTCAAATCGAGTACTCGACTTTAATCGAAGAATCTTTACAGCCCTAGTTCAAACATATTTGGCTGAATTAAACAAGTATTTCCACTTGTCATTGTGTAGTGTTTACTACAGTAAAGTTGAGTGAGTGGATCAGGTATTCAGAGCTTGAGTGAGTGGAGGCGGGGCTAATTTGCATATTCATTGATCCGCATATACTAAATGAAGCAAGGGTGGAGTTTTTTATTATTATTATTATTTATTTTTTTATTGCAGAAATACATAAAGAAATTTTACAAAGTACACATATCGACCAAAAAAAAAAAACATACAAAAAACTAAAACAAAACACAGATAAACAACAATATACGAATAGACGAGGAGAAAAAAGAAAAGAAAAGAAAGACCTTATAAAATATATTGAAATATATATCCTTTGGGGGTGTTGAGTGTTTTAGGGTATTCAGTAATTTAACATCTTTTACCCTTTCTCTCGTCACCCCTCTCCTCCCAATCCTCCAAACAATAACAATGATAATCAAGTAATACGGTTTTATGATTAATATGGCTATCTGTGCACATCCCCGGGTGAAGGACGTCTCCCACAGGGCCAGTCCTGCCCAGAAGCCCACACCCACCCAAGGGTCTAGTTACATTCAAACATTCTTAAGGCATCAAGAAATGATTTTCACTGGGAATTTTTTTTTTAAATATGTAATATTGGTGATCAAACATGAGTCTTAAGGGATAAAATGATTGACTACAGGGGGACTTTAATTTATACAGTGAAGACTATGCAGTGTTATTTTACCTACAGCTAGAATGTTCTTTTTCCTCATATATTATTCTACACTGAGTCCATTATCATATGTTGAGGTGCTAGTTAAATGCCAGTCTCGTATGGGCACTGCCCTTTTTCACCCACACCTGGGCCAGGCTGGTCTTTGTGTGGCAAATTACACTCCTCCGTGCCCACCCACTTTCCAGACACTTACACATACACACACACACACACATAGAGAGAGAGAGAGAGAGCAAATGCTGTCTCGCCTTTTTAAATGCAAATGCCACCATACTTGGAAGGTAGCCAGGAAGTGTCGCTATAGAAACGGTGGGACTTGACAGTGGTCTGCAAGGATTTTTTCTCTCAGTGTGAATCGGAGCCTTGTGAATGTCTCGGATTACTCTGCCGCCCCGCAGATGAAAAGATTTGTGTTAATGTGTCTTTACGTGACTTAAAGTCAATGAACAAACACTGTCAGCGCATTCAAACTCTTCTCGAATCAAATCTTGAATGTAGCTTGTTTAGCTGGTCACTGTTCCTTTCAGATCTGTACTAGCTAACAAGATATTTTAACTAACTGATTGCTTTTTTTCGACTCTGTTTAGTAACTTTTTGCACGTACATGTAAGCGGATCGACCTCAGAAAGTGAACTGCTGCTGGGAAAATAATACAGCAGTAACAGCAGTGGGCAACACGAGGGCACTCTAGGGTTAAAGTAATCCAGTTTGAGAACGCTAAATGTGAAAACACATGAATCCTTTCTGTTTCTATTTCTGACAACAAAAGCAATAGGTTTATAACTAGTCTTGAAGGTCATTTAAAAAAAAAAATAACTTACAAATAAAAGAAATGATTCAATTCCAGCCTAATATGTATTTTTATAGTCATAAAACTTGAATGTAAACACACAATTGTAGCCTGGTTGTAAAGCAGCCATTACTCCAGTCTTCAGTCAGTGACATATTAGATTCATTCAGTCTAATATGCTGATGTGGTGCTTAAAAAAATATGCTGATTTTGTGCATTGGTGCTTAAACAAATCTTACTGACCCCAAACTTTTGAACAAAGTTGCTTAAAGTGCTTGAAGTACTTGAATTTTTTTATTTATTTAAGTCCTGGAAAACCCTTGAGAAAAGGTACTTGAAAAGTGCTTAAATTATTTAAAGACAATATATGTGAAATTACATATTTTATCGATAAAACAATATTTTTAAGCTAAATTAACGCTGAAGCCGGTCTGATATAGAGCCATTTCGCATGGCTATGAGTGTGATATTGCTCATAAATATCCAAGTATATGATACAGCTTTCATTCTTCAGGTATATTAATATCATATGTTCATAAATCCAAAATCAGTTTGAATAAGGAAAGCTTTTTTAGAATTTGAAAGATAATAGAGATGTTGTTTGATTAAGGAGATCTCTGATTGTGGTCCTTGAAAACCAAAAAAGTAGTGCTTTGGAAGTCCTGGAATTTTATTTTACAGTATGTACGAACCCTGTGAACAGTTGTGTAGTTAAAATGCTTAATTGTTTCGTTGCGACTGGTTAGTTTGAGTTTGACGTAGGCTTATACTGTGTCCGTGAAGTCTTTGACCTTCAGAAAGTGTGTTTTTCTCTCCATTAGTTGAAGAGGGACACAGAGGAGTCCTCACAACAGCAGGGCCGACTGAACGAGGTCATCCGAGCCCTTACACAGGTTATAATTCATGCATTTGGCATTCATGAAAATGTATATAGTGTGGAAGTGAAACAATGGTTTGATTGAAGTCAAGTCCTCATGCCATCCTCTGCACTAGATCATCACCTTCTCAGGAACAATAGGTCTGCAGTCTAACGGGGCATGTCTGCTGGGACACCTGCATCTGGCCCAGATGTGCAGCAGCCACAGTCGAACCGCAGGTGAGACTACAGTTATTCACAATAACCTTCTGAGTCATCTGAGGGGTTTTAATTTCTAAATTATTACTATTATTATTACTGTTGTTGTTGATAGTAATAATAATTAACTACTTGTAATAAAATGTAAAAAGTAAAAGTAATTTTTTTTTATTTATTATTAATGGCTTTATATTTGTTAATAATAATAATAAAATGCATCTAAATTTCAAAATGTTCAGTCTTCTGTCTATTTATTAAAAACAAAACAATATTCATACGGTAAAATATTAATATTAAATGAATAGATTTTTTTTATGATTAAATAATACAATTATTATTGTCGTTGTCGTTAAAGAGCCCCTGTGGTGAAAATCTAGCTTGTAATGTTGTTTATGTGTCTATGTGGTGTTTTTAATACGAGTGATCGTCAACGAGTGGATCTCTGAGCTGCTGTGAGTGAGTGGAGGCGGGGCTAATTAGCATATTCATTGATCCACGTTTACGAAATGAGGCAAGGGTGTAGAGTTACGTTCAAGCTATTTTAAGGCATGAAGAAAAACATTTTTAGGAAAAAATGTTTTAATATGTAATTTTGGGGATCAAAGATGAGTTTTTAAGTGATAAAATTATTGACTACTGGGGACTTTAATTAGTTGCTTAGTTGATACATGATCCGTACGGACCAGGCACCTTGATTCGAAACGCATGTGATTCACGGATTCATTGAAAAGTTTAACCATCATAGAGCGAAAGTTAATCATTTGCACTTATTTTAGATCCTGTCAGTTTAAACATTCAAGCGATTTTAAACCATTTGAGTGCAAGACGACGCCAAAGAGAGCTCTATTCAATACTCGCGCGCTGTTTTCTGTGTACACACACAAAGCCGAATTCAGTTCTCTTCCACATATATTTGTGTATGAATGGACATACACGTAAAATTATGTAAAAATGCCCGTCACGCCGTGTATCCTCATAAACAAAGACGCCTATGGCTTACGTCAACATAAACAATAGAGAAAGAAAACAGATGTGTATCATTATTTTGGATCCGTTTATTCGGTCTTAAAGTGACAGCAGCCTAAAATACCCTCAGCTGTCATTAATGTTCATCAAACAAAGAAATACAAAGAGAAAATCACTTTTGTAGCTGTAACAAAGATTCATTATATTTAATATATACAGTGAAGACTGTGCAGTGTTATTTTACAGTTGATTATTCAATATCTGTAGCTGAATACTGTTAGATGTACCTGAAAAACATAAAGCACTGTTTATTACATTTGCATCTTTGTTCTATTGTATTAATCTATATTTATAACTTGTTTATTATTTTGTATGCAGATTCACTCCCCTACAAAATCACCCTGATCATTCTTGAATGATTAATTCTTTCCAAATGGAGCCATTCAAAACTGTTTTCATACCGCAATATATATATATTTCGTGCAGCCCTAAATATTAGTACTAAAAATCGTTTATAAAATATATAAATATTATTATTTTTATTTGTACTACTACCACTAAATAATAATAGCTAAATAATGAAAATAACAAAACACAAACAAATGTATACTGTATGAATGGAAGAAGACCAATAAAACACACTTCTCCACCTCTCTTTAATAGTTCCTCAGGACTTTGGTTATCTCCCAGAGAAAAGTTTCATCCGAGCGAGTGTAGACTTCATCACTGAAGCAGGAAGGAAAGGTAACACTCTATCTAATGCTGTCTAATAAAGAAAGGCTCTCTGTTAAATACTAATGCTGTGAGTTTGTCCAGGGCCTGAGGTCACCGCTCCACACCTAGTGAAGACGGTTCTGGCAGCTTTAGGCTCGGTTGGTGGAAGCTTCCAGTATCCTCCAGTCAACTGGAGTGCCATCCTCTCTCCGCTGATGAGACTCGGCTTTGGTCAGCTTCCTCTTCGTCATCATCTCGAATGAGTGTTTTATAGGAGATGCCTGGTGAGAAATGATTTTGAAGTGTTCACCTGTGCCTGCCGTAGGTGAGGAGGTGCAGCATCAGTGTTTAGAGTTGGCTGCCAGTCAGGCCCAGTCCTCCCAGAGTGCCTCACTCTTCCTCGGCATCTGGCTTGTGCCTCCCCTGGTTCACAGCCTCAGTGTGAGTGTTTGTTTCTTTCTGTGTGTAATAGATGTTTGAGGTTTCTCCATGCAGATTATTATGGTGGGTTTTTTTATACCATAAATGGCTAGTTTTATATGTGCAAGCCCTGCTAATATGTTCTTCAAAAAGTTTGTGGAAATGTATGACGTTGAAGTCATTTTTGAAAAATATTTTTTTAATGTTATGTAATATTATGTACAGTGTGTGTGTATACCGTATATATATATATATATATATATATATTAGAGGTGGGCATAGATTAATTTTTTTAATCTAGATTAATCTACATTAAAATGGCTCATTTGAATTCTCCCGAAGGCTTTCAGAATATGTGTGCTACCCAAATAATGACTAAAAGTAAGTCTTTGAGAATAGTTTGCCTCGCGTAGGGATGTGCATTTCTGCCAAAAATGCCATTCGACAATCGAGGAGCAAAAGTCGAATATCGTAAAAAAAAAAAAAAAAAAACGCAATGACAGAAAGGGAGGCCAATTTCATCTTTAGCGATTTGTCATCAAACAAACTGTTTATTAATTGAACAAGTAACATGTTTCGTCCTTTTTTTAACATAGTAGGCTAATTGGAAGAAGAAGAAAACAATACGCACGACAGTCCGTTTTTGCATCGCCAATGCTCGTTAGATCAAAAAATAATGTCATCATATGTCATAAGAATTTTATGTGAACCTGCCTTGTTACTGCAATAGCCTCATTTTTAAACAAATTAGTTTCAATCAATGTAAACTATTCGTGTGATTATGCCACTGCGCAATAAACGCGCAATACACACACAATGTATTACCTGAATGAAATGAAATCGAATGTATCGTCCTGTGGAATCATTCATTCACAGACAGCTTACGAAGATGTTCAAGTAATAAAGATCTTCATCGCTGGCAAAAATATGATGCATTTGCAGATTTGCATTCACTAGACTAGACTGTAGATCGGCCACTTCATCCAACGCTCTTGATGCTCTTAAATCTTCCTGTTTCGACTCCGAGTGTGAATTGAAAGCGCTTCAGACGATTCAGTGCGCGAGGATCTGAACAGATCAACTGATTCGCGAACGGATTTAGACAGATCATCTGACAACTTCTTTGACTAAGTCTTTGAACAGAATCGACTCAAAAGAGTGATTCATTTGTAAATGAGCATCGCTCATGCCCATACAAAGGACACAGCGCGCTTGGAATAAACTCATTTAACAACGTATTGCATTAAAATAAAGTAACGAGAGGAACGTCGCGCAACGTAACAAAGTAAAAGTACACCTTGTGTCCCTGACAGGAAAATACCCTACTGCGCGATCTGTGACAGCAGGCGCGGCGTCATACTACACATTAGAATTGCGCGAAAATATAACGATATTCGAAAAAGCTATTTATGATCCCAACCCAACTTTGATTAACGGCGATATTTTTTTTATCGCCCGATAAGAGTCTCACGTTAACGCAGCACGTTAACGCCGATAACGGCCCAGCACTAATATATATATACATATACATACACATACAGACATCCATACATGCATACATACATTTTAAATAATAAAAAAAACATAATAATCTGCAAGTTCTAGGAACTCAGTTAAAATATAATAAATAAATACTGAAATAATAACGTTGTTAAATGCATTGTTTCTAATGAGAGCAATGGTAATAAATAAATTAATGTTTTTGCAATAAACGAGCAGTCCTACATGACGGCGAGTTTTACATATTTCTGCTCTTATTTTATTTAGAAAATGTATACATTTAGTTTCTGGGGGCTATATGTAGAATTAAGAAAACCCTTGTTTGAATTCAGAAACCCTTGTTATTAGCGACACCGGTGGCCGTTAAGTGAACTGCAGCCAGAAACTCACACTCGTGCACACGTAACGTACAAGAGACTGAACGAGATCCCTGATATTCTCACGGCGAAGTTCTTTTTTCGTTCTTTGCTTAGAAGTACAAAGAAGTTGGCAAGACTTTTGCAGCGATATACTGTTAACGAACATCCCGATGCCATCCTGCTGAAAACAACGCTTAGATGAATATGTAAATAAGTGTTGCGCGCTTTCTTCTCAATAACAATATAAACATATAACAAAACTGACAGCGGTGAGAAAACAGCAGTTCAGAGAGCATCTGATTATAGCGATGTGGATGTTAGCACAAGCTCTGCAATTCACCGGCATCGTGTCAACAGACGAAGCCAAATTAAAATTACACTGTTATGATAGTTTGATGATTATAATGGAAATTTGAGACTATAGACTATATAGATCTGAATATGTGACACTATAGTTTGAATTAATCTCTTTTCTTTGCATGACACATTCATTGAAATTTCAGTGCAGAATAGCTCTTTCTGCATTATCATGAACATTGTATAAGCATTGTGTCATTAAGCAGAAGAAAGGGAACGCGTAAACATCGCATCTTTGGATTTTTATGTGAAGGACTAGCTTTTGCTGGGAAAATCAAGTCTACAGGCTTTTTTAAGCGAATAATACATGACAATTCTTACTTATAGCCCCTTAATTCCATAATTTTTCCTTTTGTAATATTCATAAGCTGTTATGTTGAATGTATCTTGTAAGGATGCTGAAAAGTGAAGTGGTAATTGGTATCTAATTTTCTGTAAGTAGTTCATCATGGTTTTGCGGCTTGAAAATGTCTCTCTGTCTCTTGTCTATCCCCTGAACCCTCCACAGCTCCGCACCAGGGCTTACCTGTACGAGTGCCTGAGCTCCTGGATGAAGCACGTGGCTGAAGACAAGCTGCAGGTGTATGTGGACAGTCTGGCAGTGCAGCAGTTTGAGCCCGACACACGTGCTCAGCGCTTGCCCCTGTGCCTGTCCATCCTGCGTGGCCTGTCCAAAGCCATGGCGGTCCCCAACCCGCCCCAAAACTGCTGGACCGCCCTGTGCTCTGCCACTGAAAAGATCTATAACCTCTTATCTGATAACATACCGGTATGTTCTGGCAGTTCCCTAAAGGTTGTGACAGCCCAAGCCAATGGTTTGCATTGTGTTCCACATAGTCGGACCCCTATAGACTATTGATACCTATAGACCGTTATTTCCTTACACGCACAAGCTAGTTAGCAGTCACCTGGAGTCTTAGCGGTGTGTTCAAGTGCAGCTTTTTGGCCGAGACGCAGCTGACTTGACGCGACAACATTTTCAGCTTTCGTCGCTTATAGTTCTTTTTTACGTTGGCTTGGTGTGTCACAGCCTTAAAGGGATAGTTCACTTTGAAATAAATTTATGTTTTAGCTTACCTCAAGGGCATCCAAGATGTAGGTGTCTTTGTTTCCGCAGAAGTTTCAATTTTGATATTTTTAGGTCAAACCGTTCTTGTCTGTCAGTCATATAATGCAGGTCTACGGTCACCACCTCAAAGAGCATGCACAGAGAAGTCCAAATTAAACATGATTTAATGACTCGTAAATGTAAGTACACATTGATGGCCTAAGACACGAAACGAGCGATTTGTGTGAGAAACCGAACAGTATTTATATCGCTTTTACCTCTTGTAACCACAGCCACGTCCAAGTGATCTGAGGGCGCGGGCGCTTCGTTCTGTGCGTTACAAGAGGTAAAAACGATATAAATACTGTTCGTTTTCTCACACAAACCACTCGTTTCGTGTCTTAGGCCATCAATGTGTACTTACATTTACGAGTCATTAAATCATGTTTAATTTGGACTTCTCTGTGCATGCTCTTTGAGGTGGTGACCATAGACCTGCATTATATGACTGACAGACAAGAACGGTTTGACCTAAAAATATCAAAATTGAAACTTCTGCGGAGACACCTACATCTTGGATGCCCTTGAGGTAAGCTAAAACATATCAAAAAACTTAGCCAGTCCCGCTGCTGTACAGTGATATTTTTTGGGCGGTTTTGTGTTGGTCTGTAGGCTGGTGAAGTGGAACTCTATGAAGAGATGTGCTCGTGTCTGTCTGAACTGAGCGACACTGAGGTAGACCGCATAATCAAAGTCACTGAGGTAAAATACAACTAATGTTTGTGATTTATAGCTTTATAAATCCGATTCTGATTTAATCCTTATAAATATTCATCACGACGTGTAGTCATTATGTCTTGCGTGAACACGTTGAACACTTCTAATGAACACGTTTTTTTTCACTGTGCAAGCTCAAGATGCGTATAAAACGACATCAAATGGTTATTAATGAAGAGAAGACTGAATAACCAAATTAAATGCTTTTTCTTGGTCACACCACATCATGAGGTTCATTTTAAGGGTCATTCCACAAAAAGTGTGCCTCTGGTTTTTCATTAACATGTTATTAGTGACTTTAAGTGTGTACAACTAATGCCAGCAGCAATTATAGAGTGCAACAGTCCGGAAGTAAAACTTATAAACCTTTAAAAGTAGGCCTACTGTGAGCTACGAGGTTGTTAATCAATGGTATTTGCTCCTGTTGAATAGGTCAGCCCTCATTTTTCACCTTATTTTTTAAAATAATCGTGTTTAACTCTTTCCCTGCCAGCGTTGATTTTAAAGTTGCCAGCCACCATTTCACAAAATGTTCATGGCCCCCAGAAATGCAATATATATATATATATATATATATATATATATATATAAAAGAGAACAAAAAAAAGAGCCTCTTCTCTTAAACAAAACAAAAACTTTAATTCTAGCTTAATCCATTCTTTTTTTATCAACACTTGTTGAGTGTGGGTAAGTTTCATAAAAAAGCGGAGAAAATCTAGACTACATCCAGATCGGATTCAGAATGATGATCGAAACATAGATCGAGTCATCAACATACCTAATACTTGCACAGTCCTTTAGCTCGTCTTCGGTCGACATTTCATTCAGTAACATTAGGCGGTTTTGATTTATATGCTGTTTAATGTTGATGATCGTGTTATTTTTTTACATATGCATCTGCTTACATAATTATGCTAAGGCTTGTTTCTGCTTCTTCTTCACTCTTTCAGAAGATGTGTCATAGCACCCCCTACCCAAAATCCAGTTTCATTTCAATGCCTTTTATTTAAATGTTATTTTATGCCTTCATTCCTCATGAAGATGCCTTTATTTGGAAATAAATACATATGTATGCCTACATAAATATTAATAAACAGTAAATATTGCTATGAATAGATCAAAATTATCTATTATAATTATTATTATTTATTGTCTTGATATATTTGTTGGGTTTTAGTGAACATTTTGTTTTAAAGACTTAAAGTTGTGTCCCCAGAGTGGATGTAATAGTTCTGTTAGCGTCGAATTGAGTCATTTATCACGTCATGTAACAACCATCCCAGATGCAATTTACAAGTTAAATGACTTGCTCAAAGGTACACTGACACTGGCTAGAGACATTAAAATCAACATATGTGTACAACCTCACACTGTTTTTGTGCTCCCTCTACAGGCTAATGTGGAAAAAACCGCTTTCATCCTATCCTACCTGACCTCTAAAGGCAGAGTCCCTCTCCTCGGGCTCAATGATGTCATCAGTACCATCCTCCGGGTGGGGAATAAAAAACAAATCAGCTGGCTTCTTCTGCAGGGCCTCCACCAATCACGGTTCGCCTCTAGTCCCAATACAGGTAGGCTAATAATACTACTGATGTATATAATAGTAGAAAAGGGTATACCGTTCAAAAGTCTGAGATCAGTAAGACCCCAAACCTTCCATTTCAAACAGCCACACGTTGATGAACTTGAATCATTATGTTGTTTCAGAAAGTAAAATGTTTGTTTGTTTTCAGGGGTCTCGAAACGAATGGAGTGGCTACTGGAGTTAATGGGCCACATCAGAAACGTTGCATACGGATCTCCCTCTGTTAAATGTGTCAACGTTACAGAGGTGTGTGCAATATGACTGCGCTGCTAAATCTTTTTGGGCACGATTTATTGGGCACTGGTTTCTTTTAGCTCGCTTTACAGTCGTATGTGGATCTGCCTCTCAGAAGACCATTCACTGCCATCTGGAAAGTGTTTTTAGTTGCCTTGCTGTGGGGCCTAATGATATAAACAGTTATTTTGTCTATAAAACACATTACCCGCTGCAGGAAACAAGAAACTACCTGTTCACTGACAGATTCAAATTATGCGGTAAAGCAACGCTGTTTTACTTGGTCAAAACAATCATACTAAAAATAAATTTGAGTGTGTGTTCGCTCTGTGGCTGCTATGATACACTGCACTTGCACACTGCAGTAAGCTAGATCGATATTAAAATATCATATTAGCTGAATGACTTGTGTTGCTAAATGGAATGCAATTAATTCTAAAATATAGTGTACGGCAGACAAAACGCTGTATAACTGTTACTACAAATAAAGCTCTTTCTGATTTCGCTATGTTAGCCACTTGATAGAATAGTGTCTCTGAGGTACAAACATGTTACTCGCGGTAAAACAAGAAAACAAGAGATTCAAACAATAAGACTAACCATGTTGAGCTTTATAACCATGATTCATTTTCTGTCGATAAAGGAATCCATGTCGAATAAAACACGTAATATATTAAAGCGTTTTTGGTGTTTTCATGGTTTCTATGGAAGTAGAACTGAAGGGTAACACAGATATGACGTCATATGACGACGCATTGACATGGGCCGTTACACTGGTTAAAATTGCTGATTTGTATTGATTTAAACATTTGCCATGATGTAAGCACACAAGGCAACAAAATATATAACACTGTTCTTGTGGTTTTTGGATATTTGAATCCAAAAATCGTACATATTTTGCCTTTAAATCGGCATGAAACGAGTGTTTTTTTCTATGCGCTGGTTTCTCAAACAAGAAAAAAAGTTAATTTCTCTATCGGGATTTGGGAATTGTTTGAATGGTTGTGCTTTGCTATTGGTGGATCTCATGCGAGTGACAGGTTGCCCCGCCCTCGTGCCAGTAAACACATCATCAGAGAAGAGATGAGATGTTGATGCAAGAGAGAGGGGAAGATTTTGTGATTAAAGATTGTGAGGGCAATAATAAAAAAAGAATGATGTTTACTGATTTCAAGGTGACTCTAAACATAATGTCCACCGTCACTTTGCAGGGCACAGACTTCCTCCTCGGTGTGTTTGCTGCAGCAGTGGCGTCCTGGGCGGACCATTGCTCCCCGCTCCTCATTGGCATCAGAGCCCAGTGGTTTCCCTGGCATCAGTGCTCTCAGGCACCAGAGCTCACGCATGGCCTGTATGTCAACCCTGCCACCACTGAGCTGGCGGTGTCCTCATGCCTCTCCGGAGTCCCGTACAGCATCAAGCAGCTACTCGCCAAAGAGCCGTGGAAGGCCCAGTCGCAGAAGGTGTGGCGTGTTTTACCTCTCGTTTTACTATTTAAATACGTGTAGTTCTGGGTTGCTTGGAAAAGCTAAAGTTACACAGTTTAAGATGTCATTCATGTCCATTGCACAAATGTTACAGAATGAGTTACACACTATTGTAATACTTAAATATGAGCAAGACTCAAGAGTAATTAAAAAATAAAGCTAATATTTTTCTGTTTATCTATCTACTCTATTGTTCAACATTGCATTTATTTGATCAAAATACAGTAAAAAGTCATATTTAGAAAAAAGATTACAATTTAAAACTACAATGGTATCTATGCCTGTTCTCATTCAGCATCATTACTCCAGTCTTCAGTGTCACATGATCCTTCAGAAATCATTCTAATATGCTGATTTGGTGCTCAAGAAACATTTTCTATTATTATCAATGTTTAAAACCGTTAATATGATACAATTTTTCAGAATTCTCTGATGAATATAAAGTTCAAACGAACAGCATTTATTTGATATAGAATTTGAAAGCCTTTATTATCACTTTTGATCAATTTAGTGCTTCTTTGCTAATTGAAAAAAAAAGACCGACTCCATCCTTTCCTTCTGTATGCCATCAGTTCATCGACTGGCTCTTCAGCATCACTGAAGCTCCTAAGCTGAGTTTCTCCGAGACTGCTCTTCTTACAGCCAGAGGTGAGATTCTTTGTTTTAAACTAAATAAATGATTATTCTTTAATGTTTTCATAGCATGATCACAAGAAGCAAAGGATTGTTATATAGAGTATAAACTCATTCTCTCATTTGACTGATTTTTTATCTCTAATTTGTCTTAGCGGCATTAATGTCTCTGAGATCCACGGTGGAGTTCAGGAAGAAGGGTGTGTGGACCAGGGCGTACGGCTGGTGATCCTGTGAAAGCGACGGCATCTACACAACAGTGCTGATGTTTGAACAATTCACAAACTCTAGTGATAATCCCCGTCTGTTACCAACCAGAGAGAAAACGGACATGTTTAATAGACTGAAAGTAGGAATGCCATGGTATTCTTTTAAAAAAAAAAACGTGACAGTGCACATAAAAATGGGCTCAGAAAGCATCGGTTTCAACTTGTGTTCATTTCCACTTTCATGCTTTGCATGTAAAACGTATTGACTATTTTTTTTGTGACCAGTTATGTAAAATAAATGTATCTGCCATACCAAGTATCTTTCTCTGTTTAAATGAAGCTCACTCTTTTTGCATACATTTCCTTTCACTTGACCCGACAGCTTTCTTTTTCCCATCAGCCACTTTGATACTGAATACAATACCTGATGCCTGATGGTCCATACTGTAGCTTAGGCTAGCCAAGAACTGCCCATTTAGGCCATCATTTCAAATACCCTAAACAGACTAAATTGGGCTTCATAGTGAATCAGGGTAAGACAAAAAAGAAGAATTTAATATATATCTTCTGATATAGCTGATTTTTCATACAATATATATTGTATGAAAAATCAGCTTTGAGCACAGGAATAAATTACATTTTAAAATAGGAAATAATAATAATAAAACTTTATTACAGACTCACCGGTCCAAATAAAACAAACAAGACAGTACACACAATACAATACAATATAATAAAAACAAATACAACTTCAGAGGAGACAACTATACCAATGCTTCCATAACTTGGACTTATACCGTGTAGTGCTAAGCTTGATATTGGTCAATGCCACAATTATATAATTCTCTGAGTTATTCAGCCGACATATAAATTTGTACATAACATTTCTCAATGCGGCTTGCAGAGTATTAACACCTGCAGCCACAAACATCTCACTGCACTACACCAGCGTGGTCTTCTCAGCAGAATTCTCAGTGCATCGTTGTAAGCTACCTGAAGTTTATGCAAGCTAGCTTTGCTGAAACTAGACCACAAGTGGGCATTTTGGAGAGGAGTGCAGTAAGCTCTGAACAAAGCAACTTTCACTCTATCTGTGCACCCACCAAACTTACGAGCCAAACTATTCGCCTGAGCATATATAGAGCGGCATTGCCTATAAACGTCAAGGTCATCCTTCAACTGGTCTGTAATGAGATGCCCAAGATACTTATATTTGCTCAAAACTTTCAAGGTATTACCTGCCAATTTAAAAGGAGGAAACATTTGACATTTATCCTCCTTTGTTCTGCAAATCATCACCGCACTCTTGTCTGTATTAAATTTTATGTCATGAACAGTTCCATAGTCAGAGCAAACATTAAGAAGCTGTTGAAGACCAGCCCTGCTAGGACTGAAGACCACAAGGTCATCTGCATACATAATATGATTCACTAGTGTTACCTATCATACACCCAGTGTTACACAAATTCAAGCAGACAGAGAGCGCATCAACATACAAGTTAAAAAGAATAGGGGAGAGGATTCCACCTTGTCTGACCCCGTTCCTGACCCCAAAAGGGGCAGAAACACAGTGGCCCCATTTTATAAACATAGACTGGTTGGCATACCAGTAGGTCAGAATTCTCACTATACATTTAGATACACCTCTCTTACTCATTTTGTCAAATAACTTGTAATGATTGACGCGGTCAAACGCTTTTGAAGCATCAATAAAACTCATTAAAACTGAGGAGTTCTTATCTCTATACGTATTAACAATTTCCTTTAAGGAATATATGGCCATATCTGTGCCATGTTTAGGTTTAAAACCAAATTGGTTGTCTTGTAGAGGGGATAATGTCCACAATTCTGCTCAACAGGATGCTTTCAAAAACTTTAGACAATACACTGGCAAGGGCTATTGGTCTGTAGTTATCAGAGCAACCAACCTTACCAGACTTATCCTTGATCACCGGCACAAGCAAGACAGATATCATTGTATCCGGTAGGAAGCCATGAATTAAAAAAAGAATTAAAACAAATACCAAGAAGGGGGGCTAACCTCATGCTGGCATATTTAATGTGCTCAGCAGTGATGTGATCCAACCCACTTGCTTTATTATCTGCTAACTTATTTATTGTGCATGATACCTCATGTGAAAAAATTGCCTTAAAATCAACACACTTAATATTGTCAGACATATAAATATCACTTTTAACACAATTAAACAAGGTCCTGTAGTGCTGTCTCCACATCTCAGCAATATTCTCAACACCTGAGATACCATCTACAGTGCACGGGACGGGGGTGGTATACTACATTTGTTAAGACCCTTTACCTCCTTCCAAAATTCAATAGTGTGGTTATCCATTACCTTCTCGGCCATAGATTCTGCCCTCATAGCTTGCTCATTTTTATCAATAAATCTAACAGCATATTTATACGCT
This sequence comes from Rhinichthys klamathensis goyatoka, assembly GCF_029890125.1. Lineage (NCBI taxonomy): Eukaryota > Metazoa > Chordata > Actinopteri > Cypriniformes > Leuciscidae > Rhinichthys > Rhinichthys klamathensis. The sequence goes on from NW_026606697.1 coordinate 4,039,118, forward strand.
GCATTAGCATTTTTCTTTTGTTCAAACAGCGGCCCTTGCCTTGGTCTACCAGCCAACACCCATGATTTAAACACTAACTTAGCTTCCTCATGATATCCGGCCACATACTTATTCCAGCCAGGCCTCATTTTACCCCTTTTGTTTTTCCGTTTAAAATAGGGTCTACTGCTTTCATACAGGGCTCTCACAACATGATCATATAGAGAGGAGATTTCCTCCCTGTGCTTCCAGACATTACAGGTAGGATCACTACACCTAATTGCATCACTGGGAAGACTGATTTTACTCAGCAATCTATTTGTATCAGCATAATAGCCAGCAATATCCTCCCTTGAAAGGGCAGACCGATCCAAAAATTCAGTATTACAATCAGAACTATCACAAGAGAGCATTGGAATATCCTCAACATTTATCAATATAAGCACAGGCATATGATCATAGGTGGCTGCCCCATACAAAATGTCCATACCCACTATAGATGAGTGTGCATCATCTGTGCTAATACAGTGATCCAACCACGAGGCTGTATGCCAAGCCTCCCTTCTATAAGTATAAGTATTTGAGGGTAGAAACTCTTGACTTGATAGCTTTAAACTATTATCCTGACAAAACTGGATCATATGATTAGCAAACAGTGAATTTCTGTCCGCAATGTCAGCATTCATATCCCCAATTACATAAATACAAGAAGTATTACTACACTGAATAAAAGAATAGATAAAAGCAAGCCTATTAAGATATTCGGCTTCATTCTGAATACATTCATATGGTGTATAAACATTAAGTATGATGATCTCCCTGCCACTGTAACTGAGCTGAACACCAATACACCAGTCTACATCAAGCCTAAGGACATTGACAAGTAAGTCAAGTCTCTTATTCCACAGAATGGCCACACCCCCAGGTATTCTACCCCTGATTATTCTCGAGCTAAGATCAGTTGTTGATTCCCTTGCACCGTGAAAATTGACATCAAGAATATTTAATTTTGCCAAGTCTTGCTTTGCCAGAAACGTCTCTTGTAAGCACAAAATGTCACAATTTTCCAAGAGATTGTCAATAACCAAACGACGAGCCCTGTCACCTGCGCCCTGGCCCAGACGCAGGCCTCGACAATTGTAGGACAAAACACGAAGAGGACCAGTCATATGAGTGAACTAGTAAGTGCTCACAGCACCAGTAGACCCACTTCTCAACTCGGCTGTCTGCCGAGTTGAGAAGTGGGTCTACTGGTGCTGTGAGCACTTACTAGTTCACTCATATGACTGGTCCTCTTCGTGGTCCTCTTCAGTGCAAGCAGCGTTAGTCAAGATAGTTATTTATTTTTTAAATTATAATATCTTGCTGTTTCACTGCATTTTAATCAAATAAATGCAGCCTAGTTGAGCATAAGACACTACTTTCAAAAACATTTTAAAAAATCCAAACCAATCCCAAACTTCTGAACTCTTCTGTATTTTTCCAATGAATCAAATTACAATTTGTTTGGAGGAATTCTGTGCCGTCTTTGTTTCATCAGATTTGCCTGGCAGATTATATTATTTGTTAAGGTAATGGTTCAGGAGGCTCGCGCAGTGATTGGTCCGTTCCTTCTGAGAGGTGTGGAGACAGTCACACAAAAACAAAAAAACCTTGGAATCATTAAATGATTAATATTAAAATGAAGGCAACAGTTACAGTGTTTCTTTTGTTGGGTCTCTTTGGAATATGGAATAAAACGAAACTTTTATGTTAACGTATATTTGACATGGTCAAAGGCACAGAATTACTGCAGAGAGCATCATGATGCAAAGAAGAGCTAAAACCACTTTCTGATCATCCAAAAGCCTATTATTTTATTTTTTGTTGGACTTCACAGAGATCCTCTAACACGAAGTAGTGGAAGTGGACCACAGGTCAGTGCTCTTTAAGTTGTTTATGTTCATTATTATTTTAATGTTATGCGTTTTGAGACATGAGGTAGCTTAACGCCGTCTCTCGTGACGTTTTGCATACACTGATGTGTGCGTTCATGTGTTTTTGTGTGAGGAGGCGTGGCTTTGGAGACGCTCTGAAGGAAGGGTGAGATCTTTCAAAGCTAGCTCGCTATTGCTAGCCTCTCCGGAAATTGCCCACCCTACCTTTAATTGTGTGAAGGAACATACGGGATATAGGTAACATTGACACAGTACCTTCTTTGCTTTGTTTTTAACTGCTAAATATTAAATCAAATGCTTTCCAGAAGTTAGGTAGTTTAATACATTATCTTATTTCATAACTAAAATGAAATGTGTAAAGTAATAGATAATTTCATTAGAATGCAAAGTAATATTGCTGTCCTGTCAGTAGAGCGCAGTCTTGTGTGGATATCGATATTGTCCTATTAATGCATTATCTGGTTGTGGTTACATTGATTTTAAACAAATGAATATCAACTCTGGTAGATATTTTCAATGTGTTTTAATTCATGAAACTAATTTTTGTTACAACATGAGTAAATGGTGCCTTGAGGCCCGGTTTCACAAACAGGGCTTAGATTAAGCCAGGATTGGGCCATAGCTCAATTAGGACATTTATAAACGTGCCTTAGAAAAAAAAAAACATTACTGGTGTGCATCTTGAGACAAAACAATTGCACTGACATATTTTAAGATATATCAGTGCAAGTTGCTTTCAGTTAAAATAGCTCAAACATTTTAGTCTGAGACTAGCTTAAGCCTGGTCTGTGAGCGAATCTTGTAAATTGTATTTTGTTTTTCAGATCAGTAAAGTCCCTCATGTCATGTAACTCTCAGGCAAATCTGTATTTGTTTTGTAATTCAATCTGTTTGATCTGCTTGATTTCCCTTCCCAGCTGCATGTGTTGTCCCTGTTTACTGTGCATTCAAAACAGCCAGTGATGATGAGGTAAAGTAATACCAGGGTTGCTAGTCTTTTTTGAGGAATTGATTTTTGAATTGAAGAAGAAACAAGGGGCCTCATTTATAAAATGTTCACAGTAAAAAGTGATCAGTTGACTTAAAATTAGTAAGTAATAAACTTCACGCATAACTGATATAATTAAGTTACGTGAACTTGACAATGCCACATAACCTAAAATTATTAAGTATAAATTTCATGCCTAATTGAACAAATTAAGTCAACGGGTTTCCTCACTTTTTTTAAGTTAAATCAACTGATCACTTTTTACAAAACCGTCCTACACTTCTCAAATGTGTGTTCGAGTGATTCAGACCCAGACAGCAACACGTGGAATCCACGCATACCAGATGTGGGCCGGATCTGGGCCGACACCGTGTTGTTGTCTGGGGAGAAATGAACGAATCCACAAAAAAAGAACGTGTCTACGCCTCTCTTCCTGATGTGAAATCTAAATTGCAAATGCTCTTGAAATTGTGCGTAGCTGAATGGTTTCAGATCTCCGCCTTCCTTGTAAACATCCCCTAGGTAATGTCATCAACATTTTAAAGAGCACTAGTCGACGTCTAAATGCTTTACTTGAGAATGGCGAGCGGCAAGAATTGTTTAGATTTCTAAATACCTGCAAGACTTCACATTAGGCCTGGTTTCACAGACTGGGGTCAGATTAAGCAAGGAATAGGACATTTAAGAAGCTTTCATGAAAAAACATTACTGCGCATCTTGAGACCAAACAATGGCACTGACATGCAGATTTCGTATCCGTTGCTTTCAGTTAAAACCGCTCAAACATGCATTTTTAATCTGGGACTAGATTTAAGACTTGTCTGTGAAACAGGGGTTAATGTAGATATTTCCTTTCTTTGAGTCACCCGATTTGCCTGTTGTTCACATTTTTAAATAAAGAGATTTGTTAATGTAAAGCAGGCGGTGAAAGACACTGTGATCTGGCAGAAGCTGCCCTGGTTTTTAATTGGTCTGAAATTTGTGAAAGGTGTGGCGAGTCAGCAACATCATGACAAATGTGAAATCCCACATTTATTCTGGATTCTGCTGCTGCGCTGGGAGATCCCCTGTAGAGACATGAAGGCTTCGGTAACTCTGCTGCTCTTTTTGAGCCTCTTTGAGCTGAATCTCAGCGTCTACAGATATCACTTTTTCGTGAATGAGACTATGAACTGGAAAGACGCACAGAGTCATTGCAGAGCGCGCTACGATGACTTGTCCACTGTCAGAAGTAAAGATTTACAGACGCTTTCTACCAATCCTCGAATTAACAAGAATTATTTTTGGATTGGACTCGAGAGAGACGGTAGAGACAAAACCAAGTGGATGTGGTCCGAAGGCGGGGAGGCGACGATAACGTTTTGGAACGAAGGAGAACCAAATAATGATAATGAAAAATGTGGCACTATCGATAAAAGAACATATAAATTGTGTGACGGCGACTGCTCTGGTAAACAAGAATTTTACTGTATGAAGGTCTTTGAGCTGATCCTGGTGTGGCAGAAAAGCACATGGGAAGAGGCTCTGCTATACTGCAGAAAAAAACACATCGACCTGGCCATACTCAACTCAGAAGACATCATGGAAGAAGCGCAGATAAAGAGCACAGCAGCCGATACAGATTACATGTGGACCGGTCTGCGCTTCATCGCTGGTCACTGGTTCTGGGTAAATGGAGAAGGCATGGGCTATAAGGCCTGGTCTACGGGTGGAGAGCCCAAGTGTCCTGCCATGGGTCAGCGCTGTGGGGTTTATGATCGAACACAGAACGTTTGGAAACCCGCAGACTGTGAGCAGAGACTCAACTTTCTCTGCGTCAAGAAGGGATAAGAGTCTAATCTTTGAAGGTTAGCAGATACTGTGAACGGGGAGTTTCTTGCATAGTCATTTTCAGAAACATTTACTTTCTTTGCTTTGTGTTTGTAATGATGCTTTTTTCATCATGATGAAATTGATAATGATTTTACAGACAGAAAGTTGCTCAAATGTTGACCCGTAAGAAATCAATTTAGCAGCACTCATGTAACTTGTTTTATTCAATGCATAGAAATGTTCAAAAACTGATTTGTAACTAAATAAATAAATGAATGTTTGGGTTCTTTTATTTCATATTCACTGTTATTTTGTAAGTCTCGCTGTGTAAGTGACACTGTAGCAACTTTTATTAGACCAGTCTGGTGACATTCCCACCTCAATCTGTTGGTCGGATTCTATCAAGGACTTATAAGATGTTTTGAATAATTTACATTCAGAATAATTGACAAAAAAGTTACTTTGACTCGTGCTAGAAGATATTCTGGCATCATTAACCTAAATTAATTTTTTGAGTAACTGAATTTTTACTTCTTTTTTTTTTCATTTCACAAATTGCCTACATTTTCAATTTTATGTCTAAAATATTATGTCTTAAAGCTGCAGTAGGGAGTTTTGAGAACACGTTGACTTAGCCTGAAAATTTGAACAAGCACAACTTACAGGTCCCGCCCCCTTGCTCTCTGCTGCGCTACAGCCCTCCCTCCACAGCTCGTCCTCCACAGCGGAGCCTGTCGTGAACGCGCAGGCTAGTAAACAGGGCCACCGATAACAGCGGATAAAAAGTTATATGGCACATTCACTAATAGGGACTAAACGTCAACAATATGCTTTACATTGACTATGGCCTGCCCATACTTTGACTACAAACTTGGTCCTCAAATCATTATGTATTTTGCAATAGCATACATGTAACTTTATAACGTTGCACTCTTTCTATAAGTTATAAATAGCTAGTAAGATAACATTAATATAACGGTAACTAACTTTACAGTATGTAAGTAATTATTCTAGCGATATATAATGCTAGATAAGGTGTGCTAGTACATTATTTCAGCAACATGACAAGCCAGTGAATTAACAGGTTTCAATTGTTGCTTAGTAGGGGTGTCACGATTCTCCAAATCCTCGATTCGATTACATTTTCGATTCTAAGGTCACGGTTCGATTCGATTCTCGATTTTTACATTTATTTTTTTAAAGCCGAAACCGGCCAATCAGGATGCTCTCTGTCTTACATGCGCTTCATGAGGCACATACGCAAGATCTCTCGCTCTCTCCCGTGCGCGCGCTATACGGTTTGGAGCACAGTTTTTTCTGTCTCGCATGCGCGATTGCGCGCTCTTGCTCGCTCGCTCACTCTAGATTCCGGGAGATTAACTAATTTGCGAGCATCAGGGAGCCGCTATCAATATGCGGGAGACTCCAGGAACTTCCGCGAGACTTGGGATGTCTGCAAAGTAAACTGTGGCTTTTTTGAAGCGCGAACGTTGTCAACATAACTCACTGGAAATCAAAAAAACTTACACACCTGCGACTTCAATGAAAGAGGAGGGGGTTCAAGTTCTGTCGATGGGTCTCCTGCATCTGCAGTTGCCATGCTATCTTTTGAATGGCTGTAGCTAAGAGGAGGTTGACCATAGACTCGCAGCGTGTTTTTTTTCCCGCTTGGCACGCCGACCGGACGTGACATGGGGGCGTGGCAGCATCGACGATTCCATTTTTTAATTCGATCAATTCAAATTTTTTTTAATTTCGATCGATTTCAATTTAAGATCGAAATCGTGACACCCTTATTGCTTAGCAGAGTGCATGACATTTTATCTACATGTTATGCGGCTAGAGTTTTGACACTGAGTCAATGGGCTCTGTGTAATTTTTTCCTTTTTGCTTGTTTATCATCATCAGTCTTTTTCCTTTTACCTCTTTGTTTTATGAGCAGGTGTCACTCGAGAATTGGCCGTTTAGGTTGTTTCTCCGTCATAAGCACAGCTGCAGCACGCCGGCAATCTTGAGTTTGAACGACGGCTCGCGCTCCGGCGCTCGCGCTGTGCAAGAGAGGGGTGTGATCAGCGCGTACACGAGCGTGATTGACACTGCTAAGACATTCCTCCTGGCTCTGATTGGTTGTTTCTGACCGGGAGCGTGTATTTCTGCAAATGGCAATAGGACCACTGGGGGGAGCCAGAAGAGCTTGATTTTTACACAGATTATCTGTCTCATATTCTACTGTCAGGACATAATGACAGTTTTAGCAAATACATTTTTTCAAAAGTTACCTACAGCAGCTTTAAATTACTTTGTAGGTGTTGGTGTAGAACAATGTATACAAACTGTGTGCTGGTTTTAGTAATAATCAGTGAACAAAAAAATATTTGAATATAAAGGCAAGATATTATTATATTATTTTGACCTTGGTTTCTTAAAGGCATATGCCTAAAGAATGTTCTGCTCCATCAGGACACTGCTAATCTGCTAATGTTTTTAAACTTAACGTTGAGTATGGCCGTCGATAATGTATCCAGGCTCTTTAGTTCGACTTTTTAATGCTGGCTCCAAAATTTTCTAAAATACTGTTTATTATTTGGGTCTTTTAACTGGACAGCAAAAAAAAATGTGTTGAAAAGTTTAAATTGTGGGTTTATATGATCAGACACTGAGTGTGTCATTATATTATTAACATTTACCAAAATCAAGGTTTTTGACCTGCCAATATCTAAGGAGCCGTTTATACGGCCGTTTTCAACTAAAAACGGAAGATTTTTTATGCGTTTTGGCCGTTCATTTACACTACACCGGTGTTTTGCTGGGCAAATGGGTACTTTCAGTACCATGATTTATCTCAAATACAGGAATATTAATAATCAAAACATGGCATTGTGTGCATGTTCCCTGTAGTTCTGTAGCATGTGCTTAAAAACATAATATCATAATCAAACAGAATGTTTTTAAAAAAACTGATATTGGTTTTGTTTTGTTTTTCCAGTTAAAAATGTAATTTCAGGAATGCACTCCCCCGCCAACATAATACTCCTATGGTTAGAATATTTAGCTTTGGTGAATGAGCCAGTACTGATATCTTGTTCTTCCCTGTGTTAGTCTTCCTTCAGTTTCTTATTCCAGCTGCCCAGAATCTCCTTCCTTTCCTTCAGCAAGAGTAGTGCTGTTAAACTGGATCCTTCAAAACAGAGAGAAGATGACAATCCACTGACACACTCATGCTACAGGCCAAAATAAATGACAGAAAATGAGCAAATGTCAAAAACATACAGTAAGCCCTGGATGTATTCAGATACTGCACTTAAGCCACATTCAACAATGTATGAATGTCATTGCATGAGATAATATGACAAAACATGGCACTTTTTAATCTTAGTTCATCACATTAAAAATGTCAAAATACTATATCTGTACTTTTTTGGTAGAAGTTTGATATGCCACATTTTTTTGTTTCATATGCATTGAAATGCAGACATTTTTAAGCGTGGCTTAATTGTACTTTTCTGGGCCACTGTGCACAGAAGGCATGTCATATTATTTTACCTAATACAAGAAGTAGTAACCAAGCCATAAGCATATATGGGGAATAAATGGACATCGATGCAGGTACTTTAGGTTGGACTGAATCCGTCCCTTCAGACTCGGACCAGTGTGGCAACATATGTACAATGCTTATTCCTAAAATAAAAGAAAGAGGACAAAAAAAGATTGTGGTTAGTGATTGAAAGCCGTGCAAAATGTTTCACCCTAATGAGGCTCATTTTTCTGTATTGTTAAATGAAGTGAGCCTTTATCACAGTTGGACATGCTGCAGCAGGATCAGGCTTTCTCAACATTTCCTGACACACTCCCATAAAGCCTTTCTCAGCAACATTAAGACAAGTGTGCTTACTCATTTCCGGCTGGCTCAGATCAGATTCCTATTTGAAATGAAGCTCTTCAGACGATTTGTGCAGGCCCAGACACGTGCTCATGTGTTGAGCAATAATTTGGGATGTCAGATTGTAAGTTGTTAATGTCAGCAAACTTGGTTGTATCAAAAAAGCATAAATTATACTGTTTGAAACGGATAGATATGACAAATATTATAGTTTTCATCATCAGTTATTTCTAGAGGACATCAGAGCTCAAGTTGAAAATGATGGCAAGACACTAAAAATCAAGTTTTTTTCCTTCGAAACATTTTTTTTGAGGGGTTGTGGTCAATTTTCTTTTTAAACATTAAAAATCTTACAAACGCAGAGATGTTTATAGATGTCTACTGTACATACATTATGTATGAATTAGCAATGCAAAGCAAAGTTTAAGCTAAATTTCATAAAGAAACTTAATATTTGATGTATTATTGTATTATATATAGTAATAATAAAGCATCTTATATTTCATAGAAATATTGTGGCTGTTATTACTATTCATCTATAGTGTCTCCCAAACAGGGGAAAACATGCAGTCCTAATGCCCTTAACAAAGGATTTTTGAAAATAATTATTGAAAATAATCAATTGTATTAAAATATATATATATATTTCCAAAGCTATCTGATCACATGTGATGGAATTTATTTATTTTTCCAAATTGCCACAGTATCTTAAATAATATTATTGTAATTGTAATCATTTGTACCTTCTGTGACAGCAGACAGCAAGTACACTGGAACTGACAACGTTTGATGCACCCATAGCATTTTCAAATACGGTGTGCCTGTAAGGCAAAACAACTCATGTGGATACCTGTAGGACAAACAAACCAAAATATGACCAACAGAACTACCACGTTTAGCATCTACCACACTCTCAAGCCCTATTCATATGGGACTAGTTTTCTAATTGGTTATTTGAGTTACAATTCTTATCACTCGACATCTGTGATTTCATGTACCGATCCGGATGGGACTAACATCTCTGTGTTTTATAGAAGTGGACGTTAAAGAAGCTCATCTGCATCACATATGAGACATTTATAGAAGTGGCTGTTTATAATAAACCCACAAAAGTGAGCAGAGTCATCTAGACAAGCTTCTAACCTGGCTGACACTGATATTAAAATATCTTAGCAGTTTCCGTGATTGGGCTCTATTTATTCATTTTATCATTTAAATTTTTCGTCAAATGCCATCATTAATGAAATGAAAGCAGAAAAAAAAAAGAAGCATTATATAATACAATATTAGTTATAATAGTTTATATCTGGCAATTCTGCTTTAATTCAGAATTGTGACTTGTTTTCTCAGAACTGTGTGATATAAAGTCGCAATTGTGTGTTATAAAGTCAGTCTTTTTTTTCCTCAAAATTGGACTGATTATAACAGGCAATTGTGAGTTTACATCACGCAGTTTTGGGAAATAAGTCCGAATTATGAGATAAAATGGTCACAATTACCCTTTTTTCAGTGGCGGAAACAAACTTCCATAGTAATCACGGACATTCGCATTCAGAGGGGGTTAGATTATTCATTATTCATATCACTATTAATCATTGACGCCTGGATGCAAACATGAAAGACACAAACCTTAGAAGGCCCAGTATATTCCACAGATAAAACTGCACACACACGATTGGTTTACTCTGAAACTCTTCCAGACTGATGAGGAGAAACAGAAGGACATTTCTCTCCATTACCTTTAAATGGAAAACAGCATTAAAGAGTAATACATGTAACGTTACATATACAAATCATGCAGCTTACACTCATATAGCCCTATAGCTCTGAAACAGACACACATTTCTTTCAATTAGGCACTTCCTTAAATCTTGATTTGTGGCAACAGTTTGGGAAATATTTCATAATATCACAAAAAACAGGAACTAGGTTTTAAAACGTGTGAGAAAGAGAAAAAGTACATGTGCAAATTAGCTCTTTTGGTAAAACTTTACAATAACAGTACATGAATAATAATGTACTATTACTTGAAATAATAAGTACACGGATTGTACATTAGTGCGATGAATGTGGTCTTTATATTTTACCTGCATAAAGCGAGGGAAAAGTCTGCACTCCTCAAAACCATCTGCTATGTGAAACAGTTCTAACAAAGACAGAAGCTGACAAACACACATCATAACCCCTACAAAATAGAAGGTGCCGGCCTGGGCATCTAAGAACACAACACAGGAGATCAGAACAGGTTTGTGATTATTTAAAGCAATAAAACAGCAATCATTAAAAACAGTCCATCTTAATGTATCTATAGGGGCTTTCGCACCGGAGGAACCTTTTCATAGTTCCTAAAACTATTGGCGAACAGGAACTAGGAACGATTTCAGTTCTAGGAACTCTTTTGGAGGAATTAATTTAGCTCATACTTCAGAGTCTGGTCTAAACCAGCACAATAGGAACTATCAGTGACGTCAGTGTTCACTGATTGGCCGAATACACGCGAAACACCAGCACCCGCCATTTTTAAAAAAGCTATGTAAACACACAGATTATATAGCCTATATATATTTACTCCAGAAACTAACTCTATGAACATGTAAAACAGTGCTCGATGGGCCTCTTAACCTTTACGCTGAGGAGAAAATCCAACGCAACTTTGAGGGGACCAAGCCGAACATGATCATGTATTTCTGCTAAGCTAAATAAAAGTCACAAAAACGAGCGGTTCCGACTGGCGGTGCGAATGCAACCAGGAAAACGTTCCTAGGTGAACCATTAGTTCTCGGGGAACCACCCTGGTGGCTAGTTCCTAGAACTATCCGGTGCGAAAGCCCCTTAAGTGAGTAGGCAAGTATTTTCAGCAGAATATATCTATTAAAAATGCAGGCCTGGTTTCACAGACAGACCTTAGATTAAGCCAGGATTAGACTTTAGTTCAATTAGGACATTTAAGTAGCTTTTATAAACGTGAAATATAACATTACAGGTGTGCATCTCGAGACAAAACAATGGCACTGACTGCTATTTTAAAATATATCAGTGCAAGTTGCTTTTAGTTAAAACAGCGCAAAGACATGCATTTTAGTCTTAGAGGGATAGTTCATCCAAAAATGAAATTCTGTCATTAATGACTCACCTTCATGTCGTTCCAAACCCGTAAGACTGGATGAAGATCTTTTTGATGAAATCTGAGAGCTTTCTGTCCCTCCATTAACAGCTACGCAACTACCACTTTGACACTTCAAAAAGTTCATAAAGAGATCGTAAAACTAATCCATATGAATTGAGCGGTTTAGTCCAAATTTTCTGAAGAGACCTAAATTAAATCTATTTATCATATAAAGCGACCATGTCTCTTCAGAAAATGTGGACACAACCGCTCAATTCATATGGATTAGTTTTACGATCTCTTTATGAACTTTTTGAAGGGTCAAAGTGGTAGTTGCGTAGCTGTCAATGGAGGGACAGAAAGCTCTCAGATTTCATCAAAAAGTTTTTCATTTGTGTTCCGAAGATGAGTGAAAGTCTTATGGGTTTGGAACAACATGAAGGTGAGTAAATAACGACAGAATTTTCATTTTTGTGCGAACTAACACTTTAAGCCTGATCTCTAAAACCAGCGGGTAAAGTAACATGTTTGATGTGTGTGGAAGTCAAGAGCCCTTTCGTAAGTGTTCTTCTTTGGTTGTTACACAACTCTTAACAGCCACTTTCTCTAACAACATTTGTGTACAATTAGGGCAGCTAAACAAACTGAGTGTTTGTTTAACATACCAGATTATTTACATGAGCAGCCATTTCAAATGCTAGCTCATAACTGTTGCTTACCTTCCCCAAAAGAGAGAAATCTGGCTGTCATATTCGCGAAAATCCATGTGTGTCCACAGAACTGAAGCAAGTTGTATGAAAAGAGATATGTGAGACTGAGGCTAAACCTGCAAAAGATCACATTTAAGTAATAGACTTATACAGCAAATTAAAAATAAATAATTAAAAAACTTATAATTGAAAAGTTTTGTTCATGTAGAAAATTATTAATAGTCCTCTAGTCTGCCAATTATTCAGTCATTTTTATGCATAATTGAGGTTCATCTGCCGCAACTTGGAAGGGCCTTCTATTTTATGATATTTGTAAATAATCCATAATAAAGTGATAAATAATTTCAGGACTTGTCAATGTGATTCCAACACTGATCCCAAAGCTCTCAAGCGATGCGCTGTTGTTATTACGTCCTCACCTCAGGAGATCGCGAGAGTTGATCGTAAACACTCGAACTAACGTAATATGATTTGGTAATCTAACGTAATCTAAAACAATGTTATATACGTTTCTACGTAAACAGAAACTTTAGAACGCGTCCCGTCCGTGCGTTGAGTTCCATTCGGCTCCGTTTCGGCTCAACGCCCCCAAAGAAGCTTTCAGAATCTGACATTTTGTTTTATTTCTTTATTATTGTTATTATTATAGTGGTTAAATACAAAGCTACCATTTTATTATTGCTATGTGTGCTGCATCCTTGCAACAACAACTAAAGTCCGGTCTGATATTTGATATCGACTAATAAATGAACATTTGTTTTGGGTGAGACTGCGCGCTGATGACCGACATTAACAACCGAATGATGTCAACAATACACGTCGATTTAATGATGCTGATATTTACCTCATTCCTCCCAAGCTTCCGTAGTGATGAGATAAAATAAGGCATTAGGGCGAAATCAAAAGTGTGAGGAAGTTCTGATCACAGAACTCCCCCTCTGACGTCAAGAGGGCAGATCTACAGTTGGTTTTCCCAACACACACTACAGAGGGAACGTGTGCTTGGCTTGATATTTGTGATCTCATGGCACGAGCCAATCAATAGCCTATGTTTTAGTTGGGTTTTTTTTGTGTTTGTTTGTACTATTTTAGCATTTCATATTCCTTGCAATATTTTTAATTGTGTGTTTTTGTTTAAAATAGATTTTTAAAGTTCTATTTACAAGTGTTATCCTTAACAAATTGTAATAATTTACATTGCAAGCCAATTAATAATAATCACTTTATTTTTATATAGCGCCTTTAAAGCAGCTTCTCAAGGCGCTTTACATAATAGAACAAACAAGTTAAAATACAACGTAAAAAAAAAAGTCAAGTAAAAGCTAACCTAAAAAAATGCGTTTTTAAATGAGGTTTAAAAATACTTAGAATCTGTGCATTCCAAAGCCTAGGAGCGTATGATGGAAAGCCCTGTCCCCAGTACGCAACCGAGTCTGTGGGACTGCCAATAGACCAGCTTGTGAGGAGCGTAAGTGACGCTTGTGTATAAAGTTAAAAGTGCAGACAGATACTGAGGGGCCAAACCATGCAGTGCCTTATATGTGAGCATGAGGATTTTAAAATCAACTCGGAACCTGACCGGGAGCCAGTGCAAAGACTTTAAAATCGGTGTAATATGCTCATTTCTTCTGACTCCAGTCAGGATAGCAGCTGAATTTTGCACATATTGCAGTTTGTTAAGCATGTTTTTAGGAACTCCAGCAAGAAGTGCATTGCAGTATTAATAAGCCTTTCAGTCACAGAGAGGGATAACATAGAGCGGAGTCTAGAAAGGTTTCTGAGATGAAAAAAGGAGTTCTTAACAGTGTACCGCACATGAGAGTCAAAGGACAGAGTAGAATCAAATATAACTCCTCTAAGTTTTTTATTTAGTTTGTGCTTCCAAATCAGAGCCATCTATGTTTAAAATTAGTGAGCCAGCTTTACGAAGCTGATGAGAGATGCCAATAAGCAAGACCTCAGTCTTATCACTATTAAGACACAAAAAAATTTGGGAGATCCATGTTTTTATCTCAGAAATACAATATGTTGAAGCTGCAGTCCGGCGTTTTTCCTCTTTGTCGCCATCTCTGTTCAAAATCTGCAATTGCAGTCATTCGCGGAATTATAAACTTTACGTGAGTTGCACTTCAACACCCTCGACACGGCACAGCGCGGATGAACACAGTGTTTGAGGAGAGTGTGCAGCTGTCAGTCACCACGCCGGTGTTGATACTGGCATTCAGAATCACAGATTATTCTTTTTGGAAGTATGACCAACATAATAATTTTCACTGGAAAATGTCATCTGAACAAGTAAGTAACATCCACTTTTGTTCTGGTTCTGACATTGCAGTAAATCGCACTGATTAAATCTAACAATCGCTTACAAGTTATCATATCACGCAAAACCGTGCAAATTATACTTTGTTCTCAAATTGTTAATGTTAACAACGTAAGCATTGCGTGACTACATGTAATGTCCTTCCGATATGTATCCTTGTTTTAGCATGGGCCGGTTGTTGCAGTCTCTAATTTCTGTAGCGACTCTGAAGTCCGAACGAAGTCTTTTGCATTTTACAGCGGGTGAATCTGTTGTCACTGGTGATTGTCGTTTGAACCTTTCTGGATCTGTGCTGTGAGAAAAGGCTATAAATCTCCACCTCCAGCATCCTCACACGCAATATAGCCTACTAGCTGAGACTCTTCTTTATGTGTACAGATGTGACGTAATGACGCAAAGACATGCTCGAATCTCCCGCAGAAATCCACCAGTACCACTGGAATTAAAAACATTATTACAAGCTTACCGCTTTGAATCGAGCTAAGGCAAGCAGATAGTTTTAAACACTGGCTGGTTATGTATTTTCTCAAATATGTATTTTGGATCATTTTTAACCCCAAAAAAGACTGCAGCTTTAAAAAAGGAACATCCAAATTTTGACCAGTGAATATAAATCTGAGTGTCATCTGCATAAAAGTGATAATTAAGCTCAAGTGATCTTAGAAGCAATCCAAGTGGAAATATGTAAATGCTAAAAAATAGGGGGCCTAAAATTGAACCTTGAGGAACACCCATACGGACAGAGCCGATCTCAGACCTGAAACCACTCATACAGACAAATTGTTGACGATCAGACAAGTAAGGTCTAAACCAGGTTAAAACAGTCTCAGAAACACCAAAGACAGTTTCCAGGCGGTTTTCGATGCTGCTGGGACAACACCAGTACGCAAAGATTCCTTAATGTCAAGGAAAGCTGGGCACAGTGAGTCCAAACAAGATTTAAACAAGCTTGTATAGGGAGGGGATCAAGTAAACAAGTGGTAACTTTCATACGTGATACCTCCCTAGTTAGCAGCTCAGAGTCAATTTCAGAAAAGGCAGTAAAGGATGTGCCAGAGAAACTAGACAAGCATAGTGCAGAAGCGGAAACAGGTGTTGCATGAATAATTTTATAAACATTGTCAATTTTGGAGCTAAAGAAATTAAGAAAATCATTACACAACTGATTTGAGACAGGCAGAGAGGTACCAACATTAACTTTGAGAAGTCTGTTTATAGTATGAAAGAGATGCCTAGGATTACTTTTATTGTTATCTATAATCTGAGAAAAATAAAGAGATCTGGCAGACTCAATTGCAGATCTATATTCCCCCAGGTGGTCTTTCCAAGCTTGATAAAAATACATTCAGGCCTGAGTCACGCCACTTGCGCTCCAGTTTACGGCAAGCTGCTTTCCTAAAGCGCAGGTCATCATTATACCAAGGGGCAGAACGAGTAAAAGAGATTCTGCGTGACTTCAAGGGAGCAAAAGATCAAGTGTAAAATCTTATCTTCAAGAGCTGACGGAAGACCACTAAGAGAGGAGACAACAGAGTCTGCAAAATCTGACGGATCGATTGATTTCCATTTACGGAAATTAACAGGGAAATTAATAATGAAGAAAGCAGATGATGTATTCAATATGCCGTCATGAATTTGTATTTCAGGTGCGACCTTCAGTCAAATCTGAATGTCTGATTTGCCAGTTAAATCGTTGTTTTTTAGATTTTACTATCATGTAAGACAACGATCCAAACACATCTGACTTTCTTCTGTTAAACAGAAAAGGATACATTTAGAAGAATGGTTACACTGAGCTGTTAAGCTCCAAAATGAACCATTTTTTTGTGCATAAAAGCATCATAAATGTCTTCAATAAAACACATGCACTATATTCCAAGTGCATTACCTATTGAAATGAACCCATATTCGCATATTCCTTTTTTTGAGTCTTCTTGAGCACTTTACAGCTGGATATAAGGTCTGGTCTGAGGAAGGAGAGCTCCTGTGCCCTGCCATGAACCAACATTGTGGAGTTTTGGATAAAGCAAGAGAAGGTTTGGAATTGACTAAATGCAAAAAATGGTAATTACAATTAACCTTATTCTTCTTTGAGAAATCTTTATTTTAAGGTGTCTTTGTTACACTGCAATTATACATTTAAGTACTGAGTAATATTAAGTAATTACATGTACTTAGCCTACTATAGGGTTAGGATTAGGGTTGCATAATTTACTGTTATTACTATAGTAACTAACTGTAAAATATAATGCAACAATGACACTGTAAAATAAAGTGTTACCGAAAACTTTCTTAAATACACATAAATCACACTAATAGCAGAGTACTGTTAACATGACATCATGACTTTGCGTAAACATACACGCCACTTTCAATTCAAGTGGCGTGTTATCTATACGCATTTTGAGGTATCCGCGTGTATGTCCACGCCGAAATCTTTCTGCAACATGACATCATGACTTTGCGTAAACATACACGCCACTTTCAATTCAAGTGGCGTGTTATCTATACGCATTTTGAGGTATCCGCGTGTATGTCCACGCCGAAATCTTTTGCGTGTATGTCTACGCCATTAAATGTCCGAGTGATTCCGCGTGTATGTGTACGCCGTTAAATGTCCGAGCGAAACGAAGCAAAATCTATATCTACATCTGTGGAGCGATATTTCTTTTCCTAGGATGGTAGGAGAAGACTCATAAATGGTATTAACCCCAGTGACGGGTAGGTTTAGGGACGGGGTTGGGGTAGGTCATATATTTATATATACATAATACAGTAATATAACGTTAAGTCAAAGGCGTTGATAAACACGCTGAAAAGCGATTATGCGTGTTGATAGCACGCCAAAAATGAAAATACGAATTGGCGTGTCATACATACGCCATTTGTGAATATGATCATTGACCATTGACCATGACCATTTTGAAACATAATTTTCAAGTTCACATAACTTACGTTTTTCAATTAAGCATTACGTTTATTTACTTAAAACATGTAGTAAAACCGTTGCCTTAAATTATTAAGTAAGTGAACTGAACACTTTTTACAGTGTATATAATGGTGTGGATGAATGGTAAGCAAGGAAAGCTGAAGAAAGTCCCATGAATTTGTTTTTTTCTTCACCTATTTTTGGAACAGTATATTTGCACATCTGATTTAGCTCTCGAATGGAAATTTCTTCCACTATTTTAATGTGGACAACCTTAAAGGGATAGTTCACCAAAACAAATTGTTTACTCACCCACAAATCTCTGACTATCTTCTGTGTAACATAAAAGAAGATAATCTGAAATATGTCTGTTTGTTTTAAACAATGACCATACAATATCATACAGTCCATATACAATGACAGTCCATTTTCTTAAATGTTTTTCAAACATATCTTCTTTTATGTTAGTAATACAGTTTTGCAATGGCATGAAGGTAAGTCGACCCATGCTTAGGAATTGTTTTTTGAAAAATTTGGGGCTCTTTTCTGGACTGTACAACCAAATATCATTGCATGTTTGAGATCATATATAATGATTAGTTTAACCATTTACATAAATATAAGCGGAGTTGCATGTGGGTTTTTTGGTTCTGGTTTTGTAAAAGAAAAAGAAAAACAACAGTTGTAACCTTTTCTCTTAAAACTATTTCTGTCATGACAACTCTTTGTTTACCATGGTAATGGATATGACAATGTTAATGTATTTGGTATTGGCAGAATAGATCTGCTACACTGATGCTGCAGAGCAAGTAAAAAACCTGCTAATGCTAGATACACACGCATGAATTACCCGTAGCAGATCTATATAGGTGGAGCTGGGGAAGGTGGAGGGTTTCTGAAAGATTGCTGCAAACTGCTACGGCAAACACTGAACACGTATTTGATGGTGGATCAGCGAGCTCATTGGCTGTAGATGCAGCAGGAACCAATCAGCTGTGCCCTATAGAGAAAGAGAATGATGTGATTACAAGCTGATAGAGTTACAAGAACCTATCAGCCTCGGCCATCTAGTTTCATGACAGAACTATGGATTTTATAAAAAGTAAATCAAGTAATTTATTGCACTTTATCCACTATATGTCATTAGTTTCTCTCACATTTATCTCCTATTGGCTTTTAAATAATCTGTTTTGTGTTTACTGCTGTAATGCTTCAATGTCCTTTTCTTTTGTGCCTTGTCTTATAACATGTAAAAGTAGTTTGCTACAGTAATTTTGGTCTAAATTTTTTGAGGAATATTTACATTAAAGTCCCTGTGAAGGCAATTCTAAAAAAAAATCTAAACACATTATAAATGTTAGAAATGTATTGCTAAAACATATTACAATGACTGTGAACTGTGAAGTACTGAATTGTTGAGACCGTTAAACAGTTTTTCACCGTTGCTGTGTTCCGGATTTTTTGGGCGGGGCTAAAACGGGGCTCGATGACGCACTGGAGCCCCTGAGCTCCTGGACACGCCCCTACTTGATGACGCACTGGAGCCCCTGAGCTCCTGGACACGCCCCTACTTGATGACGCACTGGAGCCCATGAGCTCCTGGACACGCCCCTACTTGATGACACACTGGAGCCCCTGAGCTCCTGGACACGCCCCTACTTGATGACGCACTGGAGCCCCTGAGCTCCTGGACACGCCCCTACTTGATGACGCACTGGAGCCCCTGAGCTCCTGGACACGCCCCTACTTGATGACACACTGGAGCCCCTGAGCTCCTGGACACGCCCCTACTTGATGACGCACTGGAGCCCCTGAGCTCCTGGACACGCCCCTACTTGATGACACACTGGAGCCCCTGAGCTCCTGGACACGCCCCTACTTGATGACGCACTGGAGCCCCTGAGCTCCTGGACACGCCCCTACTTGATGACGCACTGGAGCCCCTGAGCTCCTGGACACGCCCCTACTTGATGACGCACTGGAGCCCCTGAGCTCCTGGACACGCCCCTACTTGATGACGCACTGGAGCCCCTGAGCTCCTGGACACGCCCCTACTTGATGACGCACTGGAGCCCCTGAGCTCCTGGACACGCCCCTACTTGATGACGCACTGGAGCCCCTGAGCTCCTGGACACGCCCCTACTTGATGACACACTGGAGCCCGAGGCGGGCCCCTCCCCTAACAATAGAGCACATTCGCATCAGTTACTCTGTCAGTACTATTTTGCTAGCTAGTTATGCCTTCGTCACGGAAATGCGTACTACCTGGATGCGATCGCGTACAAAACGGATCGGTGTCCTTATTTAATTTTCCGAAAAACGATCACATCAAGAAGAGGATTAATTTTGTGAAGAGCCAACCTTGATGGAGAGCTGAGGATCACCGCCAAAACCCGCCTCTGTAGTGATCATTTTACACGGGATAGATAAGCTTTCGTCTGAGACAACTGGGATTCACTGATAATCCGCTGTTACTGGTGAATGGGGCCGAACCGACGATCTCCCGCCTCGGCCTTCATCCTCCAGTCCCGAAAGGAGGATCACCTATTATCAGCTTTCCTGCGAGTGGGCGTGGCTTCAGCACAGCCAGCGGACACGCCCCCAGCGTTTGAGAGTAGAGAATAATGCTCATTTTTTCAAGATTTTGATAGCTTATTTTCTTTTACTTGGCGACTTTTTTTATCATTCAAATTTGGCTGGGTGGCTAATAACACATTTTTCTGTGGTGTGACAAACTCAGAACTCATACTTAAAGGGATACTCCACCAGTTTTTCTTATTAAACTATGTTATTCCCTTAACTAAGACGAGTTGATACATACCTCTCTCGTCTCAGTGCGTGCACTATATCTCTCTGTATTGCCGCAAAACTATGTTAGCACTTAGCTTAGCCCATGCATTAAATATGGGCCAAGCAGAGAAGCGACCAAACACTTCCACGTTTTCCCTATGTAAACACAGTTACTCGAGTAGTGTAACTTGACCTGGGCTGGTGACACAAAATAAACCGTTGCGCTTTTCTAAGCGTTCAAAATTGATGACTATATTATATGGCGGAATACCATAACAAGTGCTTTTGAGCAGTTCGACTTGGCGCAATAATATCTTCACTAGTGAAAAGTCCTCTTACCGGCTCCCGCTTCCTCTCCCCCTCCCTCTGACATTTCCGTCAATACAACCAACGTGACATGCGCCGGTAGTAGTAGTTCGAGCGGAGTTGACGAAGTAACAGGTTGTTGGAAGCTAGTTAGCATTCTAAACAGCACAGGCTCTCAATTTCGGTCGGCATCTGTTCGCAACAGTCACACTTGCACCACCAATTGCTGTTTGCCCGTGGTCTTTCGCCAGCTCCGGTCTGTTCTGGATCATATCTTTCTTTCCTCTCACGGTCCATAAGAGCTAATTCCTCCTCCGTGTACTCGGGTTCAAACAGATATGGCTCTGGGTCTTCTACAAAGAAGTCATAATCATCTACAAAGTCCGCCATTGCAAATGATCTGCAGTTTGCTAATAGCACAGGTAGTAAAAGCCACGTTGGTTGTATTGACGGAAATGTCAGAGGGAGGGGGAGAGGAAGCGGGAGCCGGTAAGAGGACTTTTCACTAGTGAAGATATTATTGCGCCAAGTCGAACTGCTCAAAAGCACTTGTTATGGTATTCCGCCATACAATATAGTCATCAATTTTAAACGCTTAGAAAAGCGCAACGGTTTATTTTGTGTCACCAGCCCAGGTCAAGTTACACTACTCGAGTAACTGTGTTTACATAGGGAAAACGTGGAAGTGTTTGGTCGCTTCTCTGCTTGGCCCATATTTAATGCATGGGCTAAGCTAAGTGCTAACATAGTTTTGCGGCAATACAGAGCGATATAGTGCACGCACTGAGACGAGAGAGGTATGTATCAACTCGTCTTAGTTAAGGGAATAACATAGTTTAATAAGAAAAACTGGTGGAGTATCCCTTTAATTTTGACTTTACAGTGACTTTAAGTTTGCTTTTTTTTTTTTTTGCTTGGGGGTATAGCCTCTTTCCTATGTTGGTAGAAACAAATTAATTTAGATATATTTAGAAAAAAACTTGTATTGCTATGCGCTGTAAGGGTGAAGTACCATTCCTATCATGCACATTACCACTGAGGCTGCAGTGGGAGATCAGCTATGGATATGGAGACTTACGGTGCTCCTTTTTTGAGTCTCTTTGGACTGAACTCCAGTTATAGAAAAACACCTGTATGTGAAAGATAAAATGAATTGGAAAGATGCACAGGAGTACTGCAGGAAAAACATCTTGGTTATGTTTGTAACCCTTGTGCCCTGGAGGAGGGAATGGAGACGTTACGTCAGACGTGATCTGACGAATTGGGGATCTCGTCTGAGAGCCCAATCTCCTTCAGTGGTGGAGGAAGTACTGAATCTCAGTACTTAAGTAAAAGTACAAATAACCAGAGACATATTTACTTTAGTAAAAGTAGAAGTACCACAATGACAACCCTACTTAAGTAAAAAGTACCTGATTTTAAATGTACTTTAAGTATTAAAAGTAAAAGTACTTGCATAATAATTTATTCTCTTAATGTCTATATTCTAATGATTAATAAAACAGTTAATTCTAACTCATTCAACCTAATACTCATATAATGATGTTCAATATGATGGAAAAGCAGTTATATTTTAAGTTTTTGTCACCATTTCTGAACAAACTTGCAATTAGGCAATATAGCCTACACATCAAGCTTACTATATACCCTTACTATATACGGTATATATATATATATATATATATATATATATATATATATATAAACACATATTATGTTAAAACGCGTATATGACGGCGTTTGCTGTAAACGCGATTCATTTATGGCGTAATTCTGAACCTCTTGGCTTTCCAAACTAATCCTAAACAAACGTATAATACACACGCACCCCACATCACTACTAAACCTACCAATGCGTTTCCTATGCATGTAAAAACTAATTTTCGCGTATAAATTGCACGATAAACACACTGCGTGTTATAGAGACACATTTAGTGTGACCGGGTTGATATATCTATGGAACGGACGTTGGATGACGTTTTGGCAGGGGAAAAACTGATCAGAAAATGTAACGAAAATGTAACAGAACGTTGTAGAAATGTAGTGGAGTAGAAAGTATAATAATTGCTGCAAAATGTAACGAAGTAAAAGTAAAAAGTATGCACTATTTATTCTACTTAAGTAAAGTACAGATACGTGAAAAATGTACTTAAGTAAAGTAACGAAGTATTTGTACTTCGTTACATTCCACCACTGATCTCCTTCGAGTCTAAACTAAATGAGCCAATGCACATTGGTGTGCAAGATTTGCATAACACGCTCAGCCCTGCAGCACAGGGTATTAATACCAAAGCAGATGCAACTCACATTCAGGTTTTCGATGAGGAGCCGAGCCGGTGACCCGGCCGCTCAGCGGTGGTAAAGCAATTTTGACGACGGAACGTAACGTTACATACCATACCATACCAACCCTACCAATTTATGGCGTTCCGATCGGCTCTTTAATATAACTTTGCAACATGCACTCGTTACAATGAACGTCTCACTCAACGTCTTAATTTTTTTTTTATTCTGCTATTTATTCCATTCAATTTAAGACGCAGACGTGACGCAGACGTCACGCAGACGTGACGCAGACGTCACGTAAATCACGTGTGGCAGTGAAGTGTATTGTCAGACGTTTACGTGTCATTCACGTGTAGCAGTGAAGTTATAAATTGTTTTTTTCTCTAACACGGGTTTAACACTCTACTCAGCACAGCTCAGTGCAGTGTGCCAGCGGTTGCGATCGGTTCTTTAATATGACTTTGCAACATGCACTCGTCTCAATGAACCTGACACTTGCGTCTGTCTTATAACGTCACGTCTGCGTCTGTGATTTATATATAGGATTTTTTTTATATATATAATTTTAAAAGGCCAGCACTTTGGTAAACTAGAAAACAGACAACTCGATCGCACAACCACTGTTTCTGTAGATCCTTTAAATAGAAGAATAGAATTAAAAAATAATATTTTTTATAAATAGGCCTATATAAAACTATTAGGCTATAGGCTACTAAAATGGTTACAAAAACATAATGTCGGATATCCTGAATAATAGGCTACTACAATCTGCAAACTCAAGGCTATGAACACAAAACAGTTTAGGCTATGTCCTATTGGACGTCGTTTGTTTGTTTATTTATTTATTTATTTAGCCTATTCAGTTTTTGTAGCAGCAGCATAATAAACAAGACGTGTTTCGTTTGTCACATGCTATTGTTTGGGTTTTCAGCGTATTTTTATTCCAAATGTTCCATAGCCTATAATTGAATACAAAAGTTTTATATTAGCCTATATATATAATAAAAATATTAATAATATTTTTTTGTTAATAGGCTATCTTCATTACATAGAGATATAATTATACAAAATACAAAAAGTAGCCTAGTCAAAAGGCATAAAGAACATTACATTTAATATTTTTACTATATATTTTGTGCTTATTATTTTTAATTAACGAAATGTCAATCATCTTTATAACAGAAGATACAATACAATCCTTTTCGTGTAGGAACAAGCAATGCTAGAAATATGTGGTTAGCATAGCATCTTAATGTAATCTTTATTTTATTATTTTATTCGTTCATTTACTAATTAGCTGCATGTTAACTCAACTAATGTAATCTAAATAACTGGATACTAATTACTAATATCCAATAAATAAGTAAATAATGTAAAATAAATGTATTGATTAGAGTAGCCATAGACTAAAGATTTTTCTTATATTAATTAATGGGCAAGCGCACGCAGAAATCTTGCTGCAGTAGGCGTCAATCAAACTTCGGTGAAACTCTAAAAACCAAATATTACAACTTTAAAATTAAACATTACAAATAACACATTTTATTTTGTTAGTTAAATCAGCCCAAATGTTTACAACTAGGCTAAGTTATTTTGTGTTGGTCACGAGACTCCTAGTGGTGAATAGTACATAGGCCTACATGCTTTTTAGTTTTTATGGTTAATCTTTTTATGATTAAGTAGGCTATAGGCTATGTGGACATGTTGACAAGAAAAAATGGCAAACACAAATTTTAACATGATAATTTGTGTAAATTAATATTTAGCCTACTAACTATATTATAAAAAGCTATGTATAAGCAAGGTAATGTGCACTTCATTGCTAGAATTGAAGATCGGTGGGGGAAAATAATAAAGAACGAATAAGTGTGTGGAATGTGCTGGGCCGGGTTTCCCGATAACGATGTATCTTAGCTCTTAAGAGCGCTCTCTTATGGCGAGTATTTAGTGCCTAATCATGGATTACCAGGAGAAGGAGAAGGAGAAGTCTACCCTGCCGTCGCCGCCAGAACGTGTGGATTTTTGAATGGGATTGATTGGGACTGCCGACGGGAGACCAGCGGCGACTTGGCGGCGACGTCACAGGAGGACCGTCTTCCGGTGGCGACGTCACGGCGACGTATATTAGAATTCCAGTAAAAAATAACGCCTACTAACAACATCTGAACTAGGTACGTCGCCTCAAAGCCGTGTGACACACACGTCGTCACTAAGTACGTCGCCACCAATACCCATTGTCAGTGTAACTTTATTTTAACTTTATTGAGTGAATTCAAGTCATGTCTTGTACAGCCTGTTATAAATGCTTTTATTCCTCTGGCGACTGGGAACTCTGGAGTAGCCTACAGTTCATAACACAGTTCATGTGTTGTGCTTTATTGTTTGGATTCACTGTGCCAACAGAAGATAATGCTTTCACTTCCCCCACAATGGGAAAATGGTTGTATTAGGTCTACAGTTACTTATAAAATTAATCAATAAAGTATTAGAGCTGTTTCATTCAATTTCTGTTATTAACTGTAGGCTATTTGTTATAGGCATTTGCCTTTGGTTATTTTATTGGCAACAAAGTATTTTACATGCATATTTCTGCATAATGATTTGGATTATTTTGATCATGCAAATGCGTTACTAATCAATGTAATCCTATGAGTTATAAGATATATGTTGCTTTATGTCTGCACTTTTTCAGCAATTACATTGTCCTTGAAGTACAAGAAAGCAAATTAAAAATCTTAAGACCCTCACTTAATGCTCATAATATAAAGCTCCCATGATTCTATACCTAGAAGAACAGCATTTAATGTTCAACTGTAGACAAACATACAGGCAGTGTTGGGGATTAGGCTAACTACATACATGCAATTTAGTCAAATAATTTAATTACAACATACTGTAAATGTAAGTGTTATCTGTTACAGTTAGGCCTACTGGTAAAATATGTAATTAAATCACAATTTCTTATGAAAATGTTTAAGATGCCATATGAATATTTTCTTTAATAAGCTTGGCTATATATTGAATAATATTCTTTTTGTTGCATTATGTGTATTTCATGTGCACATTGTCTTCCTTTGCCATTTCCAGCCACAGTTGTTTAGTAAAGTTTGTTGCTGTTCTGGTGCTTTTGATTGGTTCTCATGTTTGAATTTGCAGCACTCAATTAAACTGCCTCTCAAGCTGTGTTTTTAAAATGGTAAACCATTGAAAAACAAAACATTTATGGCAGCATCAAATATGAGGAAAACATTGATGTAAATAAAACATGTAGCTTGTTGTTTAGCTAGTTTTTAGTTTAAGTTAGAGCTATAGTCTATTAACGAATAAATGTAAAAACACACTCAATGTAATATTTAATTAAGTAAACCCCACAATTAATTGAGTTTTTGAAGTTTCTGTTGTAACGTCTATTGCAGTTTTCATCCACTAGATGGTGCCATTGTCTTTGAATAGGCCTTGTGATGAGTGTTTTTAACCATTTGATGTGTATGTGAGCATGGCAGTGTGTTTGGTTTGTGTCACTGAGTGTGATGTAGTTTTAGTGTAGCCTATAAAAATAGTGTGTACAAGTTCACAGCAGACCAACAGAAACAGTGATAGCTGCCATTTGGCTGAACAATTGCTGCTGCTCATTTTCATGAAACGTTTTTTTATTTTTTTTATTAGAAATTGTATTAGCAAATGTATACTTATTTTGGATAATCTATGCTATTGCAAGGTATTCTTCTGGGCTTTTTTTTCCCTTACTCAGGACATATTGAGGATACAAAATCAGTTGAGTTTGCTTCTGTTGCAATTTGTTCAACCTTTTTTCATAAAAATGACTGGACTACTAAGTTTCGGTTCATTTAAGAGGTTAAGGTTCAAGGTTCAAGGTTGAACCCCATTTTGGCTTAATCACTCCACCTGCCCTTATGAGACCCTCCATCTCTCCATCTGCCCTTATGAGACCCTCCATCACTCAAGCTGCCCTTATGAGTCCCTCCATCTCTCCATCTGCCCTTATGAGACCCTCCATCTCTCCATCTGCCCTTATGAGTCCCTCCATCACTCCACCTGCCCTTATGAGACCCTCCATCTCTCCATCTGCCCTCATGAGTCCCTCCATCACTCCATCTGCCCTTATGAGACCCTCCATCTCTCCATCTGCCCTTATGAGTCCCTCCATCACTCCACCTGCCCTTATGAGTCCCTCCATCACTCCACCTGCCCTTATGAGTCCCTCCATCACTCCACCTGCCCTTATGAGTCCCTCCATCACTCCACCTGCCCTTATGAGACCCTCCATCACTCCACCTGCCCTTATGAGTCCCTCCATCTCTCCATCTGCCCTTATGAGTCCCTCCATCACTCCACCTGCCCTTATGAGTCCCTCCATCACTCCACCTGCCCCTTATGAGTCCCTCCATCACTCCACCTGCCCTTATGAGACCCTCCATCACTCCACCTGCCCCTTATGAGTCCCTCCATCACTCCACCTGCCCTTATGAGTCCCTCCATCACTCCATCTGCCCTTATGAGTCCCTCCATCACTCCACCTGCCCTTATGAGTCCCTCCATCACTCCACCTGCCCCTTATGAGTCCCTCCATCACTCCACCTGCCCCTTATGAGTCCCTCCATCACTCCACCTGCCCTTATGAGTCCCTCCATCACTCCACCTGCCCCTTATGAGTCCCTCCATCACTCCACCTGCCCTTATGAGACCCTCCATCTCTCCATCTGCCCTTATGAGACCCTCCATCACTCAAGCTGCCCTTATGAGTCCCTCCATCTCTCCATCTGCCCTTATGAGACCCTCCATCTCTCCATCTGCCCTTATGAGTCCCTCCATCACTCCACCTGCCCTTATGAGACCCTCCATCTCTCCATCTGCCCTCATGAGTCCCTCCATCACTCCATCTGCCCTTATGAGACCCTCCATCTCTCCATCTGCCCTTATGAGTCCCTCCATCACTCCACCTGCCCTTATGAGTCCCTCCATCACTCCACCTGCCCTTATGAGTCCCTCCATCACTCCACCTGCCCTTATGAGTCCCTCCATCACTCCACCTGCCCTTATGAGTCCCTCCATCACTCCACCTGCCCTTATGAGACCCTCCATCACTCCACCTGCCCTTATGAGTCCCTCCATCACTCCACCTGCCCTTATGAGTCCCTCCATCACTCCACCTGCCCTTATGAGTCCCTCCATCACTGCACCTGCCCTTATGAGACCCTCCATCACTCCATCTGCCCTTATGAGTCCCTCCATCACTCCATCTGCCCTTATGAGTCCCTCCATCACTCCACCTGCCCCTTATGAGTCCCTCCATCACTCCATCTCTCCATCACTCCATCTGCCCTTATGAGTCCCTCCATCTCTCCATCTGCCCTTATGAGTCCCTCCATCACTCCACCTGCCCCTTATGAGTCCCTCCATCACTCCACCTGCCCCTTATGAGTCCCTCCATCACTCCACCTGCCCTTATGAGTCCCTCCATCACTCCACCTGCCCTTATGAGTCCCTCCATCACTCCACCTGCCCTTATGAGTCCCTCCATCACTCCACCTGCCCTTATGAGACCCTCCATCACTCCACCTGCCCTTATGAGTCCCTCCATCACTCCACCTGCCCTTATGAGTCCCTCCATCACTCCACCTGCCCTTATGAGTCCCTCCATCACTCCACCTGCCCTTATGAGACCCTCCATCACTCCACCTGCCCTTATGAGTCCCTCCATCACTCCACCTGCCCTTATGAGTCCCTCCATCACTCCACCTGCCCTTATGAGACCCTCCATCACTCCAACTGCCCTTATGAGTCCCTCCATCACTCCACCTGCCCCTTATGAGTCCCTCCATCTCTCCATCTGCCCTTATGAGTCCCTCCATCACTCCACCTGCCCTTATGAGTCCCTCCATCACTCCACCTGCCCTTATGAGTCCCTCCATCACTCCACCTGCCCTTATGAGTCCCTCCATCACTCCACCTGCCCTTATGAGACCCTCCATCACTCCACCTGCCCTTATGAGTCCCTCCATCACTCCACCTGCCCTTATGAGTCCCTCCATCACTCCACCTGCCCTTATGAGTCCCTCCATCACTCCACCTGCCCTTATGAGTCCCTCCATCACTCCACCTGCCCTTATGAGACCCTCCATCACTCCACCTGCCCTTATGAGTCCCTCCATCACTCCACCTGCCCTTATGAGTCCCTCCATCACTCCACCTGCCCTTATGAGTCCCTCCATCACTCCACCTGCCCTTATGAGTCCCTCCATCACTCCACCTGCCCTTATGAGTCCCTCCATCACTCCACCTGCCCTTATGAGTCCCTCCATCACTCCACCTGCCCTTATGAGTCCCTCCATCACTCCACCTGCCCTTATGAGTCCCTCCATCACTCCACCTGCCCTTATGAGTCCCTCCATCACTCCACCTGCCCTTATGAGTCCCTCCATCACTCCACCTGCCCTTATGAGTCCCTCCATCACTCCACCTGCCCTTATGAGACCCTCCATCACTCCACCTGCCCTTATGAGTCCCTCCATCACTCCACCTGCCCTTATGAGTCCCTCCATCACTCCACCTGCCCTTATGAGTCCCTCCATCACTCCACCTGCCCTTATGAGTCCCTCCATCACTCCACCTGCCCTTATGAGTCCCTCCATCACTCCACCTGCCCCTTATGAGTCCCTCCATCACTCCACCTGCCCTTATGAGTCCCTCCATCACTCCACCTGCCCTTATGAGTCCCTCCATCACTCCACCTGCCCTTATGAAAGTATAAAATATGATTTAAATGAGTATAGCTGAATACATAACTATTGATTTAAAATAAAACATGTTTTTTTTTCACAATTACATTTTTTGCTGGTCTGGTCATTTCATGGACACACCCTATTTACACTTGACAAAACATGTGTCTGTGTTCCAAAAATAGATACTATTTCTGATAAGGCTTTGATGTAACACTGAATATCTGATTATTCACAACCAATAAAAGAGTAACATTTCAAATTATTTTTTACATAATATACAGAGGCTGTGGAGCCACCACCAGCATTCTGACTATTTGAATTGAGTGTGACCAGAAATGGTTACTGAGTTCTGACTAGCCCTGTGTCAAAATTAAGTGTTATAATTCTGTTTGCAAATTTGAAGTAAAACACCTTGTCAATGCCATTGTCATTTGTAGTATTATTCTTGATGTTACCTAAATCAATAAAGAAAAAATGCTTTTTTTGAAGATAGGGAGCACGTTGAAATATAAACTATATTATGCCATCTTTATTTAATTTATCAGGGGTAGCATATTCTGATAGACTAATTATGATTTTTGACAATCAGCCAGTGTCCTGACGGCATGGCCAACAGCAAAGTTGCACAGATTTATGGGCAGGGAAATGGACAACGCTTGTGGAACACGCACATGCGCAGAACCCGGTAGCATAAATCGACAGAACACCGAAAAAAGTAATTTGGACAACCTTACTGATAAAAATCTACAAGAAGTAGGCCCTACTAGTGGCAACATTTTTTCTTCATTTGTTGTAAACTGTATAAATTGTTTGCAAAAAGTGTGGTCCTTTCTCGATGGTGATTGTCTAAATGCATGAAATCTCCCGCTGGCCCATCACCAAAAGTGACGTTATGTCATATTTTTAATAAATTACCACTTGTGCATTATTTAACAATGTGCACCCTAGATGCCAATTGCAATCTTATGATATTCAAACATTAACTCACAAGATATTATCGACTTTTTCAGCTTAAAATGCATTATTAAATTGTGCAATTGACAAAAAATGCAACAGTGCCATCATGTGATGAAATAACAAAACAGCAAGACATATTGAATCACTCCACTGAAGAGAACAAATAGGAAATATTTTTTCCTCTATATTAGTATAACAGTATTAACAATGCAACATACAGGAATACATATAGTCTATGCTTACAACGCATAAAAATACAAACTGCAAATAGGAAAGATGAAAAAGAGAAGATTTGATGGTTACTTTCTAGAGGGGAGGTTAAAACTATGTAAAAGTGTTTTGCCTCAAGGAGTTCATTGAACAGTGGTCATATTTCTAGAATATTTTCACACTTCCTTTTAGTTTGATTTACAAAAGAGCCTTTTACCAATTTGGACATAGACATCATATCAACAAAGCTAAAGTAGCCTAGTGTTTTTTTTTATAGTACAAACTTCTCAGCTGACATAACTTACAAATTTAAGCTCATTAATATCTTCGAATAAATATCCATTAGATTACCGTCCTTTTAAATTTCTATGTAAAATTAAATTTTACAGCAACACTTTTAATGAAGGCTGGAGCATGTAGGCCTGTACACACTCCAGTCCAGTTGGTGGCGCTAATGCACCTCTCAGCTAGTTTGCCAACCGACAATAAAAATGAAGAAGAAGTCGAAGTTTGAGAAAAAAAAAAAAAAAAATCAAGGCTGACGGCGATGGGCTTATCGACGACGTTGTGCACTGACGGAGTACCCTATCCACATCCACACACGTAGCTGTCACACGACAGTCTCCTTTGTTAGGTTATCTGTGGCACTATCCACTCGCCATACTCTCTACGTGCAAGGTTACGAACGCTCGCCGCAATTCCACGCGCGTTTCCCAAAAATGCACTTAACATGAAAGCGCGAGAACGCGTTCTACGTGCTACTTAAGCATCGCTGTCCATTCGCGAAGTGCTGAAATATAACCTTATATGGAATCGTATTCTGAACGTTTAACCTAATAATCGTCATTTGTTGTGGATTAAATCAAGACAAGTCTATATAGATATAAAGCACCAATAGGGCCTACAGGCTGACAAAATGGCTGAACAAAAACAAAAAAACAAGAGAAGATACCTTTCAAAAAGATCAAATTAATGTCCTTTTAGATAAGATATATAGAGGGGTTTTATTTTTAACAGATTTAAAGGATACAAATAAGGAAAAACAAAACATCTGGGAGGACATTGCAAACTAACTGCAACCGTGTTCAAAGATCAGGGAAGGAGGTCCGCAAGAAATGCCCAATACATGGCTGGTTTTCGTGCACGTCAGCAAGTCGTTGACAGAATTTTTTGAATTCATCCCTATTTTGCCCAGTCTTTAAAGCATATTTCCCAGATTTCTTATTTTATGATTTTTTTGTTCATTCGTTTAATTTAGATGTGTATTTCTATTTTTCTTCTCTTTTTAATTATTTCCTATATTAATTTAAACAAAACACGAGTACAACAAAGTGTACAATAAAGTACAATCAAAACATATTTATTATAGTATATTATACTCACGTAGTGTAGTCTGTTAAATCTAGATAAAAGTGTAATCTGCCGGTTGTCCTACAGGTGATCTCATAACTCTGTCTTCTTACGATGAACTTGGGGATTTACGATTACTCCAGAGCACTCGTAGTTCTACGAAGATTTTCAAGTGCTACTTAAGTTACGATGCTTTTGGGAAACAGACCATAATATTAAGATCAGTCGCGATCGTTTTTACGATCAACTTAGGCTTACAATGCTTTTGGGAAACGCAGCCATGGAAACCCCCTTGACGCAGACGTGACGTTCTGCACACGAACGAGTGATGTGGCAGACGCAGACGAGACGTTCGGCAGACGCAGACGTCACGTTCGGCACACGAACGAGTGATGTGGCAGACGCAGACGAGACGTTCTGCAGACGCAGACGTCACGTTCGGCAGACGCAGACGTCACGTTCATTGAGACGAGTGCGTGCTACAAAGTTACATATTTGAGCCTATCGGAACGCCATACCAATTGGGATCCCGCCACTATTGCTGCCGCTTCCTGGGCTCCGCATAAGCCACCTGATCCCCCTCGCGCCTACTGGGGCGAAGATGGGACAGGGCTTTAAGCCGAGAAAGTCAATCACAGCTGTTCCGCACGACCCATACAGTGGGATTATTGGATAACACTGGGAAAGCGTGGAAAGGGAAGTTCAAGTTTAAGAAACGTTTAAGTTCAAAACGGTTTTCCTACGATTTCTGGGATGAACGTCATGTTTCCTAGAAACGGCGTGCACCGGTGTGCAAAGGGGTTTGAGATGCGTTTTCTCTTGTTTGGTGGGTGTGTCAGAACTGCAGTCCAATCAGCAGCAACATGTATATAAAGCACGCGGTATTAAAGTGAACGCGCTCAATGGGTTCAAGGAAAGTAATTTACAAATGTGTTCCATGCAGCTCGGTATACGCAACAACTGAGGATATTAGAAGACATGTTTGTCGTAAGTTTTATTGTAAAAATATAGGATATCAATATCAACATAATGATTATTATGTTTATATTTTTAGCTTCATTGCAAGTGTATGACATTTGGTATAGAAATAAACAATGGTAATTACGTGCTTTTCCTAAAAATGAGAAAGAGAATACAGGGTATTAAAACAGTATGAGCTACAAATAAAGTCAGTAT
Organism: Rhinichthys klamathensis goyatoka; assembly: GCF_029890125.1. Classification (NCBI taxonomy): domain Eukaryota; kingdom Metazoa; phylum Chordata; class Actinopteri; order Cypriniformes; family Leuciscidae; genus Rhinichthys; species Rhinichthys klamathensis. The sequence goes on from NW_026606697.1 coordinate 4,072,600, forward strand.
GTGAGGCTGAATAGATGTGTTTTAGTCTGAATTAGATAAGATGTGTGCTTCCATTTCAGTTTCCACAAATCCCAAGGATTGGGATGTTCTCTTGTGTTCTGGCCGGCAAGTGCAGTAACTGTAATATCGGGCATATTTTGTAGTATTAAACACATACCGACTTCATCAGGCTCCGAAAATTCTTCACAAAGAATGGCCTTCTCAGCTGCCATAGTCGCAACTCTTGCGTCATCAGACGTGTGTTCAACGCATCACCGTTTCTGTTAGAAAAACGTTGTGCAACGTTTTGTCAGGGCTGAACGCAGCCCAGGTCTGTGGAGGGGGAGCTTCAGTGCCCAGCCATGAATCACAGCTTTGGATAGAGACGGGAAGGTTTGGAACCCCCAAAACTGTCAGGAGAGACTCAATTTGGTTTGTTCCCTTAGACGCATACATATATATTGTGTCATTGTTGATGGTTAGGAGGCTAACAGAATGTTAGGAGGTTAACTAAGTGACTAAACAAATGTGTCAGGTTTTTTTTTTTTTTTTAAATGAGCTAAAGCATAAAATAATTTCCCCCAAAGTAGTAAAGATTATGCCAATTATGAAAAAATAATTAGAGCATGGAAAAACATTGTATGTATTAATTTTACTTTGAATAAAAATGAACGAGTTAAAATTATTTAAAGCAACACAAAGTAACTTTTCCTCTGCGGTCGCCCTACAGGTTGGAAGCGGAATTGTCCATTACTGCTGTCGTAAATTATTTAGCCTACTGCAGGCTACTGTCGCACGCGCACGCTCGCTGTACGCACGCACACACACAGCACCGGTTTTGGAATGAACGATGTCCACAGACAAGGTATGTTGCATGATTTCATGAAAGTATGATGTATTGTGACATCCGAAACTAAGAAAAACAAAATAATGACTATTGAAACGCTTGACGTAAAGCAAGTCAAATTTGTAGTTTTCTTATGTCTCATTAGAACTATAGAAACGTGACCCGATCTGGCAATCTTACATAGCGTGGTTATAGCAGATAAAGGACCGCAAAGCGAATCCAGAAGTGCCTTTCACCCTGTTACGACTTCATGAACCACTGAAACGATTTTGGAAACATTATTTTAAGGTAAAAAATACTTACTTAGTGTTGCTTTAAAGGGTTAGTTCACCCAAAAATGAAAATTCTGCTCTGATTTTATTGCAAATATCTTCATTTGTGTTCAGAAGATGACCGAAAGTCTTACGGGTTTGAAACGAAATGAGGTCGAGTACTAAATGACAGAGTTTTCTTTTTTGGGGGGGGGGGGGGGGGGGGGGTGAACTATCCCTTTAATTCCTGAATGATTCAGCCGTTTGAATGAATTGAATGAATGAATGACTCAACTTACTCATATAGACATTTACCGCCACCTTCTGGCAGTTTTTGTTTCTGAGTATAATTGAACTATCCCTTTAATTCCTGAATGATTCAGCCGTTTGAATGAATTGAATGAATGAATGACTCAACTTACTCATATAGACATTTACCGCCACCTTCTGGCAGTTTTTGTTTCTGAGTATAATTTAACAACAAAAATAAAATTTGCATATTTTGGGGATAGTTTGCCCAAAAAATTAAATTCTGTTTATTTACATATACTCACCCTCAAGTCGTTTCAAACCTGTATGGCTTTTCTTTCTTTTATAGAACATATAAGAAGATATTTTGAAGAATTTTGCTAACCAAACTGTTTTATCTTCTAAATACCAATTCAGATGCTGTTGTAGCCTAAACATATGTTTAATAAATTCTATGTTCAATCAAATAAAACATTTCACTCTAAAGCTACTTTTGTAATGTCTATTAGATGCTTTTCTAATGTAATTTAACTAATTTAATCGTTGATATATATATATAAAGAGTCTATAGCTGTGTCCCAATGTGAAGGCTGTACCCTTCGAAGGACGCACCATGTAGCCTTCGTGCTACATATTTTTTACATACAAAACCATATTTTTTTTTATATATATATATATATATATATATATATATTCAAATGTTCACTTATATCGTAGGCTACCTTGATGCGATTTTGTAGGCTAGTGTATTCTTTTTATTATGTACAGAAATGGACCATGGTGAATATATTTACCTATGGTTTGGAGCATAGACTGTAAAAAGGTTTGGAGTTAACCCCTTTCAACCTGTAGGTCACATGATATATAAGTAACACATACTACAACATGTGTGCTTAGATAAGACTGAATCCCGCCCTCTTTTCAGCTCATATCAGTCACACGTGACAGACTCCATTTACGCCAAAAATACTAGTCTCCATATAGTATTTTTTGCAAAAGATCTGTGATTGCATTGCTGTGTGATTTACGGTCAAGACATAGAAATGATAGTGTCACAAGCTCTTTTTGATAAATGGGCAATAACCAAGTTTGCACGATATGAATGATTCAAGACGAGGGCCTATAGGGGTGTGTGAACTAGCCTATATTACTTTTACTAGTTGTTGAGTTGTCTAAACAACTAGTCAAGTGGTCAATCTTAACCCTTTTGCGTCCTTAAGAACATTTTTGTCTTTTTTATTTTACTATTTCACCCTCATTTCACCTAAATCTAAATCATTTCCTAAATTTTAGGAAATTAAATTCTAAACCTAAATCATTTCACAGATTTCACCTAAATTTGTTTTACACTGGGTACAGAAAATAGTTACACTCTGGACAAAAATCTCCCCATTGAAACCCGTTAAAACGGCATTTTTTTCACTTCAACAAAAACCGGCCATGGGTCGTCTTGAAAATGAGACTGTGCTCTGACATTTTTATGACAGCTTTTTTGACACAGACAATTTTTTCCTCTAAGAACCTCAGAATAACTTTTTTAAATTGATGCACAAGGGTAGGGTTGCCAACTTCAGAAAAGAAAAATGCGGGACAATTGTGGTTCTTTACAGGAAAATAAGGGGCACTCAAAATATTTGTACTGTATCACACAGTATATGTAATTTCTGGTTCGTCTATGTTTAAAAGGTTCTCAGACATAAACACATTTGTTTTGCTTAACCTATTTATGTACAATTTAATTCTAAAACGGATTTTAAGGTCACAAAAAAAGTCACATTACACACAAACCATAGTTCAAAATAATAGCATTTATCTGAAATATAAAGCTTTTGTAACATTATACACTACATTTTAAAGAAATTAAAGAAAGTAATAGCCTACTTTTACTCAGCAAGGACGCATTAAAGTAATCAAAAGTGACAGTAAAGACATTTATAATGTTACAAAAGCTTTTTTTTATTTCGAATAAATCTACTTATGAACACTAATCACGTTGTTTGAATTCACCAAAAACTGATTTGCCGAAATCAAAACCCGGCCGGACAATGAAAGGGATTTGCCGTTAGCGCGAGTCCGGATCGAACCGGGAGCGACCAGATAGCAGAGGATTCTGTTCCCAAATCAAACAATGATTTGTCCCAAAAGAATAATTAATTCTCAATTTAGAGTTTGTTATTTGTATGGTCTGATGCTCGTGAGTGTAGGCTGTGATTGGATGATTACCGGTGTCATGATCATTCTCAAGTGTCATGTTGCTGTATTGTATCATTCAGTGGTTAGATCAGCATAGCAGTCTATTTAATCGGGACAAGGGAGGTCCCGTACACTGTAAAAAATGATCGTGATTTTAACGGTAAAAGACTGTAAAAATGCTACAGTGAAAAACTGTTAATTGGTTAACAGAAAGTTTCCTTACTATAAACGGTAAATAACTGTGATATATATAATGGTACATTTAATGTCATTTTACTGTAAAATACCGTTAAATTGACAGTTTTTGGAAGTGAAAAAGAACAAGTCATTGTATAATTTACAGTGAAAAAATGTAAATTGGCATTCCCACAATTCCCTGCGTGACACTTCACATTTAATGTATTTTTTTTTAAATAACTGTTTTTTCCATAATTTTCTTAGTTTTTTTCTAATCAGTTATGTACATTTGGGTTTTATGTTACATTTCATGTTGTTAAATTAATGCTTATTGCATTTTTTAAATTTCAACATGTTACCATGATGGTGTTTAATGTTTGTGTGAATGACACTGTGCAGCTTCTGTATATTAGTATTAACTTTCTTGTGGAAGAGCTGCTTATGATGAGCTTTGGTTGACCATTTGACTCTCATCACTGCTGTGATTGTTGCTGTCAGTGTATTACAATGGAACAAAACCGATATTAATACTTCAAAAGGTCAGTAAATTAACATTATATCAGATAATTAAATATGGTTTATTGCTGTAAAAGTATATACTGTTAAAAGTCTGTAAAACCTAAAATGTTGCTACCGTATTTTTAACAGGAAAACTCTGGTAACCACAGCTGCCAGGTTTTCTCCGTAAATTTAACAGATTTTTTTTTACAGTGTACGGGACAAATAAATTAGGCGAAAATACGGGACGTCCCGGCTAATTCGGAACAGTTGGCAACCCTACACAAGGGTTAAATGGGTCACAAACTGATTTAAAAAAAAATGTATTCTATCTATAACGAGCTGTCTGTCTGTCTGTCTATCTATCTATGCCCACCACCACCCCCTTCACTTGGAAGGACTCTATCTTTTATTTATTTTTTTCATTTATTTGTTTAATTTACAGGGACATTGCTCATTAATTAACAGTAAAATAACTGTAAATGAGCCAGAGTTAGCTCAACAGGCTAATTTTCATCTGTTGTCCCTGGCCAGTTATTATGAAGGCAACCTAAAATCAAGATATAAAAAACATAAAATGACTACCGGTATCTATCTATCTATCTATCTATCTATCTATCTATCTATCTATCTATCTATCTATCTATCTATCTATCTATCTATCTATCTATCTATCTATCTATCTATCTATCTATCTATCTATCTAT